>NC_067400.1:548001790-548312624 GCF_016432865.1 Antechinus flavipes | reverse complement strand
TAAATTTTGAATGTCCTGTTTATCATTTAGGCTATGAATAATAGATTTACAACATAAAAATATTTCTTTTTTGAAAAAGACACAGATGTAGAGAGGAAGAATACTAAATGAGATGGGTTATTAGTACAATTTCATCTTTTCTGGTTCATTCCAATAACCTAACCTTATCACAACCCTTCTCAATCTGTCCTCTGTCAGTTCAGCATATTAGTCACCCCTCTCAGCTTGGTGTCTTCTCAAAAATAGAGATGCAGAACACTGAGAGGCTTGTCACCTGGCCAAAATGTGATTATATAGCTGTCAACCTGAGTCTGTAACTGATGCTTCAGGGAGGTAGGGCTGACACTCTCCCAGAAGCTTAATTTGAGCCCAGGAGTCCTATACATATCTCTTGAAGGTCACCATAACCAATCACTCAGTCACCAAATCCTGTCAATTCCATCTCCACAACTCTATTATCTTTCTTCTCCTTTTCATTCCCACTGATACCAGTCTATTCAATTCCTCATTATTTTAACTTTGCAATAGTCTTATGATTAGTCCCTCCTGTCTTACTGGCTTTCCCTCTTTTAATCCATTTTGCATACTGATGAATCTTCCTAAGGCATAGGTCTGACCATATCACTCCCTCCAGATTGAGTTGGGACTCGAAAGACTTCAGTAACTTTCTATTGCCTATATCATAAAGCCCAAAGTCATTTACTTAGCATTTAGGGCTCTCCATGATTTGGATCTAACCTATTTTTCTCTACTCTCAAATGTGTAGTATACAATTTGATTAAAATAGATCTTTTACATTAGTCAGAGCAAGTGGAAACATCAAAGACAAAGAAAAAGCAAGAAGGAAGAGGGAGGTCAAATTCATTCACAACATTTCACAAGTATGGATTCTTGGCTATCAGAAGTTCATAATCAGGAGACAGATAATAAAGTCAAGCTTATTAATATATGATGTGGGTTCAGTTTATTGCACTCAAAGATTTCTTTGGAAGGTTGTGCATTTTAAACCCAGTCATAAGGCAATTGGTCCACTTGCCCCAAACCTCCAATAGATATAGAAACTCTTATAGTCGCTGCCTTTATTCTTTCACTGCCTTAGTATTGATAGAATGTCAACCTTATTCTCAGTGATGAGTTCTTCTTTATCATTCACTACATTTTTTTTTTAAATTTTTTATTTAATAATTACATTATATTGACACTCATTTCTGTTCCGATTTTTTTTTCCCCTCCCTCCCTCCACCCCCTCCCCTAGATGGCAAGCAGTCCTTTATATGTTGGATATGTTGCAGTATATCCTAGATACAATATATGTTTGCAGAACCGAACAGTTCTCTTGTTGTGTAGGGAGAATTGGATTCAGAAGGTATAAATAATCCGGGAAGAAAAACAAAAATGCAGATAGTTCACATTCGTATCCCAGTGTTCTTTCTTTGGGTGTAGCTGCTTTTGTCCGTCATTTATCAATTGAAACTCAGGTCTCTTTGTCAAAGAAATCCACTTCCATCAAAATATGTCCTCATACAGTATCGTTGTCGAAGTGTATAATGATCTCCTGGTTCTGCTCATTTCACTTAGCATCAGTTCATGTAGGTTTCTCCAAGCCTCTCTGTATTCATCCTGCTGGTCATTTCTTACAGAACAATAATATTCCATAACATTCATATACCACAATTTACCCAGCCATTCTCCAATTGATGGGCATCCATTCATTTTCCAGTTTCTAGCCACTACGAACAGGGCTGCTACAAACATTTTGGCACATACAGGTCCCTTTCCCTTCTTTAGTATTTCTTTGGGATATAAGCCCAATAGAAACACTGCTGGATCAAAGGATATGCACATTTTGATAATTTTTTGGGCATAATTCCAGATTGCTCTCCAGAATGGTTGGATTCGTTCACAACTCCACCAACAATGCATTAGTGTCCCAGTTTTCCCGCATCCCCTCCAACATTCATCATTATTTTTTCCTGTCATCTTAGCCAATCTGACAGGTGTGTAGTGGTATCTCAGAGTTGTCTTAATTTGCATTTCTCTGATCAATAATGATTTGGAACACTCTTTCATATGAGTGGTAATAGTTTCAATCTCATCCTCTGAAAATTGTCTGTTCATATCCTTTGACCATTTATCAATTGGAGAATGGCTTGATTTCTTATAAATTTGAGTCAGTTCTCTATATATTTTGGAAATGAGGCCTTTATCAGAACCTTTAACTGTGAAAATGTTTTCCCAGTTTGTTGCTTCCCTTCTAATCTTGTTTGCATTAGTTTTATTTGTACAAAGGCTTTTTAATTTGATGTAATCGAAATTTTCTATTCTGTGATCAGTAATGGTCTCTAGTTCATCTTTGGTCACAAATTTCTTTCTCCTCCACAAGTCTGAGAGATAAACTATTCTATGTTCCTCTAATTTATTTATAATCTCGTTCTTTATGCCTAGGTCATAGACCCATTTTGATCTTATTTGATATTGGTGTTAAGTGTGGGTCCATGCCTAATTTCTGCCATACTAATTTCCAATTATCCCAGCAGTTTTTATCAAATAATGAATTCTTTTCCCAGAAGTTAGGGGCTTTGGGTTTGTCAAACACTAGATTGCTATAATTGACTATTCTGTCTTGTGAGCCTAGCCTTTTCCACTGATCCACTAATCTATTTCTTAGCCAATACCAAATGGTTTTGGTGACTGCTGCTTTATAATATAATTTTAGATCAGGTACAGCTAGGCCACCTTCATTTGATTTTTTTTTCATTAATTCCCTTGAGATTCTCGACTTTTTATTGTTCCATATGAATTTTGTTGTTATTTTTTCTAGATCAATAAAATATTTTCTTGGAAGTCTGATTGGTATAGCACTAAATAAATAGATTAGTTTAGGGAGTATTGTCATCTTTATTATGTTCGCTCGGCCGATCCAAGAGCACTTAATATTTTTCCAATTATTTAAGTCTGACTTTATTTGTGTGGAGACTTTTTTATAATTTTGCTCATATAATTCCTGACTTTCCTTTGGTAGATAGATTCCCAAATATTTTATGGTATCAACAGTTAGTTTGAATGTTTTCTCTTTATCTTTGTTTACTCTTGCTGTTGGGTTTTGTTGGTGATGTATAAAAATGCTGAGGATTTATGGGGATTTATTTTGTAGCCAGCTACTTTGCTAAAATTATGAATTATTTCCAATAGCTTTTTGGTAGAATCTCTGGGGTTCTCTAGGTATACCATCATATCATCTGCAAAGAGTGATAGTTTGGTTTCCTCATTGCCTACTCTAATTCCTTTTATATCTTTCTCGACTCTTATTGCCGAGGCTAGTGTTTCTAATACGATATTAAATAATAATGGTGATAGTGGGCAACCTTGCTTCACTCCAGATCTTACTGGGAAAGGTTCCAGTTTTTCCCCATTGCATATGATGCTTACTGATGGTTTTAAATATATGCTCCTGACTATTTTAAGGAAAAGTCCATTTATTCCTATGCTCTCAAGTGTTTTTATTAGGAATGGATGTTGGATTTTATCAAATGCTTTTTCTGCATCTATTGAGATGATCATGTGGTTTTTGTTTGTTTGGTTATTGATATAGTCAATTATGCTAATAGTTTTCCTAATATTGAACCAGCCCTGCATTCCTGGTATAAATCCTACTTGGTCATAGTGTATTATCCTGGTGACAATTTTCTGTAATCTTTTTGCTAATATTTTATTTAAGATTTTAGCATCAATATTCATTAGGGAGATTGGTCTATAATTTTCTTTCTCTGTTTTCAGCCTACCTGGTTTAGGTATCAGTACCATATCTGTGTCATAAAAGGAGTTTGGTAGGACTCCTTCAATCCCTATTTTTTCAAATAGTTTATATAACATTGGAGTTAATTGTTCTTTAAATGTTTGGTAGAATTCACATGTAAATCCATCTGGTCCTGGGGATTTTTTCTTAGGGAGTTGATTGATAGTTTGTTCTATTTCTTTTTCTGAGATGGGACTGTTTAGGATATTTACTTCTTCCTCTGTTAGTTTGGGCAAGCTGTATTTTTGGAGGTATTTTTCTATTTCATTTAAGTTGTCGAATTTATTGGCATAAAGTTGGGCAAAGTAACTCCTAATTATTGCTCTAATTTCCTCTTCGTTAGTGGTGAGTTCTCCCTTTTCATTTTTAAGACTAACAATTTGATTTTCCTCTTTCCTTTTTTTAATCAGATTTACTAAGGGTTTGTCTATTTTGTTGGTTTTTTCATAGAACCAACTCTTAGTTTTATTAATCAATTCAATAGTTTTTTTACTTTCAATTTTATTGATCTCACCTTTTACTTTTAGAATTTCAAGTTTAGTGTTTGACTGGGGGTTTTTAATTTGTTCCTTTTCTAGCATTTTTAATTGCAAACCCAATTCATTGACCTTCTCTTTCTCTATTTTATACAAATAGGCCTCTAGAGATATGAAATTTCCCCTTATTACCGCTTTGGCTGCATCCCATACATTTTGGTATGATGTCTCATTATTATCGTTTTCTTGGGTGAAGTTATTAATTATGTCTATGATTTGCTGTTTTACCCAATCATTCTTTAGTATGAGATTATTTAGTTTCCAATTATTTTTTGGTCTACTTCCCCCTGGTTTTTTGTTGAATGTAATTTTCATTGCATCGTGGTCTGAAAAGGATGCATTTACTATTTCTGCCTTACTACATTTGAGTTTGAGGTTTTTATGTCCTAATATATGGTCAATTTTTGTATAGGTTCCATGAACTGCTGAAAAGAAAGTGTATTCCTTTCTGTCTCCATTACATTTTCTCCAGAGATCTATCATATCTAGCTTTTCTAGTATTCTGTTTACCTCTTTGACTTCTTTCTTATTTATTTTCTGGTTTGATTTATCTAATTCTGAGAGTGCAAGGTTAAGATCTCCCACTATTATAGTTTTACTGTCTATTTCTTCTTGCAGCTCTCTTAGTTTCTCTTTTAAGAATTTAGATGCTACCCCACTTGGTGCATATATGTTTAATATTGATAGTGCTTCATTATCCATGCTACCCTTTAGCAAGATATAGTGTCCTTCCTTATCTCTTTTAATTAGGTCAATTTTTGCTTTAGCTTGATCTGAGATCAGGATGGCTACCCCTGCTTTTTTGACTTCACCTGAAGCATAGTAGATTTTGCTCCAACCTTTTACCTTTAACCTGCATGTATCTCCCCGCTTCAGGTGTGTTTCCTGTAAACAACATATTGTAGGATTCTGGCTTTTAATCCATTCTGCTAACCGCTTCCTCTTTATGGGGGAGTTTACCCCGTTCACGTTTATGGTTAGAATGACCAATTCTGTATTACTTGCCATCTTGTTAACCCCGGTTTATGCTTTCCTCCCTTCTTTCCCCTTTCCCCCCTTCCAAGTATTAAGCTTGTGAGCACCCCTTGCTTCTCACAGCCCTCCCTTTTTAGTGTCCCTCCCCCCCCCTTAGAGTTCCTCCCCCTATCTTACCCCTTTCCTCCCAGTTCCTGTATTCCCTTCCGCTTAGCTTATTCCTTCCCTTTCCACTTTTCCCTTCTCACTTTTCAATGAGACGGGAGAAGTTTCACCTTAGATTGAATATGTCTTAAGATTTTTCACTTAAAGCCAATTCTGAAGGCAGTAAGATACCCACTATATTCATCCCCCTCCATTCTTTCTCTCAGATATAATAGGTTTCCTATGCCTCTTCATGAGATGTACTACCCCCACTTTACCCTTTTTCTGGTACAATGTCCTTTCCACATCAATTTCTAGAACAAGGTATACATGTATTCTTTATACATCTATATAGTCAAAATATAGTTCCCAAGATTAATCTTTACCTTTTTAGATTTCTCTTGAGTTCTATATTTGTAGACCAAACTTTTTGTTAAGTTCTGGTTTTTTCATCAGAAATAGATGAAATTCGCTTACTTCGTTGAATGTCCATCTTCTTCCCTGGAAAAAGATGCTCATTCTCGCTGGGTAAGTTATTTTTGGTTGCATACCAAGTTCCTTAGCCTTTCGGAATATCATATTCCAGGCCCTTCGATCTTTTAATGTGGATGCTGCCAGATCCTGGGTGATCCTTATTGTGGCTCCTTGATACTTGAATTGGGTTTTTCTAGCCACTTGCAATATTTTTTCTTTCATCTGAGGGTTCTGGCATTTGGCCACTATATTCCTTGGTGTTTTGATTTTAGGATCCCTTTCAGTGGGTGATCGATGAATCCTTTCAATGTTTATTTTTTCCTCTGTTCCTATGACTTCTGGGCAGTTCTCTTTGATAATTTCCTGGAAGACAGTGTCCAGGCTCTTTTTTTCATCATGTTTTTCTGGGAGTCCAATGATTCTCAGATTGTCTCTCCTGGATCTGTTTTCCAGGTCTGTTGTCTTCCCCAGAAGGTATTTCACATTTTTCTCCATTGTTTGATTTTTTTGGATTTGCTTGACTGATTCTTCTTGTCTCCTCGAGTCATTCAATTCCACTTGTTCAATTCTGATTTTCAGTGAAGTATTCTCTTCACTCACTTTTTTAAAATCTTTTTCTAATTGTCCAATTGAGTTCTTTTGTTCTGTGGAATTTTTTTCCATTTCGCCAATTTTGTTTTTTAGAGAGCTGTTTTCTGTTTCCAGTTCACTAATCCTATTTTTCAAGGATTTTACTTCTTTATCCACTCTCTCTTTAACTTTCTCCAGACTCTTTTCCCATTTTTCTTCTAGCTCCCTTGTGAGAGCCTTTTTAATCACTTCTATGAGGTTCATCTGTGCTGAGGAACAGACGATCGCCTCCTTTGGGGAATCACCTGGGGACTGCCTGTTTTTAGTCTCCTCAGGATTTAGAGTCTGCTCTCTGTCTGTATAGAAGCTGTCAAGGGTTAAAGTCCTCTTCAGCTTCTTGCTCATTCTGTCTATTAATCAGAGACAAACTACCAAAGAAAAACAGAAAAAACTGGAGTCTTTCTTTGGGGGGGGGCTGGGTGTGTTATCGAGCTTCCTCTACAGACTGCAGGGGGCAGCAGTGAGGCACTAGCAGGACTTTGCTGCGCCTGCGCTCTGAGATCCCAGAGCGTGCTGAGTCACTGATGGGTGGGAAGGGGGGGGGGGGGGGGGGGCGGCCAGGTCCTGAGAGAGTCCAGCTGTTTGCGGTTGTATTCTTCAGCCCCGGTGTTTTTAGCTTCTCAGCTGGGCTGTTGACTTGCTGCTGGAGCAAAGTATCCAAAGCTGTAGCGAAGCTCTCCCCGCAGAGACGGCTACGATCACTCTCCACCCCCTCTCCAGTCTGCTCCTGTGCCCTCACTGCCACTGCCCTCAGCCTGCGCCCGATCTAAAACCGCCCCAGCCCTCCAGTAAAGACAGACCTTTCTTGGCGGATCTCAAGGATGGCTTCTCTTGGTAACTATTTGTGGGTTTTTTTCAGTCAAGCATTGATTCAGAGGCTTGTAATGAAGTGGATAGTGAGAGAAAGCGCGGAGCTTATGCAACTGTGAGCCTCCTCTCCGCCATCTTAACCGGAAGTCCCCTCACTACATTTTTTAATGTCTTTTGACACTGCCAACTACCAATACACTACCAATGCCTTTGTGAACCTTCATGAAATTTATAGGACAAAATATATTCATATTTGTCTTTTACCCATCACTAAGTTCATAGTAAACTTTCAATGAATATTTATTGAATTAATAAATTTATTTACCCCCAAATAATGTTTTCAAGTGTTCAAAGACCTATTCAGAAAGACAAATGATAATTCTGTCACAGTCTAGAAATGAATCAATATAGCAAAGAAAAATCAAATCAGACAAGAGTCCTAGTCTTTGGTAAATGGTAAGGTGTAAGCTTGGGTAAAATGGGAAATTCTAAGCTAAGGGAGCAAACAGGAATGGAAATGAAAATAAGAGCCAATTTGAAATGATAGAACATCTGAAATGAAAGAAGAAAAAAGAAACAAAAAATCTGAAACTGAAGAATAGAAGCCAGCAGTCAGGAAATCATAGGAGTGCTTAAGGCTTGGGTGGTCATGCACACTCCCCCATACCACACACATGTTGCCCAGGGACAATATATTCCCTCTCTGCACAGCTTCCTTTGATGCAGAACTACAGCATATAGCTCATGTCCCTCTTTGCATCTTAAAGGTGTATTTTGGGCCCCAGGAATTCAACACAAATGAAGAATTGTTCTCTCACAATTGAGTTAAAAATTTTTTTCTAAGACCTGGGTAGCAGATAATTGTATTGGGTAGGCAGCTAGAACTCTGGGTTGTTAGTATAAAAAGGTGTGAATGTTAGTGTGAGACCCAGAGGCCACTCAAAGGAAGACAGATTTCATAGGGATTATTCATTTGAAAGGCCATATTTGGGGGATAAAAGAAGCAAATCAGCTCATCCAATTACCACTCTAAAATCCATTTAAATATTGATCAAAGAGAAATTTATTCACAGAGCTTTTAAAATACAAACATAAAATAGCACTTTTTTTTTTTTACAAAAATGAATATTGAAACAAATGAGGATACAACACAGTATGACAATCATGAAACAAAAGCAAATGTTTTCTCCTTATACTTATCATCTATCACAAAGTGAATTCATCCTTCCCCTGGACAGAAAGCTGTCCCTTTAAGTCAATAGCTTCAACAGCAGGAGCTGCATATATAGTGTAAAATAAGGCATTCTTAGTAGAATGCTGAAATTACAGAAGCTTAATTTTAAAAGTCTGAATAAACAGTGATTATATGTTGAGGGAGTTTATGCAGGATATACAAAATACTGATAAAGTGGCTTATTGGTCCATTTATTAGGATTAATGTATGATTTATAATGGGATAACTCCGAACTAAAAAAGAAAGACAAAAAGTAATGTATTGTCTAAATTTCTATTTTAATCTGTGCCATGTTTTCCGTGTGTGCATGTGTGTGTGTATATGTATATATGTTTATCTCTGTGTGCATGTATGTGAGAGTGAATGTGTGTATGTGTGCTTTCAGGAGTACCAAGCCTAAAGGGAATTTTGGGAGATTACCCTGTCTTCCAACACAATACTGTTTCCCCTGGTCATTTACTATACAGTCTTGCTTAGTTTTAAACATTACAACTAAAGACAACCTCCTGAATTCTTATAGAACAGACCAGTAATACTTAGGGGTGGGGGAAGCATCTTATTTTCTACAATGTCTTTAGACTTTGGTCCATTTGTGTTCCCCTTCTTTATATACCCATTGCTTTTTTAAAATCCCCCTCCTCCCTCCTATCTCCCATCCCACCCTGTATTAGATTATGGCCTCGAGAACATTCAATCTCAAGTTATAAGCATTGTGTTAGATAAGAGTACAGATCCCTCTTTCCAAGCTTGCTTGGTGCTTAATTCTTCAGTCTCTCGGAGCTCATTCCTTTCCACCTGGATTTCCTTGCACCATCCTTGGAACCATCAGTATGGGTACTGTTTTTGTTTCTTTCCAGAAAAGCAGGCGAGCCAAGTACAGAGCAGCATGGCTGTGGCTGCTCCCCCACCAGTGCAGTAGTAAGCCCAGCCAATTTCACACTTACCTAGGAATAAACAAAGAACAAAAATACATACATCAGTCCTTTTACTCTGAACTCAAATTCCCCAGAGGTTCTTTTTTTTTTTTAACTGATGCCTTTAATTTTTAGATCAACGTTATTTCTAGAAATAGTCTTGGTCTTCCTCAAAACTGAATTATGTCAACAAAAACACTCTACACACTAAACACTTTAAATAATATACATGACAACCCACCTTAGTAGTCCACAGATTGTATCATAAGAGAAAGGGATGTTTTATTATGTGTTCTCTAGGACAACCCATTTTTTTTAATAACCAGGACTTAGACTTCTTTCAACATTATACTTCATCTATGTCATTATAGGTATTATTTAGTTCATTCAAATCTTCTTGGTATTTCTCTGAATTCCTTATGTCCATTATTTCTTGCTGCCCATTATATTGTACTCATATGTCATGGCCATATTCAACCATAACCACTTTGCGTCCAGTTCTTTGCCACCACAAAGAATGTTGCTATTAATATTTAGCATTGCTCATTAACTTTTGGAGGGTATCTGTCCTCTAGTGGGATGGATGGTATGGGGCTTTTCTTAGAGATAGGAAATGGAAATAGGAGGCTTGAATATAATGACCCTGAAGCTTTAAGGAAAAAGAAAAAGGAGCACATATAATAGAATCCTGCTTTCTAGTTTTACTCTTCTGATACCTGTTAACACCTGTTAAGTTTCTGGGCAACTACTCATCCACTACAATAACCAATTAACCAGAAACAATGCATTGGCCAACTTCCAGAAGAAGGTCTGGTGACAAAAGGATCACCAAACAACTCATTTTGAGGCCTTTGTTCTGTCATCTGGATTTTGCTAAGAATGTCAGGGCCAGGAAGTGAAATTTGTGGTCATCTAAGACTATCTGGGATCATACAGAAGAGTTGCTTTATACATTTGTATTGGGAGGTTCTCTAGACTAAAAATATCAGTACCTTTTATATAAAGGGACACAAAACATAATCTTCTTTCATCAATAATTATCTATTCGAACTCCTTTCTATAAGAAAATATAGAACAGCACCAGAGTCTCAGTTCTGATACTATTCTTTGAGGAAAAAGGGATCTGGATATCAAATCCAATGCTGGTTCAAATATATCATATACACTTATGATATTGAGTGGTTAGTGAGAAGAATAAGAAAGAGAAGAAAGAAGAAAAACCTTTTTTCTTTTAAAACTGCAGAATCTAAGAAGGGAAATCCATTAGAATGTTGAAGAGAACACTGACTTCCTAAAAAAAAAAAAAAAAAAGAACTGCATGTTTCCCAGTGTGAGAAAAATTTTCCTTGGCAAACACCTTTCCTTTGTTTATCAAAAGACAATCCCTTCACAACTCAAAATATCATATATGTTAAATATTCTATTAGATATATCTTATCTCTCTATATGTATCCAATATATATGTGTATATGTGTGTGTGTGTATATTTATATAATATATTGTATAATGACAAGTATCCTCACTCAAAAACCTGTAACTGTATCTCTTCACTCAGAATCATGATTCCTATAGGAAAGCAGCCTTTGGATCAGAGTGACCCATTTGGGTCAAAGGGATGGATTTTCTGAATTCAAGGACTTTTTCTGTAAGATAAAGAAAATATAGTTGAGTACTTGGGGAAAAGGTACCAAAAAGAAGGGAAAGAGAAGAAGTTCTGAAGAAACAATGAGCTTACTTGCTTTTCCCCTCTATTTCTTGCCAGTCTGTTTCTTCTCATCCTCCTCCTAACTATTCCTCCTCTGTTCTAGTCTTCCTCCCATTAAACACTATAACTAGTCATTGTATGTTGGCTTTTGTTAACAAATTTTGAGCAAAACACCCAATTGCAATCATTTCTCCTTATTTGTTTTTTTTTTTGTCTACCCATATAAACTTCCATGCACACTATAATTTAATCACCCCTTGAGCATGAAAAATGAAAAATAAATTCTGTGCTCAAAAGTCTTTCTTCCTTCCTCAAATGAAGTAATATTCATAAGGCCTTTAGTGCAGTGTAGTATTTGATAAATGCTTCTTTCCTTTCCTTTTTCCATTTTTTCTCAAAGCATAGTCATTTTCATAGGGCAACTTTATAATCAGAAGGAATCTAAGGGGCCATATAAAGCTACCTAGTTGAATATTTTCATTTTATAGATGAGGGCATTGAGTTTTAGGAAGGAAAAATAATTGACTATAGTTCAGAAGAGGGAGTAAGCAACAGGAGCAGGATTGGATAACTTGTCTTTTTATTCCATAAGCAGTACTTTCTCTGTTTTTTTTTTTTAATAAATACCTTTCCACTGTGGAATTACAGAAATCTGTAAACACCATGTCATGAATGGGAGGTAATTTGGTTCAAATATTAAGATGCCCAATTTCACAAACAAGAGAAAACAGTTCAGTGTGCTGCACAGTCCCTTTAAGTCCAAAGCTGAAGGACTAGAATTTATAATCAATAATCCCTTGTGTCACATAGACATGATAAATATATGTGTGTGTGTGTATGTCTATGGATATGCATGGATAAATGGATGTTCATATGTATTTGTAATTAGAGAATCATCTTTCAAAAAACTCAGTATTTCTGAAGATAAATATCTCAATTTCTTCACTAAGCTCTGTAGGGGGGCAATTTTTAGTCCCAAGTACATTCTTAAAGCTTCTGTAACCCCTATACATTGTGTTTAACATTAAAATAATAATAGATCATGAAGGATCTCAGCTCTTTAGTGTAAGTTGCCCAGGTGCAGGGCCTCCAATTATTGCTAATGAACATCATATACATTTCTAAAGGGCACTAACGTTCATAGTATAGAATTTGCTGACAACCCTGGGATACTGCTGCTTTGTGTCATGGGAATGACCTCCATTTTGAATTATTCTCCATTGAATCTCTCTCAGTTGTTTCAATGCTTTAAATAAATTCAGGAGGGGAGGATAAATGAACAATGAATAGATTGTGAGTGGTTTAGCATCTTTCAGCAAAATATATAGAAGATGTATTTAGCTTGAGGCCCATAATAAGGAAACAAAAATTAGGGTTTATTAATAACAATATGTAGACCTAATTCATAGTTTTATGACCTAAATTAGAAAAGCATAGTTCTAATATTTCTTATTAAGTATTAGATATTTTAACATGAAATAGTATCTGAACTAGAATATCACTTTGGGTTAGTATGTGTCAGTCAAAGTGACATGTGAATTTAAAAAGAAGATGAATATATAATCCTATTGAAAATGAAATACAGTAAATTGAAGGGACTTGTGAACCATAGTGCTTTCTTCAGCACAGCAAAGGAAATCTGAAAAAAGACTCAGTTTTCTGTCCCCTTAGTCAGCAGAGAGTAGTTGGACTAGAGACCTGTGCAGAGTCAAATTCACAAAGTTCAGGAACAGTTCCCAGATCAGATATTTAACCCCAGGAATTTAAAAACATACAACACTCGAGGAAAAATCCTGAAGCTAAAACAAAGCACTCGGATTGGCTAGTGGAAAAATATACTTCGCTCACTATTTTTGCTGGAAATTTTCTAACATTGCTATTTCTTGAAAATTATCATGACAGTTATAATATTTTATGTACCTTGTTTATGATTTATGAAATCTACAGTAAACTTATGAAACCAATTGTTTGTCAATCCAAAGACATAAAGTGGACAATGTTTTTCTTTTGTTTTGTTTTAACACCAATGGTATAGAAGAAAAAGGTAATTATTGTTTCATAAGATAATATATATATATATATTTCCCCCCTGAGGCAACTGGGGGTAAGTGACTTGCCCAGGATCGCATAGCTAGGAAATGTTAAGTGTCTGAGATCAGATTTGAGCTCAGGTCTTCCTGACTTTAGGGCTGGTGCTCTGTCCCCTACACCACCTCGCTGACCCAACATGTGTATATTTATGTACATATATTATGGTTAATATTGACAAAGTCTAACATTAATTTGTTGAGCTAGATAATATGTGGTATCATTCAAAACACAAGAAATAGCTCTCCTTTCCCCTTTGGATGTGAACATTTTCATTTACAAAGTCAATTTCAAAGGATATAATCCTCAAAAGGATGTTCTTGTTGCTATCTAAAAAAAAAAAAAAAAAGTAGGCTCCTTTCAGTTAAATTTTGGATACTAGTTTGTTAGTATTGGGCTCCCAACTAAATGTCGATTCAACCTGATTAAATAAACGCTTATTAGGAGCTCACTGTGTGCCAAACACTGAGATAAAAGAGAGGCAAACAATAGTCTCTACCTTCAAAGAGCTTACAATTTAATAGAGAGACAACATGCAAACAAAGAAATGAGACATATTTTTTGACATCATCAATAAGGGAATTTGTTTTACTTCAATATGTATATTTATACAAGGGATTTTTTTTCTTTTCTGTTTTCAATAGAGTAGGAAGGTGTGAGGAAGATTTCTATTCATGGAAAAATAAAATTTAATTTAAAAAATTCCAAATTATTCTTTTGAAGAGTACAACCTCATGTTTTAAATGAACTTCAAAAATATTCTAGGTAAATTTAGAAGTGAAAATTCTGATAGGTTAGAATCTACAGGCATGCTGAAATGTTCTCTCCTTGTAAAAAGTTAGAATAATAGTGTCAAACTCATGTAGAAATGAGGACCTTTAAACTTTACATAAAGATCTCTATAGACTGCAAATTGACTTGGAAAAGTCACATTTATATGTTTCTTTTGCTGTTGAAACATTAACACATTAAAACCCAATAAGGACTACGTATTAATCTAGGTAGAACTACAATTGAGAATGCTGTGAATCATATGTTTAACATTTCTGGACTAGAGTATCATTTCTAACCACTGATGGAGGTAAGCTTGGATATGGGTTTTAATTAATATTTTTGATAGATAGACCATATGAACATAGAAACACACACATCAAGTTGGAAAATATCTAGGAAAGGTATGTCATAATAAGATGGATGATCACTTATAGAATTAGTTTCATTATCTTAAAATCAGTACATGACTCTTTTCAAACACATTCAAGAAGGCACAATGAACTTAAGCAAGAAAGAAATTCATTTCATGTAACTGAGTTTGTTTCTGATTTCTTTTTATTTTGGGAAAGAAAGTTTACATAACAAAAACATATGATAAATCAAACTATCTAATTTGAAAAAGCCTGGGGTAATTTTTTAAAGTATGCAAATCAGTACTGTATTACTAACTTGACCAAAATGGAAATAAGAGTTTTTAAGTGTTTCTTGTACACCAAGAATTGATTTATAGAAGGTTAGTAACTGGTGAAATGGAAAATAAGAGTTCCTCACTGTCTTTTCACAGAATGGGAAGAAAACTTTTTCTGAATACTTGGGCTGGTGGGAAACAATAGCTTTGGCTGAATATATGTCTTATAAAATAAGACAGGTGAGTTTTGAGTAGCAATTGAACTAGGAAATACAGGCCATTTTTTTGGTTATATCATTCTTTCGTCTTTGGATAATATGTGCCAGTCTTTACATGTTATATCGATGCAAAGAACTTTCTTTTGATCAAAAAGCTAGTTTTGTCTGCCATATTTTTAGAAAATTAGAGAAATAAATCTATTTAAACCCTTCCCTTTTGCTCTTTGTAATGCTCCATGAAACAGGTCTCCTAGCCTGGTTGGCAAATTGCTGCTTTCAACATTGGGGAAAACTACATTTGACAGATAAAATAAAGGTTACTGGCACTGAAAGACATTAGATGGGGGAGCAAACAGTGCCGGCCTGCCAAATTCATGGAAAAAAGACATTGCATGGCTGCATTCCAAAATTGCTCCAAAGCATGTCCTTTTGCATCAAGAGACTGAAATGGAGTGGAGACTGTGGGATGTTATCAAAGGGATGAGTAGATAGGAAAAGTGCTTTTGGAGTTAGCCTGTAGTCATGTCAAAGAACCAGATCTTGATGCAAATAGCATCAGTGAAATTTTATTGCATCCTTTCCTCTTTCTAGGACATATTAATTTTGGATATGCTCACAGAAAAATGAAAGAAAACGGAATCAGAATTTGAATTGCCAGAAAGAAAATGTTATGTTCTTTTTCTGGCTCTGTCTTTTGATTTTGTCAGTCATTTACAAGAGGCTCCTTGCCTTGATATGGATAGGTTTCATTTAGATGTGAAATTATACTTTTAAAGCATAACTGTTATCCACATATAAATTGGTTTCTCACAAAAACTGGACACACCAATTTACAAATAATGAGGGTTAGAGGTAGATTAAGTAGACCCAGAAGGAAAAGAAAAACTTCTGATTCAGAAAAAAGAAAAACTTAGAAAAGTATTTGGTAGATTTTCTTCTTGAATTAATCTTTATATCACTATTTACATCTAGATAACTGATTAGCATATACATTAATAAAAGAAACAAAAAGATTCTGTCAATAACACCAATCTTCTTTGTTCTTATGTAAAGCTACCAGACAGAGACAGAAAAGCCACTAACAGAAAAGAAACAGGGATGAAATCTTCAATCTAACAAATGTAAGTTTCCATTCAATTCTCTGCTTAGAAGAAGTCAAGGAAGTGGTCTCATGGGCTAGTAAAGGGGAAAAAAAAGAAAAGTAAAACAAAGGGAAAGAGAACACTGATTTAGTTAGCTCTCATGCCAAACTGTCTGCGGGTTTGTTTTCTTCTTAGCTACTATTCACTGTTGGGTGCTTGTAACTGTTATTCTCCTCTGTAAATGTTTTGCAAATGAGCTTGTACTTCAAACTGGCATTGGCTTGAGCTGTCACATCCTTTTGCTTGGCAGGATGATTAAGCTATTGCTAACTGTGACAGTTTATGGGCTCTTTCAGCCTCCTCATTGTGGCAACTTATTCATGGTTAAAACTTCTTAAGGAACAGTCATTTACTTGTGTTGGTTTCCAATTTTCCAGAATTGACAGTTCATTTAAACAAGCTTAGTTAAAACTACTGAAATTACACATATCATATCCTCATTTTTATGATCTTTTTTAATATAAAAAAGGCTACGGAGACAGATCTTAAAGACTTGGGTTCAAGTTCTGGCATTGATACATGCTGATTTTATGACAATAGATAAGTCCTTGACTTCTCAGTGCTCTAAGCATCTTTTTAAGTCTAAATTGCTGAAAAGGTGCTGACCCTTCTTCCCTGGAGAGTCCCTGATATCTGATAAATATCTCTTTAATTTGGAAACGAAAGACAAACAGGAGATGGAAAATAAGAAGGTAAAAGAAGGCAAAGAACACTTCCTAATGATTGTGTGGCAAAAGATTGATATGAGTAAGTGTATTTATGCACAATGCATATGTAGCCATATATGTTTTATTTTTAAATGTCTATTCATTATTCTCTTTACAAGTGATATTTCCTATTTATGCACAGATTCTGATTCTCTTGTGATTTCTTGTCTCAAATCTTCAACTTCACACTCTCCTTATTTTCAGCAAATAACTTTCATTCTCTACTTTATTGTGAAGATTGAGGCCTCAATCTTGATACCTCATTTTTCCTTATCCCAACACCCAATCAATTGTTAATCTCATCAATTCTATTTCTAGGACATCTCTTATATCTTTCCCCTTTTCACCACTCACATGGCCACCACTCTTGCCTGAATTATCAAAACTAGCCTTCTAACTGGTCTACTTGCCTCAAGTTTCTCTCAACTAATCCATCTTCCATCTTCCAAAGTGGTTTTCTATAGCACAGGTCTGATCTTGTCACTCCCTGTTCAGTAAATTCCAGTGGCTCCCTATTTAATCTCTAAATGTAAAAATGTATTATCCTCTTGGCATTTAAAATAATAGTTATAGTAAGAGTAGTAGTTAATTAATAGTAATAAGCAATTTATAATATGTATAATATATTATTTATATTATATATTTTATTAATATAATTTATATTAATATAATATAAATAATTAATAGCAATAAATAATAATAGTTAATATTTGTTATGGGCCAGAACTCTGAACTTGAAACAAAGGATTCTTATAAGGTACTAAGTCAGTGGAACTGATAGAGACAATAGTTATCTAATTTAGCATGGTTCAATGTGATTGATTTAATCCTACAAGGAGATGTTATGGGCCAGAACTTGAAACAAGGTACTAAGTGGGATTGAGGAGCCAATGGTTAAATCTAGTTTAGCATTGATTTAGTCCTACAACAAATAATGGTTTCCTAGTGATATAATGATTGGTTTGTACTCAGTGTACAGCATATAAGCAAGAAGCTCTCAGGGCCAGGGGGACAAGTTCACCAGAAGCTCTCAGAGGTTGAGACAGATTCATTCCATCATCCACCTTTGTTGTGGCTAGAGGCTGAAACACAAACCCTTGGAAGTCGGGGAGATTCAGAAGCCAGAGAAGGCAGGCAGGAGCTCAAGCTCTCAGAACCAAGGCCAGACTGAAAGGCTCTCCAGAAAGCTGCCCAGCCTCAGGAAGGAGATAATAAAGGGTCTGGACTATAAGAAAGCTAATGGGCCATAGGAAAGGAAATAAGACTTTGAAAGAAACAATAAAGGATTTGGACTTAAATCCCCAGCTGAACTTGTGGTGATTACTGAATCTCTGGAGAATATCAAACATATGTAGTTTGATAGATCAACTTATCTCATTTTATAGGGAAGTAGGAGGGGAAAAGGGAAAGGAAAAGGAGAGGCTAATTGTAGGGAAAAACAGAAGTAGAAGAAGAAAAAGATAAGAAAGTGGGAGAGCCTGTAAAAGGGGAGGCAGATTGAGGGAAGTGGTGCTCAGAAGGAAAACACTGAGGATGAGGGAAAAGGGCAAGGGAAAGAGAAAAGGATAACTTAGGAAAAATAAGATAGCAGGGAATACAGATTTAGTAATTTTAATTGTGAATGTGAACGTGATCAACTCTTCCATAAAACAGACATGGATTGCACACTGAATTAAAAATCAGAATCCTATAATATATTCTGTACACATTTAAAGTAGAGTGATACATACAGAGTAAAGGCAAAAGACTGGAGCAAAATCCATTATGCTTCAGCTGAAGTAAAAAAAGCAAGGGTCATGATCTTGATTTCAGATTAAACAAAAGCAAAAATACATCTAATTAAAAGAGAAAAGGAAGGAAACTACATTTTTACTAAAGGTACCATAGATGATGAAGTAATATCAACACTAAACAGTTGTAGAGCATCCAAGTTCCTAGAGAAGTTAAGAGACCTACAAGAAGAAATAGACAACAAAACTGTATTAGTTGGATATCTCAACCTTGCTCTATCAGAAATAGATAAATTGAACTTCAACATAAATAAGAAAAAAGTAAATAGAATTTTAGAAAAGTTAGGTATTATAAACGTTTGGAGAAAATTGAATGGGTACAGAAAAAATATACTTTTTTCATGGTGGTACACAGAACTGACACAAAAATTGATGATGTATTAGGCATAGAAACCTTAAAATCAAATAGAGAAAGGAAAAATAGTAAATGCATCTTTTCCAGACTATGATGCAATAAAAATTATATGTAATAAAGGACCAGGGAAAATAGACCAAAAATTAGTTGGAAAGTAAATAATCTAATCCTAAAGAATGAGTGGGTGAAATAACAAATTATAGACACAATCAATAATTTCATCCAAGAGAATGATAATAATTAGACAATATACCAAAATTTATGGAATGCAGCCAAAGCAATTCTTAGGGGAAATTTTATATGGCTAAATGCTCACTTGAATAAAATGAAAAAAGAGAATGGCAATGAATTGAATATGGAATAACAACCAACAAAAACTAGAAAAAGATCAAATTAAAAACTGGAATCTGTTTATCCTCAAACCTATCTCTTACAGTTTCCTTCATGATTTACCTTTATGTTTTCCCTCTCTACTGGGCCCTTTCTTCCATCCTATAAATGTGCCAAGGTATTTTCAACTTTAAAATAAATAAAACCAACACTAAAATTAAAAACATAATCTTTCTCTTCAACCTGCCATTCCCCAAATTATAACCATATCATTTTCTTTTACTACCAAACTCCTATAGAAAGAGTATGCCATATGCTACCTTCACTTCCTCAAAATTTATTAATTTCTTATCCCCTTTCAACTTTCCAGATAATCCTATTTTTGGCTGAGTCCAAGGAAACATTTGAAGACAGGAACCATATGCCCTCATGCTTAATCTTATGAAAACTTAAGGACAAGCAGTATTATATAAATAGCTGGATTTGTGAAACAGTCTATTAGTAGCACAAAATAAAAATTGTAAACTGGAAAGAGAATAACTATAACTGTAAAGATTAGGTAACTGATGTGCCACAAACTCATTGGTTAGTTAGGAGATGTTTACCCCAGTAGAATGGGTATGAATAATTTGTCCCCTACAGGCAGCAGAAGCAGGTACCAGGCATCGTGTTAAGGACTGGAGACACAAATAAGAGACAAAATACAGATACCCATCAGTTGGAGAATGGCTGAAAAAGTTGTGGTATAGGAATGTTATAGAATATTATTAATCTGTCCTCAAGGGTCTCATAATCTACCAGGGAAAATAACAAGTAACTAAGATATATACAAAATAAGCATGAAACAATGGAGAAAAGACCTTAGAATTAAGAGTTGATAGGAAAGGATTCCTGTAGAAGATAGAATTTTAGTTGGATCTTGAAGGAAATCAGGGAAAATAGGTGAAGCTAAGGAAAGGGAGTATCTCTCAAAGGGGAAAAACTAGAAAAAAAATGTCCCAAATCAAGAGATGGATTGTCTTCTTCATGGAACAATCAGAAGGTCATAGTTACTGGAATGAGGAATATGTGACATGGCATGTTGGAATCTTAGTGTTAACTCAACTTGAAACAAGGTGATAACTCAAGGGAGATATTAGAATCCTAGTGTTAACTCAATGTGATTGATACAATGCTTGTGTTCACACCTTTACTCATTGGAGTTCACATGTTTGGGAAATTTCAGGGTTTAGTATGAAATATCTGAATTCGGCCAGAAAGCACCCTGGGAGATATCCCACAATTCCTCTCTCTCATATATAAGAAACAGACAGAGGCTCTCGGACAGAATTCAGCTGAATTACATGGAGAGGGGAGCTTCAAGTCAGAAGAAGCTACGAGTGGAGAGTTGAGTTGAATTTAGATTGAGAGGGAAGCATCAAGTGAGTTCAGCCAGAAGCCCTCTCTGAGTGAGGAGTTTTACTTGGGAACATTGACTGGGGTCGGAGAGGAGCACTCTGGGAGATTGAGAGCCAGAAGCCTTCTCTCAGAGGCAAGACAGATTCAACTTGGTGCTACCTCTGGAGGCTGAAGAAAGCAGAGGCAGAAGCAAAGGACAAAGCTCAAGAGCTCTTAGAACCAAGGAGAGAGATAGGCTTCAACTAACCCGGCTATATTGGAGGCAATAAAAAATCTGAACTTTTATCACCTGGCTGCATTTTGAGGTGATTATTACTTTCAACTACAACTAAAGCTGCCTCCAGAAAACCTCCCCTGAGAAACCTGCTCTCCCCCAGAGAAAATCATTATATTATATTATTTTAAAGAAGAAAAAGAACTCCACAATGGAATAAGGTGAAAGAAGATTAGAAAAGTATGAGAAGGGAGGAAGATGTGTTATGAAGGGCTTTGATGCTAAACACTACACAGGATTTTGCCCAGTATTTGATACTGTAGGTAATAGGGAGCCACTATAGTTAAGGGTATTACATAGTTGATTGGGTGCTTTAGAATTGGACTTTAAAAAACTCTCTGATTTAAAAAAAAAATTCTGTGAGATCCAGTAACTTGTAACTTAGTTACTGTATGTAGTTACTTAATTATTTAGTTACTGTAAGGTATACTTTGATAGTACCTAACTAGTTTAAGCTCAGGATCCTGTACCTGGTCATCTTATTCTGCCATTCAGTGCTGTTTAGTTTATAGGTTACAGTGATGAGATCCAATTTTTACATTTCCTTGGAAGAGGGAATACTTGGAAATTTTTGTAACTGAAATCTTAGCAACTCCCCATACCATTTCTACAGACTATATAGAAACATAAATCACAGGTTTAGAACCAGAAGAGATTATGATGATCATCTAATCCAAAGCTGGGGCAATGAGGCGGAGCATTAGATAAAGTGCTAGATCTGGAGTTAGGAAAACTCATCTTAGTGAGTTTAAATATGGTTTCAGATATTTACCAGATAATTGACCCTGAATAAGTCACTTAACCCAGTTTGCCTCTGTTTTATGTTTATACATAATCTAAAGAGATATACATATATTCCTTTTGGTACCTTATAATAGCCATCTCTAGATTGGGTGGGAGGAGAGAAGTTAAACAAAGGGAAAAAAAAGAAAATGTTTACACGACAATTTTATTATATATTTAAAAGGAATAGCAAGTTGTATATAATAGATTTGCAGTTCTTTTTTAATAAACTATTTTATGGAAATGTTTGCTTTATTCCATAAAATGAAAATAAAATAAATATTTTTAAAAGGAAAGTATATCAGATATTTTAGAGAGATTTCCACCAAAAATGGTTAAAGGTTTTTTTTTTTCTTTTTTCAGTTATGTGTATAATCCACTCATGTGAAATAGCTCATTTCCCAGTAGAGCAAACTAAATGAGGTGTTACTGTACATTCAGCAGCTCTGGTGTCAGGACTCCATCAGACAGGTACTAAACATCAGATTGGCCCCTTGATACTTTGACTCCCTGTTTGGTTTCATTCCAAATACATTTTCGGGATCATTACCCAGTATCAACAGAATTGGCATGAGGAAATGGTTGTTCATTATGTAGTTATCTTAAAGACCTATCTTCTAATGGGTTCCTATATGAAGAAAAGTACAATTGGGTCACTGACCAACATGCTGAATCACTGAAGGGACTTAGGAATTCTGAAACAACATGTTGAAGGATATTTGTGGAAAATTGTATTCCTCTGTTGTTGGAGAAGTACAGTACAAAGATATGCAAACATGATCTGTTTAAGTTCGCATAAGTAAATCTGTCTCCAATATCAGTGAACATTTTTTTCTTCAGGTTTAACTATCATAAGCTCTAAAGGATATTTCAAGGTCAAAATATGATCCAATTAGAGCAAAAGAAAGAAGATGAGAAGAAAGAAGAGAAGAAACAAATTAAGAAAGTAGAGAAGATGGAAGAGAAGAGAAATAACTGATATTTATATAGTACTTTCCCCACTGCAAGTGTGGCTTGCAATTGTTATGCCCATTTTAACAGAGAGAAAGAAAGTTGAATCTCAAGTGACCTGCTTGTGGTCACATAGGAAGTAGTGGAATAAAACTTAAGTGCAATCATTTTAACTTTTGAGCCTTTTCCCCCTCCAAAGCTACTCAAAAAAATGTTACATTTTGTGAGATTAGAATGACCTAATCATATAAGGTTTGCAAAACACTTTAAATATTGCCTTGACATAGCTGCCTTGATACTCATAGTTTCCTACAAATGTAGTTAATGCATATAGTATTATTTTTATCTCAACAAAATTTTAACATAATGATCTTTACATATTCCAATTCTCCAGGGAATCTTTGATTTCCCTAATATGGGTACTCTCTATATCAAGGGTTCTTTTTGTCTTTTAAAAAATATTATTAATTTTTTCACACATACATATGTGTGTATATATGTGTGTGTGTGCATAAACAATTTTTAACATTTTTATAAGCCTTTAGAGGACAGAAACTAGGTCTTATTTTCTTTGTATCTCAACACAAACCTAGAATGCTGAATTATATATATTGAATGTTTACCAAATAAAGAAATATTGAATAGCCAAGTCCTCAGTTTCAGATAAGCTTCTCATTCAAATAATTACATGTTGTGCAAATAAGACTTCTAGTTAAATGAAACTCAGATGTGGATTCTGTATTGTTCTGAAGCAACAATCAATTTATAAGATCTGTAGATAACAAAAATTTATTGAAAATGACATAAAACCATAAAGGATAGTTAACATACTGAATAGTAAGGTCAGTATCCCAAAAACATCTTGACAGGGTTGAGTATTGTGCCAAATAAAATAAGATGAAATAAAATGGAGATAAATGTAAATTTTTAAACTTGGGTTCAAACAATAAGGACAGGAAGGAAAAGTGATGGCTAATTAATAGTTTGAAAAAAAATCCACAAGTTTTGTTACAAGCTTAATGAGTCAAGAGTATGTTGTGATACTCTTTGGGCTAGGCCTGGAGTCAGGAAGACCTGAGTTCAAATATGACCTCAGACAGTTATTATCTTTGTAACCTTGAGCAAGTCACTTAATCTTATTTGCCTCAGTTTCTTTACTTGTAAAATAAGCTGGAGAAGGAAATGACAAACCACTGATATTTTTGCCAATAAAATCCCAAATGGGGTCACAAAGAGTTGGATAAGTCAAACTATTGAACAACAAAAAATCCTTGGTTGTTACATAAAGTACAATATCTCTAACATTCACAGAATGCTGTCATGATCTGACTATATCTCCTCAGTTCTGGATAGCACATATTACTCAGAAACATCTCTGGGGTTTTCAAATTCTTAATAAAAATATTCAATCTCTGGGCAAACCTGATGTTTTTATTTAACAACAGTTTCTTCCATGTTATCAAAATCCTCAACTGACAGAAACGGTAAGCATCCTATATATATTTCAGAAACATTAAATTAAAAATTGATATTTTTCCTTTCCTTACTTCTAACATCTGTATAGAAAGGCTCAATAAACAGCAAGGAACACATTACATGCCAAAATAGTAATCAGTTTTAACCAATCAATTTGATTTGCTGAATATCCTTAAACACTTTACAATGTAGTCTAAATATGTCTAGAGGTCAAAGTAATCAAGTAGAGGCTGTTTGAAGGAAAAGTAAAATAGTCCAATCAAGCAAGTAACCTTTGAGAATTATCTCTAGGACTACCATTCCTTACGTCCAGAGAGTCTGGTGGTTATAATACCAAAAGTCCTATTTTCAACAGATTTGGTAATATCTCTTTCTACATGGAACAATATCAATAACTTTCTCCCCATCCTCCTTTGCTGCTGCCTTCATCTGATGAGTTTAAAAGATTTATAATTCATGGGGGATGATTAGTCTATTTGTTAATAAGCCACATATAAAAGATTGTTCTGCTATTTGTCCTCTATTCCTTTTTTATTGGAGTTTTTTTTTTTAATTTTAAAACATATACAGGGATAATTTTTCAACATTGACCCTTGAAAAACCTTGTGTTTTAATTTTTACCCCTTCCCTCCACTTCCTCCCCTAGATAGCAATTCCATATATGGTAAAAAAAAAATCATGGAAGAAATATATGTTAAATCCAATATAGGCATATATATATATTTATACATTATCTTGCTGCACAAGAAAAATTAGATCAAAAAGGAAAAAAAATGAGAAAGAAAATAAAATTCAGGCAAATAGTTAAAAAAAGTGAAAATTCTATGTTGTGATCCACACTTAGTTCCCACAGTCCTCTCTCTAGCCTCTCTCATAATATAGATAGCTCTCTCAATCACAAGATCATTGGACTCATCTCATTGTTGAAGAGAGATACATCCCTTAGAAATAGAGCTCCAAGTCATTATTAATCAGAGAAATGCAAATTAAGACAACTCTGAGATACCACTACACACCTGCCAGATTGGCTAGAATGACAGGGAAAGATAATGCAGAATGTTGGAGGGGATGTGGGAAAACTGGGACACTGATACATTGTTGGTGGAATTGTGAACACATCCAGCCATTCTGGAGAGCAATTTGGAACTATGCTCAAAAAGTTATCAAACTGTGCATACCCAGTAGTGTTTCTACTGGGCCTATATCCCAAAGAGATGCTAAAGAAGGGAAAGGGACCTGAATGTGCCAAAATGTTTGTGGCAGCCCTGTTTGTAGTGGCTAGAAGCTGGAAAGTGAATGGATGCCCATCAATTGGAGAATGGCTGGGTAAATTGTGGTATATGAATGTTATGGAATATTATTGTTCTGTAAGAAATGACCAACAGGATGAATACAGAGAGAACTGGCGAGACTTACATGAACTGATGCTAAGTGAAATGAGCAGAACCAGGAGATCATTATATACTTCAACAACGATACTGTATGAGGATGTATTCTGATGAAAGTGGATTTCTTTGACAAAGACTCAGTTTCAATTGATAAATGATGGACAGAAACAGTTACACCCAAAGAAAGAACACTGGGAAATGAATGTAAACTGTCTGTATTTTTGTTTTTCTTCCCGGGTTATTTTTACCTTCTGAATCCAATTCTTCCTGTGCAACAAAAGAACTGTTCGATTCTGCACACATATATTGTATCTAGGATATACTGTGACAATTTAACATGTGTAGGACTTGCCTGCCATCTAGGAGAGGGGGTGGAGGGAGGGAGGGGAAAAGTCAGAACAGAAGTGAGTGTAAAAAATTACCCAGGTATGGGTTCTGTCAATAAAAAGTTATAATTATGAAAAAAAAAAGAATTGATTATCAAATAGTCTTGTTGCCATATATAATAATCTTCTGGTTCTGCTCATTTCACTCAGCACCAGTTCATGTAAGGCTCTCTAGGCCTCTCTGAAATCATCCTGTTGGTCATTTCTTACAGAACAATAATATTCCATAACTTATTCAGCCATTCTCCAACTGATGGTTATCTACTTAAGTTCCAGTGTCTTCTATTTTTAAAAAGGATCATAACCTCAGGGAGATGATGCCATGACATGCAAGGGAGTTGGATTTAAGTGAGAGGAAGGAAGGAAGGAAAGGAAGAAAAGGAAGAAAGGAAAAAAATAACAAAGAAAGAGTTGTGTTGTCCAAATGCCTGGTTCTAGTTGGATTCCCAGTGGGGCACTCTGGTCACAGAGTTTGAACTATTGTCATGGTTCCATAAAAAACACTAGGAAGGAAGAGTTCTGGACAAATTTTTAAAAATTGCTCATATATTTGAATCTTTAAAGTGAATTCGGCACTCATTTCCTCTCCACTATTATGGTTTGCTAGCATTTCCTACAGTTGAGGTCAGAAGAAATTCTATATAGCAGATCAAACTATGACTAAGTATATTCAGGGAAAATTGGGCAGTTTTTTTTTTCCAGGGGCCAGAAATTAATAGTTGGAAACTCATCTCTCTCTGGTACATCTGCAGTGATGTATTCAGGCTGGTAGATATCATTTCCTCTAGGATTACTAAGAATGAAATACTTTACACAGGTTTACACAGGAAAGATTTTTTGAGTTGAAAGTTTTAGACCATAAATTGTACAATCAATAGAACCCAATTGTATAGACCTATTCAGTTAATTCTAGTGAGAATCCGTGTGGTATGTAATGGAAAGAGTGCTGGACTTGGAATTATGACTTCAGGCTTACAATGTTTATATTTAAACCAGAAAGCACTGTGTACAAATGCATTATCATCATCATCATTCTTATCCTAATTCTTCTCATTATTAAACATATCATTACTTTTCAATGCAAAAAAAATGTTGTTGTTTTTTTGGTTAAAATTCTGCTCTTCTAGTTGTGCCTGAAAAGAAAAGGTGAACAGCTGTCCTTTGCACTGGTACTCATGCAGTGACCAGAGCTCTTGTTTTTAGTTTAGTCTGATTGCCTTATAAACTGTTCAATATTTTCATTCAGTTACCACATCTCTAATTGTTAAATACAAAGATGTAGGAGTAAGTCTTTTGGTTATTTTATCCCATGGACACAATTAGATGCTAGCCCCAGACTGTCTGTATCTGGAGTTGTTATTCAATCATCCCTCACGTTAAAATCTACTTTTCTGTGGCAAGCTTCATTTTTATTTCTATTTCCATTATTTACCAGGATTATTTGCTGATTTTTGTGTGCCTATGTGGCAAATAATGTCATAAATAATTTCCCCAAAATATATGTTTCCTGAAGGCAGGAATTTTTTTTTTTTTGTATACTCAATTCCTAGTACTTCAACTAGTATTTAGGAGTTATTAAATAGACAAATGTCATTTGCTTTATATAGCCTTTCCAATTATAAAGTTCTTTATATGCATTATTTCCTTTGATTCTTAAGACAACTCTATAAGGCAGGTTAATAAATGTAATGATCCCCACTTCAGTAAGAAAAAAAGACTTTTCTCTGGTCACATAGCTTGGAAGTGGGTGGGATGGCATATGTTCAAACCCAGTTTTCTGACTTTTAGTCTAAAAGATCTTCATTAAACCAGATTTTTCTTTGCTCTGTCCACTTTGCAATTTGGATTTTCATTTTGGCATCCTTTCCCACATTGAGGCTAGGTTTTGGAGAACATAGCCCAGTGTTGGTGGACTCCCTCTTTCTCAAACTCTACTTTCAATCAATAACTGTGCTAAGATGATGGGGACACAAAAAGAGGCAAAAAAACAGTACCTGCCCTCAAAGAGCTTACAATCTAGTGAGGGAAGCAACATGAAAACAAATATATACAAAGCAAGCTATGTACAGGATAAATAAGAAGTAATTAAGAGATGGAAGAAACTTGAATTTAAGAAGGGTTAGGAAAAACTTCTGGTAAATAATGGGATTTTAATTGGGATTTAAAGGAAGTCAAGGAGATTAATAGGCAGAACAGAGAAAGGAGAATATTTCAGGTAGGGGGACAGTAGAGAATAGGCCTAGAGCTGATTGAGTATCTTGTTCATGTAACAGCCAATAGACCCATGTCACTGGATTGAAGAACACATGATGGGGAGGAAGACATAAAGAAACTGGAAAAGTTATTAGGAGAGAGTTAGGTTGCGAATTTCTTTGAATATCAAGCAGCATTTTATATTTGATTCTGCAGGAAATAGGGAACCATAGAAGTTTTAAACAAATGGCTTATTTGTCATTCCTTACACATACATTTCTTACTCCCCATGCTCTCTTTCATCTCCATTGCTTGGAATTCCCAAGTCCTTTCAAGGTACAGTTTAAATGTTTACTTTTATAAGAAGATTTTTGCACCTTCTGTGGGGACAATAGTGCTCCTGAATCCTGAAATAACTGTGTTTACTTTGTATATATTTTGTATTGGTTTAGAGCAGGGCTTAAACTTTCTCCCTTCATCACCCCTTTTCTCTTGAGACATTTTTATCCCCATCTTGAATCTGAGCCAATATGTTTCTGGAAAAGTTCAGGCATGCACAATGCAAAATGCATATGTTGTGTGTTCAGAACCTAAGCTGCAATAAAGTCACTATGCAACATGAGTAAGCATTGCCAGAAACACCTCAGAATCACTGTACATTTGATTTTGAATTCCTTTTTAAGGTTGAGTTCAGAAATCTTTTGCTGTTGCCAAATTTTTTGTGACCCCCACATTCAGTTACATGACTCTATTTGGACCTAAAATTTAAACAATTTTGATCTAGATGAAAGAGACTTTGCCTTGGAATAGGGAAGACTTGATTTCAAGTCTCATATCTGAAACAAGGAACTATTATGATTGTAGGCAAGTTGTCTAACTTCAATTGTAAAATAAGCATATTAACAGCACTGGGTTCTTGTATCAAATTAGATTTAATATTGGTAAAGTTCTTTGCACAGGATGTGGCTCATAGAAGGCACTTAATAAATATTTGTTTCCTTCCTGTCAATTAAGGCAGAGACTCATCTGTGACCCCCATGATATACTGACCACCTTCCCAAGACAAATGGGTATTCAAGGAAGCAAAGTGACTCATGAAGAAAGCAGGATGGCTTTCTTCATATATCCAGTTCCTACCTACCATTTCTTTCTCCTTAACAAGCAATCAATAAACATTAAGTCCCTACTGTGCAGCAGACACTGTGCTAAGTGGTGCAATTGTTAATTCTGCATAAGGAAAACTGTTTGTGCTGCTTTCTCCAGTAAAACTCCATCAATGAGCACACACAGCTCCATCCCTGAGCAAAGATACTGAAGCCCTTATTCCATCACCTGATTCTCTTATTCTAACCACTGGCTAGCTGATGAAGATGTTGAAGGAAGGAAAGTAGGAAGTTAAAAGGTCATTTACTTTTGACAGCAGGACAAATGAAGCATGAGCAGTTCGTCCAACTGCAATGTAAAATAACTCACTATCAAGCAAGTATAATCTAACAAGAGAACGGGTAGTTGCTTAAAGCACTAAGCTCCTAGTTTTAGAAGTATTGCAATAAAGCCTAGATAACAAATTATCAGAGATATGGCAGAATGAATTGCATATGGGACAATGTACTGGACTACTCAGGTTTCTTCCAAATCTACAACTTTTTTTTTTTAAAAAAGAAGCTTATGGAATGCTCCTTGAGAAATCTAAGTACAGAAAGTATGACTGCATCTTAATCAAATTAAATAGCAAAAATGAAAGCATTAATTACTCAAATTTGTCTGTAGAATTGGCGAGACAAATTAATTGAAACACTATTTTTGATTATAAGTATATAATGAGAAAAACGGTGTTCAGTAGAGGGAAGTGAAGAGGGTTATAAATAACTATGAAGTACACATTAAAAGAAGCAGCTTATCTGCTAGAGATAAGACCCCATGCTTTGGGGCAAATAGAATTTACCATCTGTGAGCAGTTAGAAAAAAATGGGCAAATTATTACTATTTATTTAAAATAGAAAGGTGTCATAGATAGAGTGCTTGCCCTGGAGTGAGGAAGAACTCAGGAAGATCTGTGTTGAAATCTGCCTCCTAGATTTATTCACTCTGTGATCTTGAGCAAGTCATGAAATCTCTCTCAGCCTCAGCATCTTCATCTTTAAAATGGGAATAAAAATAACTACTCAGAATTGTTATGAGGATCAAAAGAGATTATACAAGCAAAGATCTTTATGTACCTTAAATTGCTAAATAAATGCTACCTATTTTTTTAAAGAAAGAAAAACAGAATTTATCTCACTTCTAACACTTAATATCTATATAGCTAGAGGTAAATCATTTGGCCTTTGTGATTCTTAGAAAAATCCCCAAAGTGAACTTTACTGATAAAGTGATTCTCCACACCAAGAAAATCATAGATCATTGACAATTGACAATACTTTATTTTAAATAGTCTTGTACAAATGAGATAAAGGTCTCATGTTCAAGATATATGAAAAAAATTCATTCAAATTTCTAATCATGTGAATCACTACCAAGGATAAAAGATCAACTACTGTGAAAAAGAATTTTCAAGGGAAGGAATCCAATTTACCAACAATCCTACTTTTAAAAGTTTGAAATTACTAAAAGAAAGTCAAAAGAAAACAATTCTGAGGTACTTCCTCTTACCCATCAGAATTAAGAATGACAAAAATGATAATTGTTGAAGACACTACAAGAAAATATATACACTAATGTGCTGCTATTAAATTATTAAATGTTCAAACCATTAGGAAAAGCTATTTGGGAACTAGGCCCCCCAAATAATTTAGCAATCCATATCTTATGATCCAATGATAATATTGGCCTTTCATTTCAAAGAGAGCTATGAGAAAGAGAAAAAAAGACTGTATGTATATCTAGAAAATAAGGAGGGCATCCACCATTTGGGAGATAACTCAATGAATTATGGCAATGAATTTATTGGAGTATTATTTCACCACATGAAATGATATAAGGAATAGTTTCTGAGAAACTTTAGAAAACTCATAGGAATTGAAGTACTTTTTTATTGAATAGAAGGGAGGTCAGAAAGAATCACTAACAAATAGGACAGCTTAGAAATTATCATGTTGAGTACATTTGAAAAGAAAATTAAGCCATATGTAACTGAGAACTATTTTCATGTACAATGTGTTCATATTACCTGACCATTTTATTTGCTGTTTGTGAAGTTCAAAATGAAAGATATATATATGTTTTTAATTAACTGCTTTGTATGCTTAAAAGAAAAAGATAAAGAAAAAGAAATGACAGGTACACCAGATGTTTTTGCTCCCCTCCCTCTGATCTTAGCAAAAAAGCCTAACAAAACCAATAAAGCCAATATATTTTTAGTGTTGATATAGCAAAATGAATCATGACTAGCCCTAGGCAAATGCCCACTAGCAAAGCTGACTAAAGGGATACAGAAAATATACTGATATTTAAACTATAAATATTGGTTGGCACTAAGCAGTCTGAGTTTTAACCTTAGACTGTGATGTTAAATCACTTAAATCTCCCTCTCATAAGTTGTCTGTCTATAAAACTGAGTTAATGTTAATTCTTACAAATAACCCAATGTGCTGCTCAGCTCTATTGAGTAGGGAAAGCTATGTAATTGGGGCTGCCACAACAGCTGAGATCTTTATTGTCAAGAATGTGTGAATTTAGCTATTTACTGCCTCACCTTTCCAGGTTACAGTTTTCCCACCTGTAAAGTGTGGGTCATTTTCCTGTCAAGTAAGTTCTTCAGAAGAACAATGAGAATAAATAGTATAATATGCACAATGTGGTTTTAATTTTTTAATTTGAATTCTATTATTATCATTTTTTTTTTGGCAAAAGGCATCTCAAATCTGTGGCACTAAGCAAATCTGTTATCTATCCATGAAATTAGGATGACATGGTCAGCCAACAAATAGACTTACATCAATATCCCTACTTTAAGTAAGGAAACTTTTAAAGGCTGAGTGTTACAACAAATTTGGAAGGATAACAGAAAATTGGGCTACTTTGCACCATCAAATAGCAGTTTCCTACATAAGGAACCAAATGTAGAAAAGCTCCACTTTTAATTGTACATGAATTATGGGACTGTCATACCAAGTCCTAGGTATTTATGATGACACTTAGGAAAATTATCTTTATTCACACCAATTCATCTGCCACTGAGTAGGAAAAAATGGGATGCCAAGGCACTGTTGGTAGAATTGTGAACTAATTCAATCATTCTGGAGAACAATTTGGATCTGTGCCCAAAAGATTATAAAACTTTGACCCAGCAATATTATCACAAGGTCTGTATCTCAAAGAGATCAAAGAATGGTTTAATTCTACAGCAGTGTTTATAGCAGCTCTTTTTAGGGTGGCAAAGAATTGGAATTCAAGGCAATATTCATCAAATAGGGAATGGCTGAACAAGTTGTAATATATGATTGTAATTGGATATTATTCACATCATAACATCATCTCCCTGATAAAATGGTAGTCTTTAAGAAAGAACAAAACAACAACAACAACAATATAAAAATGATAAGCAGAATGGTTTTTGAAAAACCTGAAAAGTCTTATATGAGCTCATGCAAAGTGGATTGAGCAGAACCAGCATAACTCTGTATACAGTAACAGCAATATTAATATTGACCAACTGTGCAAGATGGCGTCTTTGATGAAGACAATGAAGCAAGAGAATTCCAAAGGAACCATAATTTTAAAAAAATTAGCTATCTCTAGAGAAGCAACTGATGAACTATGAATACAGATTGATATATACTTTAAAAACATTTTATAGTATTATTTTATTTGTTTTCTTTTATAATATGGCTAATATGGAAATATGTTCTCATGACCTTACATCTATACAAAAAATCAATTTGCTTGCTTTCTCAAAAAAAAAAAAAATAGGGAGAAATGGGAGGAAGGGAGGGAATTTAGAACTCAAAATTTTTTAAATGATTGTTAGAATTTTTACATGTAATTGGGAAAATTTAGTGAAATGAATATATATAATATATATGCATATACATATATATATAATTTAGTGAAATTTAGACATTTAGAAAATTTAGTGAAATGAATATATATAATGTGTAAGTGTATGTGTGTGTGTGTGTAATCTAATACTGAGGACAATAAAGAACAATGCTGACAATTAGTCAACTAGCATTTATTAAACTCATGCTATGCAGTTCAGGCACTGAACTAAGCAAAATGCAAAGAAAAGTAAAAGCAGATCCCTGCTCTCAAAGAATTTATAGCGTAATGAAGAAGACATGCAAAAAACTGCAAAAACCAATTGTAGACAGGATAATAAGGAAAGGTAGGGTACTAGCATTATACAGGATTGGGAAAGACTTCTTGTAGAAGATAAAGATTTTGGCTAAAGTTTGAAGAAAGTCAGAAGAAGAGAGACTTTTTACACAAACTTGCACAGAGAGTGGGTGGGGCCATTCTTTCTCCAAGCATATATTAATAGAGTATTATCCAATTGCTAATTAGCCTCAAGTACTTGTGACTCAAGAGCTTCAGCCCATTACATTGGAGTGGATAGACTAGATGGAATAGGGAGAGAATATTCACTGTTTTTTTTTTTCTTTAGAGACAAACACATAACTTCTAATGTAACCAGTAGACAAAACCATTTAGAAAAAGGTCACACAATTTTATCATGAGCACAACTTAGTGGTCCCTTAGAATGGCCCTGCCCACTCTCTGTGTAAATTTGATGTGTTGTATAGGAGATTGAGTAAAGGATTTGGTGGGTGGAGTGTGAGAGCCAGAGGCACTGCTGGCCAGATTCATGTCCTCATTGCTCTCACTTCGTACGGCCATTCCCCTTCACCTCTGCAAAGAATAAAGATCAAGGATTTTCCTTTATCCTGACTTCCTGACTCCGGCTGATTTTAAAATATGGGTCATCACACTCCAGTCTCTCCCCTACTCACCTATTAAGTTGATCTTCTTAAAGCATGAGTCCATGTCATTTCCCTATTCAATCAATTGTATGGCTCCCTGTTGCCTCTGGCATCAAATATAAATAGCCCCTGGCTAACACTCTTCCACTGGCCATTACTTTCTCTGCTTCCCTGTTAACATATCTTTCCTCTTTTTCTAGTCCATGTTATTTTTTTTTCTTGTGTTCCTGTTTTTAGGCCTATGTCACTGAATGGCATATGTATTACTTTACAGAAGTCTCATTTACAAAGTGATTTTTTAAAATTCAAAATCAGACCTGCAAACACTTTAACATAGAAAATTTTGATGTGGAATCTCCTGATAATAGAGATTGTCAACTACTTGGCAATTTATAGTGTAAAGGATCTGCAAGGGGCGCTACCAAGGGGTTAAGGGACTTACCTTGAGTCATAAAAAAGCATATATAAAAAACGGGACTTGAATCCAAGTCTTCATGAATTTAAGACCAGCTTCCCATCTATTCTCTGTTTTTATTGACACTTGGGGCAGAAAATGTTTGTTGAAATAGTCAATAGAATTAATAAAATTAGCTAATGTTTTCCCTGTATAATAATAGTCTCTGTGAGGTCCAGTGCACAGAACACTGGACCTGCTTTGGATACTTCTTAGCTGTATGACCTAGAGCAAGTTATGGGACTTCAGTTTGCCTTGTTATCATCAATGAAAAATGAGAATTATAATTGCACTTACCTCACAAGGTTGTGAGGATTAAATCTAATAATATCTATGAAGGAATTAGCATAGTGCTTTGGCACATAGTAGGTGCTTAATAAATATTTACCATTTCATTACCCAAATCAAAGAGCTAAGACTTCCTTTCTATGATGATTTTTTTGTTCAAAGTTGGCAACCTTTAAAAAGTAGTGTGCCAAATTAACAACCCTGCTATGGGGGTGAAGGGGAATTGGAGAGTAGGGAAGGAAGAGCTTGTCACATTTCTTTATTATCAGGACAGAAATATGGTGACTATGCAGTGACTCTTGAAAGTGGAAAAGAGTAGTGAGTGACTTTAGAAATGGGGGATGACAAGAAACAAAGATAGAAGAGTCATTTAGCAGCAAAGCCTCAGCAATAGGTTACTGAAAAGATGGCAGCATGTGCCATCTTTAACAATTTGACATTTCCCAATCCAGATGACTCTCTAGTCTGGTACTACTGCTTTTGATTTTCCTAGAATGAATCTATCATTTTATAGAAACAACAACACTAACAAAAATTGTGGAGCTAGAAAAGATCTCGGGGATAATTTCATTTTATTGCATTTTACCAGGAAGAAATGGAGGTTGAGGCAAGTGAGGTGACTGACCCTTGGTTACAAAAATCCAGGCCTTCTGACTTTTGGTTGGATTTTCTTTCTACCATAAATAGGACAAGAATATTAACTAGTGTTTAGAGAAAAAAAAAAGAAATCCAAAAGGAATATGTAACTAAGTGGATTAACACGAGTATATTGTTGTGTCCCAAATCCCTTTAGAATTTCCTTTTTGGACTCAAATATATAATAATTAGGAGATAGGTTATACCCAGGAGATATACACGGTCCAAAGAAGTACGCAGACATTGTAAAAAGTCAATAGAAATGGGACTCTAGAAGCTCAAAGGGAGCTATTTAGGGAGTTCATTGATAGAACAAAACATGAAGCTAGGTAGTTCATTTTACTGTCCAAAGTATGGGAAATATCTAACAATGAACATTAGCAGCAACAAAAAATGAGATCTTTAAAAATGACAAGCTAGGAATTGTCCAAAATGAACTTCACTGCCTCCGTGGGTGGTAAATTCCTGATGTGGAGGTCTTTCAATGGAGGACGAATTAAAGGTGCTACAGAATGACATTTCTAAAGGTAGGACCAGATGAACACTGGGGTCCCTGCCATTGGTAAGATTCTATAATTCTTGATTTTTTCTTTTCCTTAAGCAATATGAAAAGATCTTTCAGAGTTTTAATTCTACATCCTAAAATATCAAACCATAAATTAAAATTCAGTGTCAACACACTAAATAGAGGCAAAGTGAAAATTGCAACAGCAAGATTTGGGTTTCATTATAATCTGCTAATTAATATGGCTACACTCGATAACAACAGACCATCAAGAAAAGAATTCTGGGCATGTTAAGACAGGCAGAAGAAAGCCAAGAAAACTGCAAAGTTCAGAAAAGAAAGGACACAACTATGCCCAAAAACATAATCCTTGCTAACCTGAAAGGGAAAAAGTCAGCTGGTTTTGAAGTAGGTCTGTGCCTCCATACACAAGGCGACCCAGATTCACAAAAGTCTTGAGGTCAAGGAGGCAAGAAAGGATTGCAGGGAATTTGTACTTCCTACACACTCCCTTTTTAGGTTGGCGGATCCCCTGCTCTGTGGCTGGCAGTAGAGCCATTATCAAGGAAACTAAGGAGGGGCTCTAAACAAAGAACAATGGGTTATAACTACAAACACACAAAGTCTGAATATGAACAATTCTGAACAATCACTTTATTTCTCTATTTCAGTTTCCTTAGGTTTATTCCAATGGGGATAATGTGGCAAGAAGCAGTATAACATAGTGAAAAACCAGCCTTGGAAGCAGGATGACCTGATTTCAAACAGCATCTCAGACACTTATGGTTGTGTGATCCTGGTCAAGTTGCCTAACCTCTTAAATCTACAGCTACCTCCCCCAATGAAAGAACTATGGGAAATGAGTGTAGACCATAACATAGCATTTCCACATCTTCTGTTTTTGTCTGCTTGCATTTTTGTTTTCTTTCTCAGATTATTTTTACCTTATTTCTAAATCCGATTTTTTCTGATGCAACAAGATAACTGTGTAAATATATTGTATATAACATATACTTTAACATATTTAACATGTATGGGACTATCTGCCATGGGGGGGAGGGGAAAAGTTGGAAAAGAAGGTTTTGCAAGGGTTTTACCCATGCATATATCTTGATGTCTTATAAATAAAAAGCTATAATAAGTAAAAAAAGCTACAGGTAAGTTTTCAAAACTATTTTTAAGCTGCAGAGTATATGTAGATTTGTATTAGTGAAAGGAATGTCTTTAATAGAAGCTTCTTATATAGGAGAAATAACAGATTGAGTATAAAAGTTATATCTACCTATCTATCATCCACTCACATAAACACACATGCATTTAATGTGTTATATGTATATGTGTGTATATATATATATATATGCAAGCATTTGTGTGGATATATCCACATATATACATGCACATAGAAATACATTCATGTTTATTTATGTTTGTATATATGTGCATTAACACACATGACATGTATTTTTTTTTGATAGTTCCAACTGATTTTCCAGAATGGCTAGTTCAATTCATAGTTCCAGTGGAGTGATGTGATTTTCATTGACTATTCTCCTAATTTGTTAACTATAATTAGTTAGAATTTTGTTGGTTTTTAATGTTGCTTTCACTTACATCAATATAATCATTTTATATATTGTTCTTCTTTCAGTACCAGTTCATTAGAGATACAAATGCATATACAATGTATATGCATGTGTTCTTTACAGGATATATATCTACATACGAATATAATTATGTATCTTTTACAGGAAAAGCTATACAGAAGAAACATAAGAGAACAAAAATATTTTTTCTTAAGGACATATTTGCCTTTAGATATAAACAAAAATATTAAAAACTCATGCATGGAATAATAGCTCAAGACACATATGGAATATTAGTAAACATCAATAAGCCTAGCCACAGAATGAGGGGATAATAATATTTAACACATATCTCAATGTCATTAATGAAATACACTTTAGGATCTCATTGCACTTTACAAAGAACAGTATCTGAGATATCAAGGTTTTAAGTGACACTCTTAATTATCTAGCCTTATCTCTTAAGAGGCCTTTCTAGTCTTTTCTAGTGAAGATGCTTTCTAGATTGCCCTACTGCATAAGTATTATTAATGCCAGTCTTTTTTGCCTTTGTTCATGCTATATCCATGTTTTCTATGCGTAGAATGTCCATCTTCCTCTTGTAGCTAAATTAATTCTGGTATTTTCTTCAAGACCAAGTTTAAGACTCTTCTCCCCTAAGAAGTCTTCCCTAATATCAATCCACAATGAAGATGTATTGTATTTCTAAGGTCTTATATGGAACTTATATCATATAATCTTATTCTGTTATTGTTCCTCATATCTATATCCCCTCTCTCAATGTAAATCAGAAGATATTTAGGAAGTAGATAGAACATGATACTTGCACTGAGTGCATAATAATGATTGTTCAACAATAAATATATTCATTTGGGGATACTCAGTTGGTATATGTCGTTTTCACTGGCTCCTTTTTCTTCACTCTCAAAAGCACTGGATGAGACCCTTTTTTCTAAGGGCTATTCAAAGAAATACAAACTTAAAATAACTGAGTTTTCACCTCACACCCACTGAATTGGCAAAAATGACAAAAAAAAAAGTGTTACTTTTAGGGCAACTACAGGAAGAAAGAAAATACATCGTTGGTAGAATTGTAGATTGCTTTATTGATTCAAACTATTTGGAATCACGTAAGAAAAATCACAAAACTATTTATGCCTTTTGACTAAATAACCCCTCAAATTGGGGATATGTATCCTCAAGAAGATCAAAGATAAAATGAAATGCCTTGATGCCCTGAAACCTCCATTAACACCACTTTTGTGATGACACAATGTTGGAAACAATAAGCATGTCTACTGAATAGGGAGTAGCCAAACAAACTGAAAAACATCAAGAATTTGGGGGGACAGCACTAAAAATACTTTAATGAACTGATATTGAGGGAAGGACAATATATAAAATGACCATGTAAATGAAAGCAATACTAAAAGATAGTCAAACTGTGATTAATTATAATTATCAAAATAAGAAATTAATCAATGAAATTCACATCCTGGAAATGAACTTGGAACCATGTCCAATATGTTACTAAACTATGAATACCCCCTGACTCAACTATACAACTGTTATATAACCCAATGAGAATGAAAGAAAAGGACCATTTTTTTGGTAAAAAAAAAAAACTTGAACAGTAATCCATCTATTGGGGAATGGCTAAATGACTATGGGGTATCATTGGAATAAAATATTATTGTGCTGGAAGAAATGAAAAAATAGTTTCAGAGGAGATTGGGAAGATTGCAGAATGAAGTCTGCAGAACTAGAACAATTATATAATGATAACAATGTTATAAAGAAAAACAACTTTTTCCGGTTAAGATGGCGGAGAGGAGGCTCACAGTTGCATAAGCTCCGCGCTTTCTCTCACTATCCACTTCATTACAAGCCTCTGAATCAATGCTTGACTGAAAAAAAACCCACAAATAGTTACCAAGAGAAGCCATCCTTGAGATCCGCCAAGAAAGGTCTGTCTTTACTGGAGGGCTGGGGCGGTTTTAGATCGGGCGCAGGCTGAGGGCAGCGGCAGTGAGAGCACGGGAGCAGACTGGAGAGGGGGTGGGGAGTGATCGCAGCTGTCTCTGCGGGGAGAGCTTCGCTACAGGTTTGGAACCTGCAGCAAGTCAACAGCCCAGCAGAGAAGCTAAAAACACCGGGGCTGAAGAACACAACCGCAAACAGCTGGAGTCTCTCAGGACCTGGCCGCCCCCCCCTTCCCCCCCCTCAGTGACTCAGCACGCTTTGGGATCTCAGAGCGCAGGCGCAGCACAGTCCTGCTAGTGCCTCACTGCTGCCACCTGCAGTCTGTAGAGGAAGCTCGATAACACACCCAGCCCCCCCCCAAAGAAAGACTCCAGTTTTTTCTGTTTTTCTTTGGTAGTTTGTCTCTGATTAATAGACAGAATGAGCAAGAAGCTGAAGAGGACTTTAACCCTAGACAGCTTCTACACAGATAGAGAGCAGACTCTAAATCCTGAGGAGACTAAAAACAGGCAGTCCCCAGGTGATTCCCCAAAGGAGGAGATCGTCTGTTCCTCAGCACAGATGAACCTCATAGAAGTGATTAAAAAGGCTCTCACAAGGGAGCTAGAAGAAAAATGGGGAAAGCAGAGTGAGGCTTGGCAAAAGGAGAAGGAAGCTTGGGAAAAGGAGAGGGAGGCTTGGCAAAAGAGCCTGGAGAAGTCAGTTAAAGAGAGAGTGGATAAAGAAGTAAAATCCTTGAAAAATAGGATTAGTGAACTGGAAAACAAAATTGGCGAAATGGAAAAAAATTCCACAGAACAAAAGAACTCAATTGGACAATTAGAGAAAGATTTTAAAAAAGTGAGTGAAGAGAATACTTCACTGAAAATCAGAATTGAACAAGTGGAATTGAATGACTCGAGGAGACAAGAAGAATCAGTCAAGCAAATCCAAAAAAATCAAACAATGGAGAAAAATGTGAAATACCTTCTGGGAAAGACAACAGACCTGGAAAACAGATCCAGGAGAGACAATCTGAGAATCATTGGACTCCCAGAAAAACATGATGAAAAAAAGAGCCTGGACACTGTCTTCCAGGAAATTATCAAAGAGAACTGCCCAGAAGTCATAGGAACAGAGGAAAAAATAAACATTGAAAGGATTCATCGATCACCCACTGAAAGGGATCCTAAAATCAAAACACCAAGGAATATAGTGGCCAAATGCCAGAACCCTCAGATGAAAGAAAAAATATTGCAAGCGGCTAGAAAAACCCAATTCAAGTATCAAGGAGCCACAATAAGGATCACCCAGGATCTGGCAGCATCCACATTAAAAGATCGAAGGGCCTGGAATATGATATTCCGAAAGGCTAAGGAACTTGGTATGCAACCAAAAATAACTTACCCAGCGAGAATGAGCATCTTTTTCCAGGGAAGAAGATGGACATTCAACGAAGTAAGCGAATTTCATCTATTTCTGATGAAAAAACCAGAACTTAACAAAAAGTTTGATCTACAAATATAGAACTCAAGAGAAATCTAAAAAGGTAAAGATTAATCTTGGGAACTATATTTTGACTATATAGATGTATAAAGAATACATGTATACCTTGTTCTAGAAATTGATGTGGAAAGGACATTGTACCAGAAAAAGGGTAAAGTGGGGGTAGTACATCTCATGAAGAGGCATAGGAAACCTATTATATCTGAGAGAAAGAATGGAGGGGGATGAATATAGTGGGTATCTTACTGCCTTCAGAATTGGCTTTAAGTGAAAAATCTTAAGACATATTCAATCTATGGTGAAACTTCTCCCATCTCATTGAAAAGTGAGAAGGGAAAAGTGGAAAGGGAAGGAATAAGCTAAGCGGAAGGGAATACGGGAACTGGGAGGGAAAGGGGTAAGATAGGGGGAGGAACTCTAAGGCGGGGGGAGGGACACTAAAAAGGGAGGGCTGTGAGAAGCAAGGGGTGCTCACAAGCTTAATACTTGGAAGGGGGGGAAAGGGGAAAGAAGGGAGGAAAGCATAAACCGGGGTTAACAAGATGGCAAGTAATACAGAATTGGTCATTCTAACCATAAATGTGAACGGGGTAAACTCCCCCATAAAGAGGAAGCGGTTAGCAGAATGGATTAAAAGCCAGAATCCTACAATATGTTGTTTACAGGAAACACACCTGAAGCGGGGAGATACATGCAGGTTAAAGGTAAAAGGTTGGAGCAAAATCTACTATGCTTCAGGTGAAGTCAAAAAAGCAGGGGTAGCCATCCTGATCTCAGATCAAGCTAAAGCAAAAATTGACCTAATTAAAAGAGATAAGGAAGGACACTATATCTTGCTAAAGGGTAGCATGGATAATGAAGCACTATCTATATTAAACATATATGCACCAAGTGGGGTAGCATCTAAATTCTTAAAAGAGAAACTAAGAGAGCTGCAAGAAGAAATAGACAGTAAAACTATAATAGTGGGAGATCTTAACCTTGCACTCTCAGAATTAGATAAATCAAACCAGAAAATAAATAAGAAAGAAGTCAAAGAGGTAAACAGAATACTAGAAAAGCTAGATATGATAGATCTCTGGAGAAAATGTAATGGAGACAGAAAGGAATACACTTTCTTTTCAGCAGTTCATGGAACCTATACAAAAATTGACCATATATTAGGACATAAAAACCTCAAACTCAAATGTAGTAAGGCAGAAATAGTAAATGCATCCTTTTCAGACCACGATGCAATGAAAATTACATTCAACAAAAAAGCAGGGGGAAGTAGACCAAAAAATAATTGGAAACTAAATAATCTCATACTAAAGAATGATTGGGTAAAACAGCAAATCATAGACATAATTAATAACTTCACCCAAGAAAACGATAATAATGAGACATCATACCAAAATGTATGGGATGCAGCCAAAGCGGTAATAAGGGGAAATTTCATATCTCTAGAGGCCTATTTGTATAAAATAGAGAAAGAGAAGGTCAATGAATTGGGTTTGCAATTAAAAATGCTAGAAAAGGAACAAATTAAAAACCCCCAGTCAAACACTAAACTTGAAATTCTAAAAGTAAAAGGTGAGATCAATAAAATTGAAAGTAAAAAAAACTATTGAATTGATTAATAAAACTAAGAGTTGGTTCTATGAAAAAACCAACAAAATAGACAAACCCTTAGTAAATCTGATTAAAAAAGGAAAGAGGAAAATCAAATTGTTAGTCTTAAAAATGAAAAGGGAGAACTCACCACTAACGAAGAGGAAATTAGAGCAATAATTAGGAGTTACTTTGCCCAACTTTATGCCAATAAATTCGACAACTTAAATGAAATAGAAAAATACCTCCAAAAATACAGCTTGCCCAAACTAACAGAGGAAGAAGTAAATATCCTAAACAGTCCCATCTCAGAAAAAGAAATAGAACAAACTATCAATCAACTCCTAAGAAAAAATCCCCAGGACCAGATGGATTTACATGTGAATTCTACCAAACATTTAAAGAACAATTAACTCCAATGTTATATAAACTATTTGAAAAAATAGGGATTGAAGGAGTCCTACCAAACTCCTTTTATGACACAGATATGGTACTGATACCTAAACCAGGTAGGCTGAAAACAGAGAAAGAAAATTATAGACCAATCTCCCTAATGAATATTGATGCTAAAATCTTAAATAAAATATTAGCAAAAAGATTACAGAAAATTGTCACCAGGATAATACACTATGACCAAGTAGGATTTATACCAGGAATGCAGGGCTGGTTCAATATTAGGAAAACTATTAGCATAATTGACTATATCAATAACCAAACAAACAAAAACCACATGATCATCTCAATAGATGCAGAAAAAGCATTTGATAAAATCCAACATCCATTCCTAATAAAAACACTTGAGAGCATAGGAATAAATGGACTTTTCCTTAAAATAGTCAGGAGCATATATTTAAAACCATCAGTAAGCATCATATGCAATGGGGAAAAACTGGAACTGTGGGGTACCTGGCGTGCCTTTATTGTGGGAGGAGTATCTGCCCTCTACTTACCCACCTATCTGGGGTCTTCGGGGTACCGCCGGCTTCCAACTAGGAAGAACTGCACTGAGTCGAGCGCCGTGGAGTCAAGATGATGCTTTATTCAGGAATCGGTTACATGGTGCAGAAAGGGTGCGGCAGGCTTGCTTGCTTGCCTTACAGTCCGGGCATATTACAACTTATATACTCTTTAAGTAACGGCGAGTTCTAATCACAAGACTAAATGTGGAATTTTTTATGGTGGTATGGCTATATACAGAATTTGATGATTATGTGTCTTATAACTGTATATATAGAATTTAATGACTAAGTGTCTTAACCTAAGGAAGTGTGTACATGTCACATGCCTATTCCAAGGGCCTCATACTCCCCTCACTCAGCAGGAGATGTAGGTTCAAGTTGACCCGGTCAGCAGGAAATGTAGGTTCAAGTTGACCCTGTACTCCAACAATTCCCCCTTTTTCTTTAATCACGGGAAAATGGCCACATGTTGCTAAGGAATTTTCTAGCCATTGAGCGCTGGCTTGGGTCGCGGAGTCAACCCTTGTATCCAAGGTGCACCTGCCATGCCAGGTCCCGCCATTGGTAGGGTTATTCCAACGTTGCCCGTCATGGCACTGCAATGGTCTTACAGACATGGCTTAGCATATTCTTTTGTACCATGGCACGTGAAAATCCTCATCCGTGAAACAAAGAGGTTCTGGTGAGTTTGGAGTACTAGATAAGGCGAAAAGATCATCCACTGAGTCAGAGGGATGAAGCCCTTGGTAAAGGACCTGGACATTCTTCTGTACCACCGAGTCAACTTGACTCTTTATAAAGATAGTCAATTTCCTAAATAGCCAAGGGCCGAATGATATAAGGAAAAGAAAACCTATAAAGGGACCCAGTATAGTGGGGAGTAATGTGGTCAACCAAGGCGAAGTGGAAAACCACTTTGTATACCAAGATTCTTGTTGTTCCCTCTCCCTCTTTCTTTTTTCTAAGGTATCCCTGACCTTCTGTATACTATTTTCTACAAGCCCAAGTTTGTTTACAAAGAAACAACATTCCTCTTTCAGCGCTGCACAAAGTCCACCTTGTTGTAGGAACAGTAAGTCTAGGCCTCTCCTATTCTGTAAAACTACTTCAGCTAGTGATGCTACAGAGTCTTTTAGGTTTTCGAGGCCCGTCTGAAGTTCCATAAGATCCTTATCTATGATAGTACTTAGTTGGGAATACTGGTGGTTAGTTGATATTATTGAGGCAATACCCGTTCCGGCTCCTGTTAGGCCAAGTCCAATGACTAAGGCTAGGGTGATAGCAGCTATAGGTTCTCTTCGAACTCGGGAGTGGGACGGGGTTTCAGGACTTATAGGTTGAAAGACTTCGTTGGATTGGTGTATAGTAAGTCGGGGCAGAAGGGATATGGATATACAAAAGTCTCGAGATTTTAAAAAGGTTGGGGTAAATATAAAAGTAGTTAAACCAGAGGAGCAAGCCAGATAAGAGTTATTAGGGGCAGAAACATATATATAAGAGGAATTAATTGACAAGGTTTGATTGCACACTGGTACTAGAGAAGGGGGAAGGCGCATAAAAGGTCCTATAATGCATGTCCCGGTCCCTATAATATTACTAATAGTTAATCCGTTCTGGTCTGAATGAGTCCACCGTAACATTTTGGTATCGTTTGTGAATATGGGTTCAATAAAGTGTGCTAAACCTTCATAAAATGGGGGTGTAGCAGAGTAACAAATCCAACATTCTCCTATATCGGTATCATTATTTCTATATAGTGCCTGCGCAGAGGCGTTAATTATGTTTAAGAGCAATGTGGCAGACGAAGGGGGTCCTAAAGGCAGTGTCGGTTGAAATAAAGCGGTAGTATGGGACACAGAAATAGGGGAGGGGGTCAGGGTAGGGTGAGGTGGAGAGGCGTGTCCATGGCTTGGCTTTAGTCGGGGTTTGAGTCCAGGATGAAGTTCTGGATTGGGGCCCATAGCTATAGGGGGTGGCGACATAGGAGGAGTCTTCAAGAGCTTGATGGTGAATGACAATCCATCGTCAGAGTAGGATTTGTAGAGCCGGAGGCCCCATGTGGCACCTCTATCCCATGAAGGATACTCTTTCCCTTTCTCTGAAAAGGTGATCTTGAGGGGGTGGCACCATCCCTGACACTCGTCAATTTCAGATTTGTCAGAGAAAGGGCGGTGGGTATAGTTGGCTCGGAGGGTAATAAGGTCCCATGAGGAGGAGGGGTTCCAATAAGTGTCACCTGTTGTTTCACAGCTCCATGACCTACAATAGAAGTCCGTGGGACCTCCGCATTTGTGAGTTAACGATCGGTCTCTGTGCATACCCGGGCATACATATATGGGAATAGCTCGAAGTTGACTCCTTCTGTCTTTGGTGCTGCATCCCCCTGCTCCCTCCATGTAAGGCCCCCTCCTTGTAGAAGGAGGCGTTAGGGTGTTATGTGTATCCGGCAGGTCCCATGGAGGGGGGGCTCCCAAGGCTAATTTACACAGGTCTGGATATAAAGTAGGCCAGGGAGTTGTGACACTTAATTGGGACTGACTCCAAATAGCATCTCCCCACGAATTTGTCACTATCCAAGTGTAGTTGTAAAGTTGGTACGGCTCTCCCTGATAGGTTGAGGTTAGGGAAGTTAGGGGCAGTAAAATAATAAGTGTAACAGGTATTCTTCCCATCATCTCCGCGTGCATGAGGTGTGCAACTACTGGTACCAATATGTTCAAATAGGGCAGGGAATTGGTAATTTGCGTTGGCAGCACAGGATACTAAGGATGACTGCGAGAGCTATTAGGGAGATGATTATTCCAAGGAGCACAGGATCCATTATCTACAAAGAAAACACATACATATTTTTCTCAGGGTGGTTCCCTGGGTGAGTTATTATGTCGTTGTACATTTGGGGTGTTGCTTTCTAATTCTCGTACTCTATGAAGAGGGAGCCATATTTTTTCTTTTGTAATATCATTATCAGGGTAAATTGACAAATATCCCTGTTTTCTGTCGATTACTATGACAGGTCCTTTCCACTCCCCTAGTTCATTTTTCCACAATATTTTTGTGCCTGGTGAGCAGGTTTTTGGTGGCCGTAATTGTTCTGGTATGATTTGGGGTAGTTCAATACATACCTTCTTACCTGTCTCGAAATATCTTTGTGCTGCTGATGTCCCATCTTGACGAATTTGTAAAAAGTTCATAGTAAAGATCACTTGAGCAAGCTCTCTCTTATTAATTGTTCTATGGATGGCCCCCCCTTTTTGTTTAAAAAATGTTTCTTTCAGTGTCCTATTGGCTCTTTCCACAATGGCTTGTCCTGTAGGGTTATATGGGATACCCGTGATGTGTTGGATGGAAAATTCTTTACAAAATTCTGAAAAAGCTTTGGAAGTATAGGCTGGGCCATTGTCAGTTTTAATGGCCAGTGGGATTCCTAAAAGGGACATTTGTTCATACATATGAGTGATGACTGCCGTGGCAGACTCTTTGGGTTGTATGGATGCGTACACCATGCCTGAGAATGTATCCACAGACACATGAATAACCTTTATTCCTATATGGGTTACATCCATCTGCCACAGTTCATTGGGGCATTGACCTCTAGGATTATGGCTGAGGTCAATGGGTCGAGATCTAAAGGGTGCACAAGAGACACATGATTTAACTATAGTCCTAGCTAATGATTTTGGAATGTTATAGAGATGTGTGAGAGAGCGGGCAGAAAGGTGATATTTCTCATGAGCTACAGCTGCAGGATGCTGTTCTAATGTGACCGCGTTGAGAAGCTGATCAGCTATAGCATTACCTTGATATATTGGCCCAGATGTGGTTAAATGTGATCGAACGTGTAAAAGGTATATAGGGTGTACTCTAGTTAGAAGTATTTGTTGCAGATTGGTAAGGAGGGAATATATTGGAGAGTCAGAAGGAATAAAAGACTCGGGAATACGAGGTACTAGTAGATAGCAATACTGACTGTCTGTAATTAAATTAATAGGAATATGAGGAAATTTCTCTAATGCTGTGACTATTGCATATAGCTCGTTCTTCTGGGTAGATGTATATGGAGTATGTAGTACCCATTTTTCTCCTGTAGAGGCATTGTATATTGCTGCTTTATTATTTTTAGTAGCATCAGTAAATATATTCGGCCCTTCCACAGGAGTGGATGAAATTACCTTGGTGGGGCTAGTTAGAGCAATTTCTGTGAAAGCTCTTAAGAGGGGTGGTGTGGCCATTGGCTGAGAGGTTATAGGAATAGAAGTAAGTACCATTGCCCATTCTATACTATCTTGTGCCAAGGTATGAAGAGTTTGCGGGGAGATAGTTATGGAGAGGATAAAGGATTTCCCAAACACCGCTTCACAGTGTTCTTTAGCTGTTAGAAGAAAATTGGCAAGCTGTTGTAACTTATTAACCGTTTTTTGGGAAATTCTCCGAGAATAAATCCACTCAAGGATTCCTTGCATCTGATAAAGACATCCCCAATAGGGGGCATTAGTGTCTTCCTGGAGAATCTTAAACTGTATGGGCTTCTCGGGGTCTACGTATACTAGACTGTCTATAGTGAGCTGTTGCAGATATTCAATAGTTTTTAGAGCTTCTGGTGACCATTTTCTAGGGGAGGTAAGAGAGGAGTCTCCTCGCAGGATATCATATAGGGGTTGCATCTGTCTGGGTGATATGGGAAGGGATGGTCTCAGCCACTGTAAAGCTCCTACCAATTTCTGAAAATCATTTAATGTTTTGTACTTATGTATATCAATGATTGGGATGGTTCGCATTATTTTTGAAGCGTGGAGGTTGTGTCCTAGATATTTAAAGGGATGTGTAAGCTGTATTTTATCAGGGGCAACTAGAAGCCTATGCTTTTGAAGTTCATAGGTGATTTGCTTCAGTATTTTTTTAAGTTCCTTTTCACAGGGATGGGCTATTAAGATGTCATCCATGTAATGGATGATCATGGCCTGTGAAGCCTGCTTTCTGACGGGTGAAATTATTTGGGCCACATAGTATTGACAGAGAGTTGGACTATTTGCCATCCCTTGTGGAAGGACTTTAAATTGATATCTTTCATATGGACTCTGATAATTTATAGAGGGTACTGAAAACGCAAACTTTTCCTTATCAGAGGGGTGTAGGGGTATGCTATAGAAACAGTCTTTAATATCTATCACCGCTATGTGCCATGATTGTGGGATTGCCGTGGGTGAGGGCAGTCCAGGTTGCAGCGCTCCCATAGGCATCATAGCGGCATTAATAGCTCTAAGATCTATTAACATTCTCCATTTTCCTGTCTTCTTTGGTATCACGAAGACTGGAGAATTGTATGGACTAAATGATGGTTCTATTTTTTGTTCATCTAGCAGATGTTTAACAATCTCTTTTAAAGCTGTGAGTTTTATCTCATTTAAGGGCCATTGATCAATCCATATTGGCTGGGAATGGAGCCATGTTATTTGTGGTAATCTTGACTGATCAATGGCCCCTAGCAGTTTACCTGTAGTTCATCTGGAGTGGCTAGGGATAATTGAAGCTGGGTTAGCAAATCTCTTCCCCATAGCGCATATGATAGTCCTGTTATGCATAGGGGGTTAAATAAGCCCACTTGGTTTCCTAATTCCCACTTCAGAGGCTTGCACGATCGATGAGTGGTTTGCTTTCCCCCCACCCCGACTACTGTTAGAGAATCGGGTAGTTTTCTCCAGTCTGGGGACCATTGAGCTTGATCTATTACTGAGCAATCTGCTCCTGTGTCTATGAGTCCTGTAACCTCTTTTCCTTCTACCGTTATTTTGAGAAGGGGTCTACCTGGCGTTATTTTTTGTATCCAATTAATTTGTGAATCAATTACTACTTTACCGGACTCATAACCTTGTAGGTTGCGCAGCTTAATGGCTTTCCCTATTTCATCATCTTTAGTAATGGTGATGGGGTAATGGTGAGGGTTAGTGATAGTGAGGGCTGCTCCTTCTTTTTCTGTAATGACCTGTGTGTGGGTGATAAAGGGTGTAAAATGGCTTGGCCCCGTAATAAGTACGGGCGTTTGAGTTAGAGTAGTGGGCACTGAAACTGATTCCCAGGGGGCCAGATGAAATGAGGTTACAGAAGAAGCTGGATAAAGCTTTACTGATTGGGGTGTGCCGCAGGCTTGGTCCGGAAGGGTATTGCGGCCCCTCCCTTCCGGCCCCCGTTTCCCGTCCTCCGGCAGTATTTGGCAATATGTCCTTTCTTTCCGCAAGCAAAGCATGTGGGCACCCCTTTCTGTGGGGGGAGTCTGCATTGGTTCCTGAAGTGGCCTGATTTGCCACAATTAAAACATTTTTGTTTTTGGTTGTTAGCCCCACCCAGTTGCATTCTTTGAAGCGCAGCTATAAGCTCTCTATTTCCCTCGACAAGTTCTTTGTTGCCCTGTGTAATAGCTGCCGCAAGGGGAAGTTCAGAATCAGAGGGAAGGTCCATAAGCTTATCTACTATTTCCTCAAGGGTGGCCTCAGGAGGAAGGGAGTTAAGGGCTGCTTGTGCCTTAGGACGTAGCCCTTCTCTTATAAGTTGTTTTGTATAAGCTTCGTTTCCTGGTGTATTTCCCATGGTCCTCTGCACTGTCTGCTTCACCTGATCTACAAATTGGAGGGGAGTTTGTCCTGCCTTTTGTTTTAATCCCGATAATTTATTATTCCCTGGGCCTTGTGCTCCTATCTTAGCCCATGCTTCTAGATGCGCCTCCCTCACAGTTCTCAGGACTAAAGGTTCAAAACGGGTTTGTACCCCAGTTTCTTGGTAGGGGCCGGTACCACATATCATGTGTACAGAGTCTTCCATGGGGGCATAATTTCTTTCAATGGCAATACGCCGAGCTTCTCTCCTTACTTGGGCCTTAAAGGCCAGGTGTTCAGCAGGGGACAGACAAGAAGAAGAGACATCATCAAAGTCATTAGGAATCCATAGAGACATGGTGGTGAGATTGTCTAACAGGCGGCGTACATAGGGGGAGGAGGGTCCATATTTCTGGATGGACTCTTTTAGTTCTCTTAACAATTTATAGGGCACGGGTACGTAGCCTGCATTGCCCGTTACAGGGTCAGTGAAAACAGGATAAATCGCTCCTTCCCCCCATAAATCTCCTACAACTTCCCCTTGTTTAGCCGCCTGTCTTAGACTGCGCACTATAAGTCCCTCTGGTCCTTTTCTAGATGGGTCCTGGAGTGTTTGGCCAAAGGAAATACTCTGGCCTTCTTCTTCATACTGTGGGGGAGATTGGGTCAATGCTTGGGTCCATGTATGGGATAAAGGTCCTTGTATAGGGAAGGTTACAGGAGATGAATCCCCTTGTTCTATTTTTACTGTTTTACTAGGGTTTAGTTTCGATTTTAAGCGGAAGCGCTGAACGGGAGGCCGATCCTCCTCTTCACTTGATAATAAGTCTTTAGGAAGGGTTTTTATATTCTTAAGTTCTTTCCAAGGGTACAGGGTTTCTGATTCTTCTCTATCTTTCTTTTCTCCTATTTTGATTCTTTCTTCATCAGACTCAGACGCGGCCAGCGAAGAGCCGACCTGCGTCATTTCGTCCTTAGGCATGATTATTGGTTTGGGGTTCAAGGCTGCGTCAATGATTTTAAAAATAGAAAAATCCTCGGGTTTGAGTACCCCAGGATGAGTATGGTTATAGGCAGCCATCTGTTGTCCCACAACATGCCATTTTTCTGCTTTCACACCTGAGTGTTGTATCCAGGGGCAAACATCCCAAATTTTTCCTATATACTCCCTACATGTTTTTATAGGGATTTTGCATCCTTTTTGAGAGCAAAGTTTATATAAGCGCTTACTAAGCACCATCCTCTCCTCCGGCAATAGAAGTGGAATACTCTCCCCACTTCCCATACCTTTTAGCTACCCTCCCTATTCTCAATAGGGGCAACTCAGTGAAGGCAGAGCCCGCTCTGCCGAGGCAGTCTCTCTACTCCCCTATAAGCCTCCGGGCTTATCTACGTCCGGTCCCTGGTCCAGGGTTAGATTATACCCTGTCCCTGTTCGGGCGCCAGTTGTGGGGTACCTGGCGTGCCTTTATTGTGGGAGGAGTATCTGCCCTCTACTTACCCACCTATCTGGGGTCTTCGGGGTACCGCCGGCTTCCAACTAGGAAGAACTGCACTGAGTCGAGCGCCGTGGAGTCAAGATGATGCTTTATTCAGGAATCGGTTACATGGTGCAGAAAGGGTGCGGCAGGCTTGCTTGCTTGCCTTACAGTCCGGGCATATTACAACTTATATACTCTTTAAGTAACGGCGAGTTCTAATCACAAGACTAAATGTGGAATTTTTTATGGTGGTATGGCTATATACAGAATTTGATGATTATGTGTCTTATAACTGTATATATAGAATTTAATGACTAAGTGTCTTAACCTAAGGAAGTGTGTACATGTCACATGCCTATTCCAAGGGCCTCATACTCCCCTCACTCAGCAGGAGATGTAGGTTCAAGTTGACCCGGTCAGCAGGAAATGTAGGTTCAAGTTGACCCTGTACTCCAACATGGAACCTTTCCCAGTAAGATCTGGAGTGAAGCAAGGTTGCCCACTATCACCATTATTATTTAATATCGTATTAGAAACACTAGCCTCGGCAATAAGAGTCGAGAAAGATATAAAAGGAATTAGAGTAGGCAATGAGGAAACCAAACTATCACTCTTTGCAGATGATATGATGGTATACCTAGAGAACCCCAGAGATTCTACCAAAAAGCTATTGGAAATAATTCATAATTTTAGCAAAGTAGCTGGCTACAAAATAAATCCCCATAAATCCTCAGCATTTTTATACATCACCAACAAAACCCAACAGCAAGAGATACAAAGAGAAATTCCATTCAGAATAACTGTTGATACCATAAAATATTTGGGAATCTATCTACCAAAGGAAAGTCAGGAATTATATGAGCAAAATTATAAAAAAGTCTCCACACAAATAAAGTCAGACTTAAATAATTGGAAAAATATTAAGTGCTCTTGGATTGGCCGAGCAAACATAATAAAGATGACAATACTCCCTAAACTAATCTATTTATTTAGTGCTATACCAATCAGACTTCCAAGAAAATATTTTATTGATCTAGAAAAAATAACAACAAAATTCATATGGAACAATAAAAAGTCGAGAATCTCAAGGGAACTAATGAAAAAAAAATCAAATGAAGGTGGCCTAGCTGTACCTGATCTAAAATTATATTATAAAGCAGCAGTCACCAAAACCATTTGGTATTGGCTAAGAAATAGATTAGTGGATCAGTGGAAAAGGCTAGGCTCACAAGACAGAATAGTCAATTATAGCAATCTAGTGTTTGACAAACCCAAAGCCCCTAACTTCTGGGAAAAGAATTCAATATTTGATAAAAACTGCTGGGATAATTGGAAATTAGTATGGCAGAAATTAGGCATGGACCCACACTTAACACCATATACCAAGATAAGATCAAAATGGGTCTATGACCTAGGCATAAAGAACGAGACTATAAATAAATTAGAGGAACATAGAATAGTTTATCTCTCAGACTTGTGGAGGAGAAAGAAATTTGTGACCAAAGATGAACTAGAGACCATTACTGATCACAGAATAGAAAATTTCGATTACATCAAATTAAAAAGCCTTTGTACAAATAAAACTAATGCAAACAAGATTAGAAGGGAAGAAACAAACTGGGAAAACATTTTCACAGTTAAAGGTTCTGATAAAGGCCTCATTTCCAAAATATATAGAGAACTGACTCAAATTTATAAGAAATCAAGCCATTCTCCAATTGATAAATGGTCAAAGGATATGAACAGACAATTTTCAGAGGATGAGATTGAAACTATTACCACTCATATGAAAGAGTGTTCCAAATCATTATTGATCAGAGAAATGCAAATTAAGACAACTCTGAGATACCACTACACACCTGTCAGATTGGCTAAGATGACAGGAAAAAATAATGATGAATGTTGGAGGGGATGCGGGAAAACTGGGACACTAATGCATTGTTGGTGGAGTTGTGAACGAATCCAACCATTCTGGAGAGCAATCTGGAATTATGCCCAAAAAATTATCAAAATGTGCATTTCCTTTGATCCAGCAGTGTTTCTATTGGGCTTATATCCCAAAGAAATACTAAAGAAGGGAAAGGGACCTGTATGTGCCAAAATGTTTGTAGCAGCCCTGTTTGTAGTGGCTAGAAACTGGAAAATGAATGGATGCCCATCAATTGGAGAATGGCTGGGTAAATTGTGGTATATGAATGTTATGGAATATTATTGTTCTGTAAGAAATGACCAGCAGGATGAATACAGAGAGGCTTGGAGAGACCTTCATGAACTGATGCTAAGTGAAATGAGCAGAACCAGGAGATCATTATACACTTCGACAACGATATTGTATGAGGACATATTTTGATGGAAGTGGATTTCTTTGACAAAGAGACCTGAGTTTCAATTGATAAATGACGGACAAAAGCAGCTACACCCAAAGAAAGAACACTGGGAAACGAATGTGAACTATCTGCATTTTTGTTTCTCTTCCCGGATTATTTATACCTTCTGAATCCAATTCTCCCTACGCAACAAGAGAACTGTTCGGTTCTGCAAACATATATTGTATCTAGGATATACTGCAACATATCCAACATATAAAGGACTGCTTGCCATCTAGGGGAGGGGGTGGAGGGAGGGAGGGGAAAAAAATCGGAACAGAAATGAGTGTCAATATAATGTAATTATTAAATAAAAAATTTAAAAAAAAAAAAAAAAAAAACAACTTTTGAAGATTTTAGAAGTCTGATAAATTCAATGATAAAATCTGAATATAAAAGACTAAAAATGAATTATGCCCTCTACCTCCTTCCTGAGATAAAGAATAAGATATATTTTTGTACATGGCCAATGTTAGGAACTCATTTGCTGAATTTACACATTTCTTATAACTATTTTCTTTTCAATTTAAAAAGTTGTTTGGAAGAAGAATAGGAAAGAAAGATAATAAATGCCAATAAAATAAATTAATTTAAAAAAAATAAATGCATGTCCTTGCTCTTATACGGAGAGGGGAGTTATGGAATGTTGGATTTGCTGTTGAAGATGTTCTCTATGTTAATTGGTTTAGCTTAATTTTTGTTGTTGCTGTAATAAGTAATATTTGGATGGGTACATATTGGTAAATAATTGATGTAAAAGTAAGAGGTATCAAAAACATTTAAAAAATAAAAGCAAAATCAAATGAGAGCTCTTACCTAGGTCAAACTGGTCAGAAATGTAACCACAGGTCTGCCGGACTTCTTCACTGTCCCAGCCCAGAGGATAAAGAGCACAGCCAGACCCAATCAACAAGCCTGCAAAAAAGGTAAGAAAAGAAGGATCTCATATAACTCCTAAATAAAGGTTTTGGTTAAAATAAACATTCAGTAACACAAATGATCACATTTCATAAAGCACCAAGCTGGGTTCTCTTACCAATCAAGGGTCAGTTTGATAACAATGAAAATTTCAAGCCCACTTTAAGAAAAAAAGGAAAGGAAAGAAAAAAGCAAAGTTGGAAGTACAGATTAGTCTGTTTCCAACTCTACCTTTAAAATTTTTAACAAATTTTGTAGAGGGAATCTAGTCAAGAAGGTTGATGTTGTTGGCTGTTGCTGTGATTGTTTAAACAAGCCAGTTTGGAAAAAGCTAGTTGCAATTCTGTCATCTATCTTCCACAGCAAGTTTGCTGTGGGAAACAAATAATCCAGAGGCTCTTAGTAGTGACTATTAGGCTATACTTCATCATTCATCATTTTTTTTACACAAGATTCAAAATGGAATACTCCAGCAACATCCAATTTCAGCAAGGCAAAAAGAACATACAGATTTTCATGAGCAATTTCAGCAGAATGAATGAACTCGTGAACCACACATGACCCATTATTATGCTCTGTTGGAAATTTTTTATATTTGTGGAGCATCCAAATGCCTCTTAACCACTTGCTGTCTGACCACAGAAGGCAAAGGCTTATTTTAATCTTAGTTCTCTTTCTTGCTGGGGCTAAAATTGAAAGTTCTGAAGATTACACTGAAGACAAGTGACATTTTTATCTGAGGTTATACTAAATTATCTTGACAACAGGCACTGAATTGATGATATTCAATTGGTTCCACTCTCATTTTTCACCAAGACCTAATATCATTTTGCAAGAGGATATCTAATACTTACATGCTTTAATTTGCAATCTTTTGGCCAAGTCTAAAAGTAACAATTCATTTTCAGCCCAGTTGCACTTACTATTTTCACTAAATGCCAACAATGAGGTAAGTCATTATGATTCAGAAATGTACATAAGAGAACGATTTAACTATTAACTGATACTAGACATCTTTTCCATACAAGAGGGATACAATTACAAGAAGGGAAGAAGCACAAAGGACCTTAGAAGTCACCAGGTCCCACTCACCTCATTTTACAAGTGAAGAAACCAAGGGCCAGAGAATTATAAAAATTTGTTCTGATTTATAATGAAGAAGGTCTCTTTTGAAGTAGTAGTCTATTGACTCTCAGATTAAGGCTTTTCTTACTATGTTGTATTGGTGCTAGAATACAATATCATACCATTATATTCTTTCTCAATGTCAAGCAAAGATGACTTGTGTTTTAATGCAATTTGAGCTTTGGGATACTATGGCACAATAAAAAGAAGCCGAGCATTACAAAACAGAACACAATTTGCAGAGAGAAAAGTAAAGCAAGCCATCTTGGCGGAGGGGAAATACAATAAAAAGAACAGTTTGAGGATGATTGAAACAGGTCCTAGGGTTTTGGAACTTAGATGGAAAGTAGCACCCAAACCACTAATATCCAATGGGTTTTCATAGAATTGTTATTGGATCAAGAAAGACATCAGGGAAAGGGAACAGGAAACTTCTTGTTGAGAGGAAGGTTGAGGAAATGGTGATAAGTGGTGAGACAAATGATGATGTAAGTAGAGGGGACATCTCAGGAATTTATGGCTAATTGATATTCAAACACCGTATTGGCTCAAGTCTTACTTATTTCAGAATAACTGAAGGGATTTGAGCCTGGGCCTCTAAAAAGCATATAAAGGTATTATCAGTGAGCAGCTGTTTAAGTGGTTTAATATCCTACTTTTTTTTATATTTCTCACTTCTTCTCTGAATGTCTGTGGGGATGTGATGGAACAGTCAATTCTGCATTTGGAGTCTGTTGGGGACCATCCTTCTACCCCAACTACCCCCTTTCTATACTGTGCTAGAAATTCCCCTAGATTGTGCATTAGGAGGAGGACTGAGAACAGAGATTGGAAACTGGGAGGACTCATCAAAGGGAAACTTATTCTTCAGGTTGTCAAGAAGGGAAAGCCCCATGAAGGTTTCTGAACTACAATTTAAAGAAGGTAGATAACACTGGGTTAAGGAAAGTAGACCAGAGAGCAGGAACTTAATGATTCTATTGTTTAGCACTTTCAGTAATTTTATTCAAATTAGTGCCTTATTATTTTATTGTTCAGTCATGCCAGCCATAATTTTTCATGACCTAGTTGGGGTCTTCTTGGCAAAGATACTGGAGTATTTTGCCATTTTCTTCTCCAGCTCTTTTTATAGATGAGGAAACTGAGGCAAGCAAGGTTAAGTGATCTGTGGAGAGTCACATAGTTAGTACATATCTGAGGCTAGATTTGAATTCAGGAAGCCAAATATTCCTGACTCCAAGTCTAGCACTCCATCCATTTGTCCCACCCTGAAATCCCATACAGAGTTGCCTTAGTATAGAAAGCCTTGAAACCCATATAGAGTGTGATAAAAGTGAACAAAATGCATGGATCTGGATGTCAAAAGATTACAAATTTAGAGCCAGAAGAATTTTGGTATTCATCTAATTAAATAGAAGGGGAAACTAAAAAATTTAATGAGAAGAAATGACCAGGTAAATGTCTAACTTCTCAATATTATTTTCCTCATCTATAATAGTGAGATGACAATATTTTTCCTGTCTAACTCAGAGACTGCAATACATGAAAGGTCTTTTTAAAAAATACAAACATTACACAAAAGTTCAGTGACGATATTGTTATTTTAGTCATTGAGCAAGGGGCCAACATCTTAAAGTAGGGTTTGTTTTTGTTTTGTTTTGGGGTTTTTTTTGAAAATCATCTGGTAGAGCTGTATGGGATAGATTTGAGAATGCTGCTTTTAGTCAAAGGCAGATAAATTATCTATCTAAGGAGCCCAGCATTCTGCTAAATGCTGAAGATATAAAAAAATATAAACCTGGAATGATACAGTACTAGTAGAAATTTTCAAAGGGTTAAATCTTACAGGCACTTTAAAGGATGAAGCAATAGAATTTAGTGACAGATTGTATATAAGAAATGAAGGAGAAAGAGATGTCAATGGCTCTAAGCCTATGAGACTAGGATGATGGCACCACTAACAAAAATGTAGCTCTTGAGGAGAGTAACCAGTGCTGGGGGATGGGTACAGGGAGGAAGTGCAGTATAAGGCAATGAGTTCAATTTGGGTCATGTTATGTTTCAAGTAATAGAAGGACATTCAAGATGATATGTGCCCTCAGACGCAAGTAAAAAGGAGGGAGAAGTCAGGGTTGAAGATGAAGATTTGGGACACATCCAAGTAGAGTTGACAGATGAAGCCCTGAAAGAAGATGACGTAATGGAGAAAATGATCACAGAGAGAAAAGAACAGAGCACCAAGGACAAAAACTTGAGAAATACCTATGATTAAGTGGAAAGAAAAAGAAAAAACAGGGAAAAGTCATCAAAGGAATGATCAGAGAAATAGGATAACCAAAGAAGTGTATGTAAAAGATGCCTCAGAATCAATCCATCAAGAATTGAGAAAATTCTGATCAGCCCTATGTTCTGAGGAGTAGTAAGGATGCAGCAATGCTTCCTAATACTATAAAATACATAAGGGCTGGGATTGGGCTTCATATCTCTTAAGTATTTAGGACTGTGTCTTACCCCAACTGGATACTGAGAAAAGGCTTGTTGGATGAATGGCTGAACTTTTTTGGCAACCTAGGAGTATTATCAATCAGGATGACTAAATCATCACATTCCATACACGTACATAGGACACGTACATAGGAAATTTTGAGATCTCCAAAGTAATTAATAATAATTATCTATAAAATCTGCTAATCCATGAGATAGATGGAAGTATGTTATATTATAGTACAGATAATTTAAAATTATGGACATTTTTCAACCTTTCAAACTTAACTATTATAAGTGATAGGAAGAAGGACATAGAAAGTATCTATATCAAAAATGCAATTAACACAAAGTTCAGCAAAAGAGGTAATTTATAAGGATAACAGGACCAGAATTCTAAAAAAAATTGAAATCAGTCAGATGAAATTTAATCTAGAAATAAATAAATAAAGTAATCTGAATCAACAACCAACAAATAAAGACTTGGAAGATCTTAACAATAATCATTATTAAAAAGGCTTATAATTTTTCATTGACTGTAAACTTAATGGAAACTAACATTATATTGTAGGTGCCAAAAAACTCATACAATTGTATGTTGCATTAATGAAAGCAGTGTCTAGGCCATCATTCTACTGAATCCTATTCACTGACTTGGTCAAACCACATCTAAAATATAGCTTTCAATTTTAATATATTTTGTGTGACTTTAAAGAACAGAAAAAGAACTGAAGTTAGAGGGAGCCAACTTGTTTTCATATGAGGAAAAACTTGCTAAGAATAACAACTGTCAAATAATGAGATGAACTACTTTGTGAGGGAATGAGTTTCTCTCCACTAGAAGTATTTTAGCAGAAAATGTCAGGGATATTGCAGAGAGGATTCTTGTTTGGATAAGATCAGGTGACTTCTAAAGGCCCTTCTAAATCTAACATTCTGTTATTCTAATAATGTTGTTACAAAGGAAATCTATTCTAGATCAATCTCTAATTAAACCTATTTTAAAACTTTACTTGATAATACCATTTACTCTACTAGAATAGACTCTTAAGAGTTCCCTGAACAAATTCATTTCATCAATCAATAGATTCTATAGGTTATTGTTGGCAATTCTGAAGATGCCAGAAGTCCCCATGTATGTGTATGGAAAGTACCTTACCCTATATTTTCATTCACATTGACCCTGATAATACTCCTAGGTTACTTTAAGTAACTATGAAATAAGATAGAATTTTGTAGATCTTATAAAGGTCACTCAAAGATCCCATGGTATAGTGAGAATTATCCTGGACTTTAAGCTTGCATTCAAATATGACTCTTTCAAGTATTAGTTGTATAACCTTGGATTATTTCTCTTTTCAGAGCCTCAGTTTCCTTGTCTGCATAATGGGGATAGTAGTATTTTTTTACCTGAAGGGTTTGTCATAGAGATCAAATGAGTTTAATAACTATTATTTATAAAATAGGCTATGGCTTACAAAGCACAATACTCTCATAAAGTAAGGAGTGTAAGTACTAAGATAGAAGGTTCGGACTATACTTGTGATTTCATTGACATAAGGAACTACTAAAGGAGGAAACTCTCTCTACCAACCAATGTCAGTGCCTTTTTACAATCTAAAGTCTTAGAAAGTTGCCTAGAACCCAATTTCTTAAACTTATTTGCTACCCCATATTGGTTCTCATAACAATGTAGGAGTCAGGAAATTATGAATTATTATATGAATGTTTGATTTGTATGCCTGTTTTGTACACTTATATCCTTGGGGTCATGTAAAAATTTTGTGGCAAAAAAGGGGTTGAGTGAAAAAAGCTTAAGAAGACTTGTAGAACACTGAGAAGTTTAGGAATTTATCGAGGGTCACAGAGACCAGATGTGTTAGAGGGGATGGTTTTAAAGTTGGCTCTCTATCCACGATTTCTTGCTGCCTTTCTCTATGACATAATATAGGTGAAGTATAATTCTTCATGCAAAGTACTTTTATTGCTAATTAATAGCATCTATGGGCTTTCAGTCTTAGTCATCTGTTCACCTGACAAAGTAGGACTGGATGTTGGGAATTTTCCCTTCTGTAAAATGTCTATTCAGAATAAACCTTAACACTGAGGCAAACGAATATTACCATAACAATAGGATTTCTGCCAAGAATCTAACACAAGTCTCTCTTCAGCCTATGCCAATTCCTCTCCTCAGGTGGTAAGAACAGAGTCTTCATGCTAAACTCATAAAGGCCTAGTTCTTTCCAGTGCATTTTTTGAAGATTTCCTATGACCTCATTTTTTTTCCATGACTATTACTCTATTTTTTTTCCACATTAAAAAAAATTGAATGACTTTTTCCAAACACCATGTGCTCAGTGGTTACACTAGTGCCCAGCAGCCATTAATCTTTTATGTTCTCTGGATATATCTACCCATCCCCCAGGTCCTTTATCTGACAGACTATGGCCTCAAGAAGTACCCAGGAGACTGAATTTCTTTAATTCACATGGATACCCCTCAATCTTGTGGTGTGTCATCTGGACATTTTCTCTGGAAGGTGCTGACAGATCATCTCAAAGGCTCTGTAAGCTAATTTATATACAGATCATTTGCCATCCCCACTGGCCCAGAAAACTGCCTTTGCTTTTTCTTTCTTAAAAAAATAATAAAACTAAGAACACATGTGCTGAAGTAGGGAGAGAGCAGGATATGGGGTTTTATCCTTTAAGGGAACCATGAAGGCCTGACATGCTCAATTTAGGATAGACTGTTAAATATGTGCAATTATTGTAAATATATTTCCATATTTCTCATGGTGTGCAAGAAAAATCAGACCAAAAGGGGAAAAATGAGAAAGGAAAAAACAAAAAGTGAAAATACTATGCTTCAATCCACATTCAGTCTCCATAGTTCTCTCACCGGACATGGATGGGATTTTCTATCCCAAGTATATTGGAATTACCTTGAATCACCACATTATTGGGGGCAGGGGAAAAGACCATCACAGTTGATCATCACATAATCTTGTTGTTACCATGTACAATATTCTCTTGGTTCTGCCTGTTTCACCCAGAATCTGTTCATGCCTTGCCAGGAATTTCTGAAATCAGTCTGCTCATCATTTCTTACAGAAAAATAATATTCCATTGCATTCCTAGATTATGACATATTCAGCCATTCTCTAGCTGATGGACTCAATTTCCAGTTCCTTTCCACAATAAAAAGGGCTGCTACAACATTTTTGCACATGTGAGTGCTACTCCTTTTTTTAAAATTCTCTCTTTGGGATTCAGACCCAGTAGAGACACTGCTGGGTGAAAGAGTATACATAGTTTTATAGCCCTGTGGAAATAGGAATTGGAATTTCCTATTGGAAATTGCACTCCAGAATTGTTAGAGCTTTCACAACTCCAATAATGCATTAGTGTCCCACTTTTGGGTGGGCTGTTTTTTGCTCCCCATAAAATAAGATTAATTGAGAATATGATATTCCTTTTTTCTTGTTATGTCAGGTTTCTAGCTACAGCCCTAGACCTAATGCTCATCCTATTAGCTAGTCAGCAAGCTCTTCAGCAGTTAGCTAGCCAGGACTGTAAACTGGGGACAATAATAGCACCTACTTCCCAGGGTTATTAGAAAGATTAAATGGGATAGCTAAACATTTTAGCACAGTATCTAGCACATAGTAAAGGTTTAATCCCTTCCCTTCTGCCTAAAAATCTTCAGTGGCTCCCTACTACCTTAGGATAAATACCTCACATTTATAATTAAATTCCCATATAATCCAACTCTAACCTACTTTTCCAAATACTTCTTATCAGTTTCTTTATATAATATTCAAGCCAAAGTGTCCTCCTAGCTGTTTTCAAAACTTGCCATTCAATATTTCATCTTTTAAGTCCTCCCTCAGATGTAGAAAAATTATATCTAACTTTTATATAGCATTTTAAGATTTGAAAAACACCTTACACATATTATCTCATTTGATCCTAACAATACCTCTATGAATTAACTGCTATGATGACACCCATTTTACAGATGGATAAACTGAGGTTGAGAGAGATTAAGTGACTTTCCCAATTAACCCAGCTAAAGGAAGAGAAAGGAATGTAGACTGTATATGCAGTTAGCATAGGAATTATATGAGTTGATATCCAGCCTCAGACACTATTATAGCTGGATGCTCTGGCCATGCTACTTAACCTCCCTTCACTTCAATTCTCTCATCTGTAAAATGGGAATAAAATAGAACATAGCACTTACATTCTAGGGTTTTTGTAAGGACAAAATGGCATAATATTTGTAAAAAAAAAAAACCTCTTATTATAGTGTCTGCTATGTAGTAGGAGCTATATAAATGTTAGGAATAGTGATAGTAGTTATTGAAGCAAGATTCCAACTCAGCTCTCCCTGATCCTAAGTTCTGAACTCCTTCCTTTCCTGCTTGGGACTACAGAAGGTAAAAGAGCCACAAACTAGTTTAGAGAAATTTGTTTCAAGATGGAAATTCTCCAGAATTTTCTGTGCTGCCTCTCTGTGTGTGCCTCTCTACCACACCCTTTCATCTTCCCTTTTATCCTATTAACTCCTCCTTCTCCCACATGGACAGAAGATGCATGAATACACAGGGTATGCCCTATTATTGGTTGCAGCTATATGATCTGAAGATCCTAAAGGCAATGTAACTGATTCCCATGGCAGGGTAGTTTTTCTTTGTCTCTTCAGAACTTAACAGAGTGCTTAGAACAGAGTAGACACTGAGTAAATGGTTAGGGACTGACTAGTGACTGAATGCTTTATTTCCTCATTATAAACCTGGGCTGAAAGAGACAATGAAAGAGAGATCTGTCTCTCTTCTAAATTCCTAGATGTTTCACCAACGCCAAGTGGAGAATTCTGTTCCATATGTATAGATAAGTCATTAAATACTTCAATGTAAACACATGATAAATTGAAAATATATTTATGTAAATCAAATAAAATAGAATACTCTCTTCCTTCATCCCCTCTCAACTTGTCATCTTTCAAGTGGCAAACTTTAGGTATTTTTTTAAAATTTTTAATTTTCTTTTTTTTTTTTCAAAACTGAACACATATTTAGTAAAACACTTCATTGTATAAAATACTGACCAATATGTTTAATATTTGAAAATATCACTCCAAAGACTCAAAACCAGATATGGAAACATTAGCTTAGAATTCACATTTTTCATCTGCTCTATAATTGACCAGACAAATCTCTCCCTCTGAGTTTTATTATAAATCCTTTCAACTGGCACTCCAAACTTTTTTACACCAGGCCATCCTAATCCTTGGATCCTAGAAGCTGAGTTTGGATGTGCCTAAGGCAACCTGCTTATTTTCTTCTTGGTCTGTGACTTGGTTCCACAACTTAGGAGTTTTGTTTTCCTAATTTGGCCAGCAATTTTTTTTTTCTTATCCACATGACTCTTGGATTTAGCACCCTTTCTCACTTTGGCATTAGCCTTTACTCTGTTTAGCTCCTGCTTTGCCATGAGTAGCTTCTCTTATTTTTAGCAACAGTATCTGTCTAGAAATTTTGCATGGACTTCTCAAAGTCCTGGGGAATTGTGGGTTGATGAATGTGTACAATGTTTGCTTGCTTGTAGACAAAATTTTAGCTTATATATCATTTTCAGCATTGGTTAGTACTTTCAATTGTTCCTGTAGTGAGATGGATACATTCTAAGTCTGGATATTTCAGTTGCCAATCCATTCATCAGGTCTTGAAGATGTTTGTTCAAGGTTAATGTATTGAATTTATCAAACAGATCCTTCCCATGGATCCCTGTTCTTCATTAGAAGTTACAAATTCTTTAATACTGGCTTTTCTATAGGCACTTTGATGTAGTAATGAATACTGGCCTTTTCCAGAAATAAAATTCAGAAACATGTTTCTGTTCACCAAATTCACAATATAGTTATATATGTTCCACATGAAAAGGACAGCAACCAGATATTATTTAATTTCTAATAGATTCCAAATTAAATAATTTTTTCTTAAACCAATGTCTCTTTCAAGTTGATGTGTCAAAAGAAACATACAAGGGATAATGGAAATCATGTAAATATCTCCTGAAAACAATGAAGACAGTGCTCAAGATAATTTTGCAGAGTGGGTCATATAATCTGGCCCAGTGGAAAGATTACTGGGTTCAAATCTCATATCTGATATTTACTATTTATATGACTTTGGTCAAATAGCAATGTCCTCTGGCCTAAGTTTTCCCATTTATAAAGTGAAAACTTTGGTCCAAGGGGCATCTGAGGTTTCTCTGAATTTTAGATTTAAGATTTTCATGACATTCTATGTGTGTGTGTGTGTGTGTGTGTGTGTGTGTCTTTAATAATTGATGACAGTCAAAAACAAGTGTAGATGAATCAAAGGCAAAAATTTTCTGGTGAATGAAAATCTTAGTTTAACCCACTTAATAGTAATATCTTCCTACCCCAGAAGCCTGGCAGCTCAATATTTGAGTAAGATATATACACTGTCTCTGTGTAGAGAAGGGGGTGGAACAAGTATGGGGCAAGCTATTATTAAATCTCTGGGATGATAATAATAATACCTTACACTTGTACAGTAATTTTAACTTTTCAAAGCACTTTCACATCTATTAACTTGTTTATCCTCCCCAACATCTCTGTGTGATAAGGAGAACAAGTATTATCATCTCCATTTGATAGATAAGGAAAATGAGGCTCAAAATCATGGATTTAAGCCCATTTGAGCTACTTGGGGGCACAGACAGAGCTAGATTTCAGAATTCTCAACTGCCATTCCTGTGCTCTTTTCACTTCTTTTGTTTAGGCTTAAGCAGCAGACAATGAAACAGTCTTAAGATGTTCTAAACCTATAAGATATTTGCTTATATAGATATTTTAACTGCTAAAGAATATTCCATAATACTTCTGACTTAAATCTCATGTTATATACACTTGTGATAATGTAGGAGGTCATGGGCTTAAAACTCCCTAGCCCCTGCTAGAAAAACAAAACTAAATCTGACACTGAGTTTTTCTGGTAAATAATTTTTCTTTCTGTTATTGAAGTCAAAAAAAGACCCAGAATCAGTCTACTGAATTTCCTTTCTGTCCTTTATTGAAACATCCTGCTAATTTGAAGATCTCCTTTCCTTCTTTCTATTTCATCATCCTCTGTAGAAAAAAAGTCACTGTAATTCACATTAGATTCCATGTTTTATCATTCTTCTACCTCCACCCACAAATCACCTCCCTAGCTTTGAAAACATGTCTGCAATCAAATGTTATTAAGTTGTTTTAATGACTTGGAATCCACCTCTATGATTATTTTACTTCATCCAGTCATCTGCTTGGACTTCTGACAAGAACTAAAGACCAAATGTGAAGCCATATATGAATAAAGCAGTACATGAATGAATATTTATGTGAACATCACTGCAACCCTATTGAAGAACTGTTGGAGTTTAGTGGATCTTCCTGCCCAATTCAAAAGTGAATTTTCAAACTAATCAAGAATAATTATCTCAGAGATTTTTCATGTTTCCCAAAAGTCCTGACCTCCTAAGAAAAACAAAATCAAAAACCAGAAATAGAATCTGTTTTACTTTGACCCTTATGTTCAAGGTCAGACCCCAAACTTGAACAACCAGTAGCTTCCCTAGGGAAGGATCTTGCCAGTACATGGGGGATAGTTTAAAAATGTCATGACCTTTTGATTATTCACTATTCAGCTCAAAGTTGTAGTCACATAAATCAATATTGAGACAAGAACATTTATATTGTACAGACACATTTTATTACACAATATTGTTTTAATCCTGACACTTGAACATGAAAGCTTTTCGACAGACAGTCGAAGCTCAAATAACATCCTACTATCCTGAAAAGTTTTGGCTAAGGTACAAATACTTCCGTCATAGGCCTAATTGCATTATACTTTTTCCCCAAAAACCTTTGTTTTGAAATTTCAATGTACAAAAGTTCCTTAGTTAAAAGATCAATCCAAACTTCAGTCAGACTGTGGGTTTGCTTATTATGATTATAATTTTTAATAGTGGAAAATTTATAATTCAATCCCTCTAAACCAGCTCATTGAGTTTTGGTTTTTGTTTTGTTTTGTTTTGTATAGTTGAGATGCCATGTTCAGAGTGAGGGTTTTTCCAAGAAGTCCATGGCAGCTCCATGTTCAACTCCAAATCTTTGCATAGATTATCCCCAATTTTTAGAATCCTCAATTTTCCTCAAAGTTTACCTCAAATACTACTTCCTATATGAGATTTTTCAGATCGCCACATTCAGCTAACATCTCATTTCAAAATTGTATTTTGTATTTCTTTATATGTATACACATTGTGTCTACTGGTAGAATAATAATGATGATAGCTAATATTTATACAGTGCCTACTATATTCCAGGCACTGTGTTAGGTATTTTATAATTCTCTTATTTGATCATCACAACAATCCTCTAGGGTAGGTGCTTATATTAGTCCCATTATAGAAATGAGGAAACTGAAGTTGGCAGAGGTAAGTGTCTGAGGCTGGATTTGAATTCAGATGTCCTGACTCCAGACCTGCTGCTGTATCCACTGAGCTCTTGAGGACAAAGTATTTCAATTTTGTCTTTGTATCTTTCATCTGTTAAAGTGCCTGGCATATAGTAAGTACTTAATAAATGTTTGTTGATTGATAGAAACAGCGGGATATGAGATCATTAATTTAAGGAGTCTCCCACATAAAGAAGACCCTTTGCTATGTTTTTGCTGTTACCAGTTCGAATTTTAAAACTAATTATAGAAAGGAAAAATAACTATTGACTATACAACTATGCTGCCCAATTAGACCATTCATAGCTTTCAGCCTGAAGTGGTTAAAAGAACTTGTTAAGAGCTGACTGTCCACATTAGACTGTTTTCAGAGAAGAGGAAAAGGAATAAGCATTTATTTACATGGTACCTACAATGGGCTAGGCAATTTAATAAAACTTTTTTTAGAAATGTTATTTCATTTAAAAAAAAGCCCAAAAGCCTGGCTAGATGACTCACTAGGTAAACAAAAATCTCCTTTCAAAATGGAAAAATGATAAAATGAGGGACAAAGATCTATTTTTATTGAAGTTTTAAATTCTTTAATTCAGAAAGGAAAACTAACCCAAACCATGTTCTACCTTAAAAATCAGAATCAACACTGTTATATACATGCATACACACACATATATACATACATGCATACATACCTGTTTACACATATATGGACATTACATACTTCTAAGGTTATCTAAAGCATAAATCTAAAAACAGTCTCTTCTGCTGCCTGAAGCAAAGAATAATTTTCTTCATGGAACAACAAAGAATAGTTTTCTAAAATGAAGCTCTCATACAGTATATTGACATTGGAAAGAAATCAGTGAGTGTCCCAGCAAAACAAATGATGAGTAAGAAAAGGCCTCCACAGGCCATGGGATTAGTTATCAAGGGATTTGAGCTTTATAAAGAAAGAAGGAATAGAGTTATAAGAAAGAAGATTTCTGCATAATATTAGTTGAAAAGTTCTTCAATACAATGGAAAGTATGTTGAATAGTGAGGAGATGTGGTTTTAAAACTCAACTTTGCTCCTGGCATGAGAAAAAAATATCATCTATAGCCAATTGTAACCAAAACAGTGGGTACTGGGGCCAACAGAGTGCACGGAGTGGCAAACCTGACTCAAGAAGACTCATCTTCCAGAGTTCAAATCCAACCTCAGACACTTACCATGTGTGACTCTGGACAAGTCATTTGCCTTTATTTCCTCACCTGTTAAATGAACTAGAGAAATGACAAAATGCTCCAGTATCTTTGCTAATAAAACCCCAAATGGGATCAGAAAGAGCTGTCCTGGAACTGTCTTGGATGTCTGAACAATAAGGTTAGAGTCAGGAAATCATCTTACTTCTGTGGACTTCAGTTTCGTCATTTAAAAAAATTAGGGGCATTTGACTTGATGACCTCAGAGAGCCTTTCCACATCTTCATCAATGATATTTTTAAAATAATCATAACTGGGATGAACTGCCTTAAAATTCTTTTATAGTAGACATATTCAAACAGAATCTGGATGATCATAGATTAAGGATGATCTCTAGGGGATTCCTGGAGAATCGCATGGATTGAGAAATAGGTCTGGATGATATCAAATATTTCCTACAAGTCAAAGATTCTATGACAGTTTATGAGATTTGTAGGTAAATTTTAAATGCTGCATGTAAAAAGGAAATACCTATTTCTATAAGCAAGGCTCAAGTGAAAAGTTAAAGTGAATTAGGCCATCAGGCATTGCCAATGTCACAGTCAAGGACCCAAAGGATTTGTGTGATGGTAAATGGAGTCAGTAAGAGTGGTGAAATAGAAAAGTAAATCATCACTATCAACCCAGGAGACACACTGGTTGATGGAAAACAGACAATAACCTTTGCTCTTACTCTTGCTAAAGCCATAACAAGCACTCAGTTATTTTCATTTTTTTTTAAAAAGCGATCTACCTACACTATGGGAAATACCATCATCTGCAGCCTAATTTACTCCCCAGTTATCCTTGGAGAGGTCTCAAGCATGCTGATACCACACAGTGACATTGATGATTCCATTAAAGGGACAAGTGGCTCACATATACAATATGCTAGAGGAGCTCTCCAAAGAGAAATGTCTCTATACCAATTACAGTAGATTTCAGGGAATGTCCAATTTGGCTGGAGATAGAGAGATGGAAACATAATTAAACTGCCAATAGGTGATTTTTCTATGCAAATTGAAACAAAATGGCAGTATAGATGAACTGAATGAAGATTCTTTAGCATGCTAATATACCTGGAGTTATAAATCTTTGTGCTGAGAGTCAAAGGATACATATACACAGATATATATATATATATGTCTCTGTGTGTGTGTGTGTGTTTCTGTAAAGGGATGTGAAAAGAGATGAATATATATATATATGAAAATATAAATATAATATAAAATATATAGATGAAATATAAAGAAAAGAGAAAGATAACAGTGGAGCTAGGAAGTGCCAGTGTAAAAAGGATCAGTCCAGTTAAACTGAGTAAGCTAATGGAATGAATCTGAAATCAAAGAGAAAAGCAAATCAGAATTTCTATGAGCAGAAACTACTCAGTGCCTATTGCAATGCTTGGCATTTAGTAGGTATTTAGTAAATGCTTGTGGATAGATTAACCAATTAATCCTTAGAATTAGAACTTCATATGCTTATAAAGAAAATAGTTTTGACTTGAGGACTAATGAAGAGGATTCAATAAGTATCATAGAAAAAATGGCTTCTTCAAGTCTTTAGGGGAGAGCACAGAGATAGCTTATTCCTGGAGATGGAAGGAGGATAAACTATATAGTGGACCAGCAATAAACAGTTTAATGCTGTAAGTCCATGCCAAGCTGAGCAACATGAAAATATGAACTTGTCATACCACCCTAGACACTATACTCTTACATTGCACTAAAAATAGAAGTTATTCAATGTATCAATAAACATTTAACAGGGGCCATTTCGAGTCATGTCTTGCCACTGGACTCAGATGACTCTGAAGGAGAAAGTCAAGTTGATGACTTTGTCCAGCACTGTCTCACTTAAATCCAATTCACTTGCAAGTCAAAGCTTCATCCTCCTAATGTCATTGGGCATCTTGTGGAACAAAGAAAGAACAGCAAACATTCATCAAGCACAAGCTGTGCCAAGTACTATGCTAAGTGCTGAGAATTCAAAGAATGGTAAAAGATAGACCCTGTCCTCAAGGAGCTCACAGCTTAATGGGGGTGAAGACATAAGAATAATGATATTCAATCAAGATACACACAGGATAAGTTGGGGTCACCAACAGAGATAATTCAGTAGCATCAAAGGGTATGTGAAAAGCATCTTTATCTAAACCTTGAAGGAAGCTAGCACAGTCATGAAGCAGAGATGAGGAAGCAAAAAATTCCAGCATGAGGTACATCTAGTGAAAATGCCCAGATTTGGGAACTGGCATGTCTTGTATGCAGAAGAGCAAGGAATCCAGTGTTACTGGATCCCAGAGTAAATGAGAACCTGTAAGGAAAATGTGGGGAGAGCACAAATTATAAAGGGTCTTAAAAGTCAAATAGAGGATTTTATATTTGATCCTGGTGATGACAAGGAGGCACATAGCTTTAGAGTGTGCTGTTACAGCAAGAATATGGTGGGGATGATACAACTGCCAAAGTCTGAGGAAATAATGTGAAAGATAATATTTGGGAAAGACTCCTTCTGAATCCTTAGTCTTCATTTTGTGTGTGTGTGTGTGTGTGTGTGGTGGGGGGGCCCACAGGCAAATTATGCAAAGGATATAATATGTTAATTCAACTGGGAGAATGTGGGGGGGGGTTGGAAACTGTCCTGAGGCTGGCCTATGATGTAAAAAGTGAGTTTCTGAAGTGCCATCCCTGTTCTTTAGGAATTACATACTACCTGTTTCTGTCATTCTTTATCAAGGAACATGTGATGCTCTCTCCTGAGGAATGGATATAGGGCCCAATCAGATACTGCTTAAAGAGAATATGTGGTTTGGATCACCAATAGCCCACCATTATTTGTAGGGATTATTGACTGACTAAGAATTAGCTTGGGATTGCAACATAAATAAATTAATTCCTAACTGGACTAAACCCCAAATCAGCTGAGTCTATTCTGAGAACTAACAAGGCATCCTATTTTGAGGTGATGTGTTTACACAGGAATTAGGATTTTCTGGGCTTTTTAAAGGAAACACCATGAAGCTGACAATGGAAATGTTACCTATTTGGGGTAGTTTATTTCAACCAATACTAATTTTTTCCAGAAAAGCAAAAGAGAAAAAGATTTGATTTTAAGTTTCTATCAGTATGGTCAGGTTGGGTAGAACAGAGATTTAAAGTGTCTCAGCCTCCACAAAAGATGTACTTCATTGTGTCACTGTGATATGGACCTGACTCTAGGTTATCAAAAAATATGCCATTGTAAGACAAGTTTTGGCAATCTCTACCAAGCTGGGAAGGTTTGCAGCGTTGGCCAAGCAACCAGCTATGTTTACAATTAACAGGTCAGCTTATAAATATCAGGAGAAATTAATCACCAGAAGATTGAACACTAGAAAATAAATTTTTGGTCAAGCAATTCGTGAAATAGCTGGGTTATGGGAATGGTATGAGGCATACAAGATGGCTTTTAGTCCATTGCATCTTCTTCTGTAGCATTAGAGTGGTGGAAAGGGGAACAGAAGGTCTTTAATATCACACAGTTCTTACACCTACAGATTTTAACTGCTCTTACTTCTAATGTGTAATCTTTGTCAAATGACTAATGGGTTATTATTAGAAGTACTGAACCATGCCCATGTTAGCTTCTCAGTATAAATTAAACCAGAAGACAGAAAAAAGTTGTAGATAAATAAAAGTAAGGCATACAAGTTTTCCTCAAAGAGGCAAATAAAAGAAATTATTTAATTATACATCCAAAGGAACAAAAAACATAATTTCATGGGGCAACTGATTGGTCTATATATCAGATATGGTAGTATATATAAGGTGCTCAAGCAACAGATCAGCATGAAGGCAACAGCAGTTTATCATCAAGACCTCTAACAAAAGATGAAAACAGAAATTCTAATAAGGAAATTAGTAATATCCATCTAAGTCAACATATACATTGCTACTTGGTAACTTCAATTAAAAAATGGGCACAGGGGAAAACACGGCAAAACTATAGATGCTGTGGTGGAGATTTTACAGGAAAACGCTGAACAAGAATCACACAGAATGAGACAATATAGATGGGCTACAATTTGTACCTAGGATTACCCACCACCAAATCATGTATTTATCCAAGAATGGCGATAAGTTGGCAAAATAATTTTTCCCATAAATTGAAGGTTCTTAATTTGTTAGCCAATATTCTTTTAATAAATCTGTGAAGTTCTTTCTAAAAATATTTTGAAATTTTCATTTCAGCGTAATCAGTTTCCTTTTGTCATCCTTTTATATTTTTAAAAATGTACATAAAATATTATTCTGAAGAGGGGTCCATAGATTGCACCAGACTGGCAAGAGATTATGCCTCATACACAAAAGGTCGAGAGACTCTGCTGCATAGATCATAATAAGAAAAGAGCTTTGGGCAGCAAGAAAAATTGTCTCTTTGCCCTCCAGTTCACTCCCCTTGAAAAGCTGAAAATCATATGCTTTACAGTAAAATTCTATAGCAATTTTGCTTTTTTTATGTAACAAGCAATACTTTTTATAAAATGTTTTTCTACAAAGTAATATCAAATCTAAGAAACAAAGTATTTTAAAGTATGTATTGTTTATGTACAAATATATATGTATGAAAAATTTATATTCTTTCATGTATTTTTAAGTTAGTATTTTAGAGTTTGCACATTGTGTAAGTATTTTTGATATAAACAATGAGTCAGATAGCACAGGTGGCACTATCCAAAACACATGACTCTAGAGAATCTCTCCCTGATCTATATCCTGAAACATCAACAAAGAAGAGATTCCCCCTTCCCCTCAGGTATTTAAGAGATGACATCAATTCCAACAGAGAAGTGTCAGGCCATCTGGAATAGCTGACAGAAAATTATTTGGAAGTATTTCTTTCAAGATAGTTAAAATTATTTTCCTTCACAAATATCAAAGATGACAGAAACTTTTCACATTTCCATCTGTCATTCACTGTACATTTCCTGATTAATTTCCAAAAGGATTATGAGATCTCTGCTTCTACCTAGTTTGATTGTTCTATTGAGTTTTAAGATGACCTGATTTTTTAAAAGTTTTTTTTTTTTAGAGCAACGGTTTCAAATTCAAAACTTTATCCATGTGTAATGCATTTGTATTTTATTTTATTAAACATTTCCCAATCACATTTAATCTGGTATTGGCATATAATGGGGAGTTTTAGAGACTGCTTGAGACTCATAGACCTTAAGCTTAACACCTCTACATTGAAATATCTAAAAACATTAAGCAGACAATTACTGAACATTTATAGTTCAAAATTTTTTATGCTCAAAAAACATAAAATATTACCATAAGCACATGTAAATAAAGCCTTCCCTCCCCTCTCAAGGCATAATATAGTTTTAAATAAACTTATAGGAAAGATAGAAGAAGTGAAAGGAAGGGAAAATGAGATCCATAATGAAACCACACACACACACACACACACACACACACACACAAAAATGAAGGTAGTGAGGACATAAAGAGATTAGCCCCATTCTTCACTTGGTGTGCAGAATACCAACTTTCCACAAACAATAAACCCTAAAGACTGAAAAATGGATTGAAGAGAGCTATGATTTTTACTAAATTATTATTGATAATAATAATAGTGATATTAAAGATGATTTTATATATCCCTTTGAGCTATGAAAAATACTTCACAAATATTATTTCATTTAATTCTCAAAACAACCATGTGAAATATGTGCTGTTACCTATTTTATAGGTATATATATATAAAATCCCTATTTTATAGATGAGAAAACTGAAGCTGAGTGGTGAAATGATTTACCCTAGCTAATAAGTGACTGAGGTAGGATTTGGACTCAAGTCGTCCTGATTCCAAGTCCCAAACTTTATTTACTGAGCTACTGAGTTGCCATAACTAAATTTAAACAGAATATGAAACACATGTGAACCATTAGAAAAGTATGAAAACTTAATTGAGAAAAAGCAACAACTATATTTACTTCATTCATACATTTAAAAGGCATATTCCTTAAACAGTGAGCTGTAGGTCAGTTTGACTTAAGTATAAGTTTGGGCTGGGCCAGTGAGCAGCTGGATAAATGTATAATGGGTCAGAGTACAGAACATCTTGACAAACAGGCTAAGGAATTTGAATGTATTCCATAACCAATGGAGAACCATTAGAGGTTTTTGAGTAGGGAAAGAAAAAGAAAGTACCTGATATTAATATCTGGGTATATGCTAATTAGTACAGTGAATAGATTGCCCACCTGAAATCAGGAAGAAGTCAAGAAGATTCATCTTCCTGAGTTTAAATCTGGCCTCAGACACTTACAAGCTGTGACTTACCTGGACACATTATGTAATTCTGTTTACCTCAGTTTCCTCATCTATAAAATGAGCTAGAGAAGGAAATGACAAACTATTCCAGTATATCTGCCAAAAGAAACCCAAATTGGATCATGAAGAGCCGGACACAACTGAAATGACTGAACAACAGCATATATCTACAAAGCTGGCACTTCAAGGACCTTCCAAGGAATCACGTTCCCTTTCTAAACCAGACTTAAGATGCTCTCACCAGGTAACCTCCAGATGGGTGATGGATGGTTTGGCCTTCTGGCCAAAGATCACTTTGGATTTTCTTACAGGTCTGATTTAGATTTACATGTATAGAATTATAAAGTCACATAGTTGAAAGGGATCTCAAAGATTATTTAATCCAATTTGTATCATTTCTCCTGTGCTCATCCAGACTCTACTTTAGGAGCTCCAATTTTCTGCTTCTGTATTGTGGCAGCCCAACCCGCTTTCAGACCAGAATGGCCTTCTGGGAGGAAGAAAGACAAAGTGTTCTCTACAGATGAATTCCTTCTAACATGAGATTGGATCAGTCCATTTGGGATGCATGAACAGTATTTCAGATAAATGTCTCTGATCAGAGGGGAGAGGAACAGCTGCTAATCAAAGGCTGTCACACATGATTTGCACCACCCTAAGCTTCATGAGAGGCATAAAAATAAAGATCACAAAACCATGTTTATTTCCCTTTCACTGCTGTTTCTGACATTACTATTGCAGTCAGGCAGGCTGAGTCAAAACAGTTTTCTAAAAATATGGATCAGCTGAGACCCTTAAAAAGTCTCCTTTTATGGAGTTATCATTAGGACTTTTCCCCTAGGGCTGCTTTGTATATGCCTTTCCAGAGGAGCTCCTCTTCTGCCAGAATCATAATCTCTACTTCAGTTTCTACTCATCTAAAAAGGAAAAAAAAATCAGCTCTTTCCCATTGTATGGGGATCCCAGCCTCCCAAAGGTTGATAAGCAAATTTGCAGTCTGGCTAGAAGTAGCGGTAACCACACTTAACAGTTATATTCTCCAATGAGGAGCACAGGACAGAGATGTGAATTTCTATTATACTATAAAATTTCTATTATACTATAATTAGTTTGTGGTGTAGGTATCAGGCTAGATGGGGATATGGAAATGGCCACAACCTACCCAATGTGAAATACTTTGAAACCCATTCCCACCATTTCAAAGTTTTCAGAAAAGATGATAAACAAACTTTTCATGAACAGTCAAATTGTGAAAAGGGAGAAATTATAATTCAATCTCTATCAATGGATTTGAGGTAGAGAGAACAAAGCTGAATTGCCCTGTTTGAAGACCTTTATAAGGGTAATGTAGTATATACAACTCTTTGGCCTATTAAAATCTTGTGTCTCTCAACTGATCAAAAAAGGAAGTGAAAATATTTTCTAACAAGACTCATAAACAGAGTGCTCCCCAAATTTGCATTTCTTAAAAGCTTCATTATTTTACAGCTCTTTCCCTCTAAACTAGCATCAGAGTTCTTCCTGGTGGCCAGGAGTTAAATGAACCACCCCCCCCCCAACTCCCAGGCACACACCCATAGAGCAATAGTGTCACACTCAAAAATAAATGGGGGCTACTAAACTATTCATGGGGCAACAAGATGCCATAGTGCATAGAGTACTGGACCTGAAGTCAAGAAGCCTCATCTTCCTCAGTTCAAATCTGGCCACAGACACTTACTATCTATGTGACCCTGGGCAAGTCACTTAACTCTGTTTCCTTCAGATTCCTCATCTATAAAATAAATTATAAAACCAATCAGGTATCTCCCAAGAAAACTTCAAATGGGGTCACATCTGAAAACAATTGATCAATGATTAAACCATATATAAGGAACCCTGTGGACCAGATAATGACTTAGAAAACTGGATCTATTTTTATTGTTTTTTAATTTATTTAATCAAATATTCCTCAATTGCACATTAATCTGATTCAGAATGCCCTTAAAAGAAAGTGTCATGGATCTGGTACTTCTGTAGGCTAGTATTTGATACTTCTGGAATGTAGGGTAGCAATAAAACAAGTGAAAGGCCTCTTCTTCTGCTATTATACAAATCCCTATTATAACCCCAGAAAAATATCCCAGAAAACAGGATAGAAACAGGAAAAGTGGAACGTAAACTCTAGTTTTCCTGAGCACACAACTGAACCTGCAGATATAAGACATTATCTGTGCCCAGTATATTTTCTTCCCTCTGGTGCTGCACATTGCTTCATAAATCTCCACTGTAGTATTGGGTCAAAGAAAGAAGGTCGATTGAGGGATTTTCATCTTTATAACCTGAAGGAAGGCATAACTTACATGTAAGACATAGAGTTAACCATGCATGTTTGACATGTGAGATGCAATCTCCATGGTAATTTATATTTAAATGGCACCTTTCTCTTAAAAGCTCAAGTATATTTGCAGACTTTTAGCTAATTAATCCTAGACATGAAGGAAGTAAATGACATGTATATAGTAATGTCATTTTCCTGACAAAAGAAAAGAAAGTTATTTAGAGAAGCCAAACCAATAGATCTCTTTCTGATTGTGTTTTACATCATTCCTGCCTCTACCTGCTGCACCTGGCATCTAAGGACAGCCTTTAGTTGATCCAAAAGGTAAAAACCTTCAGAAGAGGGATGGGGAGGCTAAGGTGTGTATGTGAACTAAGCTCTATCATCTGTCCTGCTCCATTCCTTGTATCTGTTTCTATCATTTTAGAGGAAGTGTCAGGAAGAGATGGAGTTCAGACTTTGCTTTAGACACACTCCAGCTCTGTGACTCTGGGTAAATCATTAATGTCTCAGTCCCCACAGGCCATTTTCTAAGATTCTAAATTGTAGCTCTGCACTGATAAAGAGATTAATGCATCAATGAGCATTTATTAAATGCCTACTATGAGCTAGGCACTGTGATAAGTGCTGAGAAAATGAGTTTCCTTATAGGGAGCTCCCCATACCAATAAAATCACAAGTCTAGTGCAGACACTGTTTTGTTTATTTAAAAAAGGACTGTCATTTTCCCTCAGTCTTTTTTTTTTAACTGAATGCAATTTTAATTATGTTATATATGTATAAAATATTATATATATTTTATATATATAATATATTATTTTATTTTCAATCCTGTATTTTCTGTATTTTCTGCATCCAAAGCTTAATCTTGGGTTTTTCCTAAGGGTTTTCAGTAAAGGGGGAGGAGAAGGGAATGTACCTATGTTTAAGGGTTAGGGAGTAGGCACATAGACTTATTCATAGCAGTTCATTCTCACTTTATTTCATTATATAGATGCTAAAAGGTAAAGAGGAATATTTAAAAAATGCTGTATTTAAGAAATAATTAGATTCAAGAATTTACTTGAATACCACAAATTTCTATAAACATGGGTTATATATGACCTTCACCTGGCTTTATCAAAAAGTTTTTTTAATTAATAAACTACATGTAATTCTAAGATTGCCCAAAGCACTTTATAAACAATTAACTAATTATCAAATTTTGCCAAGAGTATAGCAGCACAAAAGTACACACAATCTAGTCTAGTCTCTACTTGCCTTAAGGTGAATCAGCTCAAGCCCTAAATTTGACAAACCTTGGAAGTTTTGCTTTTATTGGTCTGTATTCTTGAATGTTGTGGAATGATGGCATTCTGCCAAATCTAGCTGGCTCTTGCCCAGGAGTTGTCTTACCCACCCACCACCAATCCCATTTGGAATCACATGGGAAAGATGCAGCCAGTTAAGAATCTGGAAAATCTATAAATTTTTCTACATGACTCCACATTTGTCTTGTTTTTATTTTTTTAATGCCTAGCTCAAGAACTCATTTTAAACAAAGCCATGGTTATCCAAATGCAATAAAAAACACTTTTACTCAGGTTTTAACAAAGGTTCCCAAGCCAAAAAAGTAAGGACCAAATCTGGTTAACTCAACTTCCCTTTGTATGTCTGGAATTAACCAGACTATGTTGCACCTGGAAAGGTGGGGAGGGGGGAGAAAAAAAAAAAGGGAGGGAAGTGGGGGATTCCCGACAACTGATTTCTTATATTCTTTCATAAATGTTTAAAAAGCTCAGAGAAAGCAAAAGTTTAGTGTCTTTTAAGAAGGGAGTTCTTGTGGATTATAAAAAAGTAAACTCTGTCTGCACATCGTGATGGACAATTAACTCAGATGGTAGGAAACCAGTGATAATGAGGGCAAGGTCATAACAGCCTATAAACACCAGTTAGCTTCATGCGATTACTCAGTTCCAGAAAACATCTACCCTTGAAAATATAAACCACAACTAGGAAAGGGCTTGGATGGGTCAGATAACTACAACTGGAAGGGCTCTCAGAGGCATTCCAATCCAATCCCTTCATTTCAGATGACTAAATTGCGGCTCAGGGAAGTGAAATGATTTCTACCAAGGTGATGGGTAACCCAGGTAAGGCAAGTGTGGCATCATAATTGCAAAAAACATAATAGAATCTCAGAATTTCAAATCTGGAAAGATCTGAAAAACTGAAGCCCACTCTCCTGGATAGCAGATGGCAAAACTAGATCTTCTGATTAGAAGCCCAACCCTATTTCCATTACCTCATGCTTCCTCTTCAATGATAATGGACCAAGATAATCTCTTTTGGCTCAGAGGGGCAATGAGTTACATATTTACAAATATGAACACAGGTTAATCAGCAGCATCGGCAGTTAAAACTTCAGATTCTAAAAGCATAGTTGCTCCAGAAAAAACATCCATTGCTTTTGTCTTAATTTTTCTTAATGTTAAGTTTGTCCTTCATTAAAATTCTAAAGAAAGAGTTTCAATTGTAAGTCTGAGTTCACAAGCATGGGGTTCATTTTCAGAATCTCTAGTTACATGCAGCATCAAGTTTAGCTGTTTCACAGAAGTTTCCTGCATTTCCATTTTGTATACCAAGGCTTTTTATAAATCTCAATTCTCTTCTTACCAGTTAATCTTACTTTATGATGAGTTAAATCACCTGAGCAAACTATTTTCTTACTATGGCACTTTGACAAAACAGACCGTAACCAATTCATCTTGGCAAAAGATTTTATGTACTGTGGGTTGGAACATATATTTAAAATGTATATGTCTGAAGATGGAAACAAAGTGATTGTATTCTTTATGTAAGTGCCTATTCAGAATTCTCTTCCAATCACAAAAATATTAAATGCTAAATATTTTCATGGTCACTTGCATATAATAATCTAGAAACTATTTTAGAGATTTTGAAAAGAGATTGTATTTAACCCATCTCAGATTGTGCAGCAAGGTATAATGAAGGATTTTATATGGAAAAAAAAAAGATGAACACAAATTGGTAGATAAGTATATAGATGAGAGACAGATAGATAAATGATAGACAAGTAGATGATAGACTGACAGATAGATGATAGATAGATGAATAGAAGATAGGTAAATAAGTAGAAGATAGTCAAATAGAGAGACAGAGAAATAGATGGATAGATAGGTAGATTTTTTTTTCTCCTTTAAATAGAAGATAAAAACCCTGGAAAGAGGGTTTACGCCTCATATGAGGAAATAAAAAAGGTTTCCATCCAGAGAAGATATGATGAAAGTTCACCAACCAGAACATCCTGGACAATGGCTTCTCATGTAAACAAGTAGGGAGAAAAGTACTGTAAGGGGAAAAAAGCAATCTTTTTTGACACTCAAGCAGAAACATTTACAGAGGCTTATGGAGGTGCCCTGCATATCTCTACTATAAAGCAAAGGCAGGAGCTAGAGATGGCTCTAAAATTGCATAACTGTACAGTGACAAAAGGAAATCAAACAGTTTTCTAAATCTTTGTCTGGTTTTTTTGAAATGACTGTAGGAAATGAGCTCACACAATCTGTTGGAGGTTAGGGATGTAACTCAAATCTGCTCTTCTCTTTGATATTCCTTTGATTAGAAATGGCAGCCTCATTATCAAAAAAGAAATCTACTCTCCTAGAGGGAATTCCCTAAAAACATTGTGATAGCAGGTGTAGAGGGAGGAAGGAAAAGGAAAAAGAGATATAACAGTACAATTTGGTAATTGGGCCTGGTGATTTTGTGAATACCATTCAAGTTCCCAGATATTGGGAGGAAAAAAAAGGGTGGGAGAAGGAATGAGAATAATACACAGTTATATGATTAGATGACATGGGAATTAGCTATGCTTTTATCAAGTGGCAATTCGTTCATTCACAAAATTACTAGAAAGCATTTAGCAATTACAGAAAAGGAAAAAAGAAGCTATAAAAGAGATGTTAGATTTCCCCTTTCCTTATTCAGCTTAAATCATTTGCCAGGCATTTTGGTTGTGTGAAAAAGACATAAGAGAAACTAATCAATGGCATTTTTCAAAAATATGTCTCAAAACTCATCTTTTCCCTGCTGACTTTCCCAAAAAAGTAGCATTTCATGTTGTGATTTTTTTTGTGCCTTCTCTCCCAACCTCAAACTAAAATTAGTAAATAATCTGAGTAGCTATTATATTTTAAAGTTGCATTTATATAATACTGGTTTACAAAATGCTTCTCCATAAAGGCATTGTAAGATTTTAATAATAATTCTTATATTGCCTATTTTACAGATGAAGCTCAGAGTCAAACAGATAGTAACTGTTGGAACACACTCATTTATAAAAATATCACTCTTATTCTTATTTAGTCATGTCCAACTCTTCATGATCCCATTTGGGAATCCATTGGCAAAGATACTGAAGTGGTTGGCCATTTCCTTTTCCACCTCATTTTACAGCTGAGGAAACTGAGGTAAACAGGGTAAAGTGACTTGCCCAGGATCACACAGCTAGTAACTATCTAAAATACATTAAATAATAAGAACAAGGCAACAGAAAAACCAAATACTAAATTGTGTAGTCATTTAATAAGATAATGAATCTTGATTTGAGTGATCTGGAGAAACTCTTTATTAGTACAAATTACAGCCTATAATAAAGATATATATTATATCAATATTACATGCTTATATGTAACATATATAATAATAATAACTTTCAGTTCATCGTTGTTTGTCACTGTCTTAGCAAATGATTTTTGAGCCTTATATGGCCCATGAGCCAGACATTCCCCACATCTCAGTTTATTTTTGTTTACTTTAACATTGTTTAAATTTAGAATTATCAAAAGTTAGCAAGAATAAAATTTCCCTCCCATAGAGGAAAGAACTATTAATTCTAAAATGATATCAGTTCAAGAAAATAAATATAGTCTTAAAGGTATGATAATTGATCAAACACATAATATCATCTATCTTTCTGAAGTTCCCCAAATCATGACCTAAATATGTTTGGAAAACCCCAAGATTCTTTTAGTCACATTAACTGTTTTCTGGAGACATTTTTTTCTTTCAGTGCATTTATTTTTCATTGGTTTTTAACAGCTTCTTTAACTCTAAATTTATGATTTTTTTTTAATTTTCTGAAAAGTTTTGGTGAAAAAAAAATCAATGCTTTCAAAAGATAAAATCTATTTACTACCACATGGATAATCTAACAAGTCTAAGTACAGTCCCTGTGTAGTTCCAACCCAACATTGGATGACTACCAAGATGGACTTTGTCCTTTCTTTGTACCTCTTCCATGTCACGACTCACACAAAAAGAATTGTGTTAATATAAGCACATTGTGAGTTCAGTTGAGTACTAGCTAATTCACAGCAGATGTTTCTTAGATTACTGGAAAAAAAAAAAGGACTGGAATGGGTTTAGATTGGCAGGCTTTTCTTTTAAAGGGACCAGGACCAGAACAGCAGGCAACAGCCAATGAGAATTAAAACGCTTACAGAATTGAGTAAATTAGAAGACTGTGTATGATTTCCCTATATTCTATTCAGCATGATCTGAGCCTAATAGAGATTTGATTTCATTAGTTAGAAAACAAAAATACTGCACTCAGAAAAAAAATGTGAAGAAAATACTCTAATATGAATTTTGATTAACTAGGATTTTACTTTTGGTTCAGGCAATAGGGACTATTTTAAATGATTAGTCTAATGAAACATATAGTTACAAGAAAGGAGAGCAGATATTTTTTTCTGTTCTAAAATATCCTCTTGTTCTTCCCACACATCTATCTTCAATCCAAATGCATGCCAATGTAAACATTATCTGGTGCATATCTATAAAGCAGAATCTCTACCTTCTGTGTGAGCAAGGAGCTTTTCAGAGCATGGCACAAGTATAGGAATTACATGATGCTTGAAAAACATTCACTAATTTCACAGGGCCAAAGTGGAAAATTACTTTGGTACCTTCAAAAACAAAAAAGGAAGAAGCTCTAATGCTCATTTTTTACATAACAATGGAACTCAAATACACTCTCAGATCATATCCTGGAGAGAAACAGGTAAAGTTCTGAGGAGCTTTTAAGGGTGAAAAGAAGAAAGTGGTGAAGTACTAATGAAAAATGTTTAAGATTTGTTAGAATGACTGCAGGGCAGTAATAATCCTTTTCCTAAACTAAATCTAAGTTAATAGCATTGCTTAACCTATTAAAGCTAAGGATGGAATTTGTCCAAACTATTAGCAATGGCTAATATTACCAAATTCTCCTAGGTGTGATTGACATCAATTTATTTTGTGGTATAGTTAACTTCCAAAGTTATGAATGAATAAGAATTGGCAGTAAAGGAAGTCAGGGCAATTTTATTCATTAATCTAGCTCTGTGACTGAGCTTTGGGAAGAAGAGACTTTTTGTGTCTTGTTTATTACATTTTTTCCCAACTGGATATCTTTTCCATTTACATGAACTATGTACAATTTGAGGGGAAATTGTGTCCAAGAAGAACAGATGGGAAAAAGTACATTTCATTTGAGGTATCCATGGCCTGTTAGTAGAGTGATGATAGGCTTTTTACAGATCGTAATTTTCTTCACTGAAATGTCTTCATATATACCCAATATGGTATATATATATATATATATATATATATATATATATATATATATATATATGTATGTATGTATAACACACACACATACACACACACACACTTATTTGCCAGTCCCTTGAAGGCTAGAGAAAACTTCCCATGAATGTACACAGGATAAGGTTGCCTAAATGTAACATCATGTTTTCTGAATGCTACATAAAGTAGCTTTCAGAGATTGAAATATACCATTTTGTATGGAAATATAGAATTTTAGAGCTAGAAAGGATCTTAGAGAAAATAATCAGAGGCTTACAACACTATCAAAAAGCAAAATAACTGGATTCATTTATTTCTCTGTTAGCTAACTACACAGTGTATTAATTATTTCAATATGACAGTGATATCACAATACAAGCTTCTAAACCCTTCTCTCTGCCTAAGGAGGAGACTAATTATGAATGTCTATCTGTCCCTTCCCCTCACCCTTCAATCATTACCTTATGACCAACTGCCTGGTCACATGCATATCTGAATTTGGCTAGGTTGGACATTGGACAGCAGACATATACTTCATTGCTAGAATTGTCCTAAAATCCTCTCCAACTGGGTAGAACCTGCTCTAACTTATATGAGCTTTATTGAGAGAGCCTTTGAAGTCCCCAGGTTACTTCCGAGTTATAAAAAAAAGTGGAACTTGAACGAAAATTATCTTTTAGTAACATTATGATGTTGGAGTAATAGAATTATAGAACTGGAATGGATCATAAAGTTTTTATATGTCAAGTTTTCTTCCTGCCCCGCTTATATAATCACCATTTTAGAGATAAGGAAACTGAGGCATAAATCCAAAGTCAACTGAATCTCTACTGAGGAGAAAAACATTAATTATCCTTCTTGTCTCTATTCTTTTGGAATTTTCACTAGTCAGGGAATACATTGTTTATTAAATAACACCAATATTGCCAAAGATTCCTTTTTATTCAGATTCTGACATGGAGTGGATTCTAGTTCTGAGGTCTTAGACACCTAAGTTATTTGCATTTAACTAAAAACTAAATTCATCTTTTTAAAATTAAAGGACACAAAGATTCCTTTTCCAAGCCTGTCATTTCCCAGGCTGCAGCTACCAACAGTCTCTTTAACTATTCCTAACCCTTAAAGTAATGCCAAATGGGGCATAGACCAAATTGCTCAAAAGATGAGAATAAAAAATAAGATAACATTAAAAATAACTCACAAAGATTTCCAAAGCTTGACTATAACTGGCAAAAGGGCTCTGTGAAGCAAGCAGAAATAGAATGCATTCATATATGAAGGTGACACTTTTCTACATTGTAAACATTTTTTTAACATGATGTCTCAGCTTTGCATTCACTGATCACTTCATATACATATTCACAGTGGATATAGTCATACCCATATTATTATTAACGACAACTGATTTATGTTCAGAGACTTCCTTTACTCAAAGGACCATTTTACAGAAGCTGACACATTTTATTAACCATCACTGAATTCTTACCAGACCAATAATTAGGTTCAGGGAAACAGTATTGGATTTATTGGAATGAAACATGAATATTTACTTTCTGAGAATTATTGCAATGCTAGTAGATAGTAGTATGGCAATGCCAGGGAATGTCTTATTAATAGCCCTGTCTCTCATACTGCCCCCACTACTGACACTACCAGCTAGAAATTATCCTTACTTTCCTGAACACTGACCTTTGCAGTTGAATATCTCAGGTATGTACTTACCAAATTCTTACTTTTATGTAATTATTTATGTATATACATTCACTCATTAGTGGATCATGACAGGAAGGGACTGTGTTATTTCTCACCATCATATTCCCAATACCCAGAGTAATCTCTCTTTTCCATAATGCTCTGCACAGAGCAAATACTTGATTGTTTTTTAAACTTTTTATTATGAACTTTAAAAATCATTTCACAGGTATAGAAGATAAAAAAAGGTAATATTTTAAACCAGGAACTTCTTGCATATAGTTTGGGTTTTTTAAGTATATATTAAGCTTAATACAGTAGTAATGAAACTATCCTGTTTGTATCATCTCCTAAATATTTTATTTTTTCTGTATATTTATAATTTTTTAATCAATACATTTTCTTTCTTTTTTGTCTATAATTTCTGACTAACTCATTTCCCCAATAAATATTGTTGAGTAAATGATGAAATGCTCAGAAGACCTAATTAGATTCTCTAAACTCACTAATTTTAAAAACTTGAGTTTTCTAATTCTATTTTGAGTACTTTGGTTTGATTTATGTAACATTTGGAATTGATTTGGAATATGAAATAGTATAGGGCAAATCATGGAATCCCAAAACATAGAACCAATGGAAGGTCAGGGAACTATTACGTAATAATGAAAAGCCCACTTTATCTTCAAAATTAAAATTTATCATCCAATATTCCTGACATAATCACTTTAATCAATTATATCTTATTTGCTCCTTTAAAAAGACCTACTGGGATTATAGATAGTCTTTTATAAAGACCTAGTGAGTTTTTTATTCTCATTATATGGAACTAAAGTTTTTCATAAATAACAACAGATCCTCTTCTCTCTTTGGACCCATTCCATACTGGTATTGGTGATATCCTATATTCTGAAAACAATCAACTCATTTCACACAACTTTTCTCTTTCCAACCTGACTACTTCCCTAGTTTCCTGAAGTTCAATTCATTTAAAGGGAAAAACAAATTAAAATATAAGTAGATAATGTCATATAAATTGTTGATGTCCTGTCACTTGGCTTTGACTGCATATTACATTTAGAAAAAAAGAAAAGAGGTGTATTAGAGGGGGGATACGCAATCTGAATAGGAAAAATCCCTCAGTGGTAGATTATCAATAATAAAAGAGAAGAGAGGGTGACTTCTAATAGTTCCATTCCTTCTGTCTTCTCCTGATCTTTCATTTCTTAATCTCACTAATTAAATTGAAAATATTGGAGAGTAAGAGGTGGCTCCAACACACCCCTGCTTATCAACTTTAAAAAAAAAAAAGTTACTCTCATTTGTTTATTTTTTAATTCACCTCGTCCCTTCTATATACAGGTCCAGGAAGAAGAATCAGTATATTCCTCGTATTCATAGAATTATATATCTAAGAGGTAGAAGGTAACCCAGAAACCAATCTAGTCTATCCCCTGATTTTTATAACTGATTTTATAAATGAAGAAACTAGGCCCAGGAAGGAAAAGTAACCTGCCAAGAATCACACAGGCAATGCTGTCTGTGGGATTTGAATGGAAAGTGCTCTTTTCATTTTATTATGCTTCAATCATTTCCAATCCCTTGGTTTGTCACCATAACTGAACTGTCTCTTCTAATGAAGTTCATTCCCTCTCATGACATCACCCTCTTAATCACTGTCATTGTCATTTCTTTTTTGTAGTATTTTATTTTTCTTAATACATGTAAAGTCAGTTTTCAACATTCATTTTTTTAGTGTTCTAAAATTTTCTTCCTCTCTCCTTTACCTCTGCTTTCCCAAGACAGTAGGCAATCTGATATAAGTTAAACATGTGCAGTTCTTTTAATCATATTTCCATATTTGCCATGTTGTAAAAGAAAAATGATCAAAAGGAAAAAAAAAATGAGAAAGGGAAAAAAAAAAAGACTATATCTGACCTAAATCTTTCTGTGTGTCTCTCTTTGTCTCTGTCTTTCTGTGTGTCTTTCTTTGTCTCTGTCTTTCTGTGTCTCTCTGTATATCTGTCTCTCTGCTGTGCCACAGTTCTCTTTTATTGTCCGGACTCAATTTTCCTAATTGTCCCAACTCAGTTTCCCTAACTTGTCCTGCCTCAGTTTCCTTGAATTGTTCTGCCTCAGTTCCTAATTGTTCTGTTGAATCCCACAGCACCACTCCTCCCTCCTAATCAGCATGATCCAGATAAGGAGAAAGACCTTCTATCTTAGAAATCATGACCCCAGCCCTTCTCTATTTATTAGAATGTCTGGTGCTTCCCCACATTCGTCATTGTTCTTCTTTATCCCAATTTACCAGAATGTCTGGTGTCTCCCCTCACCCTGTCAGAAAGGGATTGATAGTACATTCCTGCTCTCAGTACTCTGACTCCGTTCCTGCCTCAGTCTACCCCTATAGCTGAGCCATGTGTGTATATATACTTCCTGGGAAGCACATATTAATGGCTGGATGCTTTGGACATCAGCCCTGGAGGCTCCAGCACAATCTTTCCCTTTCAAATAAATTATTTAAAACACTCTAATTTCTATCTTGCCTCAGTTTCTCCAGCGTTACATCTCTCTCTTCTTTGTGTTTCTATGTTTCTCTGTGTCTGTCTGTCTCCCTGTCTCTTCCTCCCTTCTCCCCCACCCCTGTTCCTTCCTCCTTCCTTCTCTTCCTCTTTATTTCTTATCCCGTATTTCCACCTGCTGGGTATTTCCACTTGAAGTCCCACTGGCATATCAAACTCATTTAAAGTTTTCTATAACCTGGCTCCAACATATTTTTAAAGATTTATTTTATATTATTCCATTTCACACATTCCATGTCCCAAAATAACTGGCTTACTAGTTATTTGATTAACTTTGCATCTTGTTATATGCCTTCACACAGTAGTTTGTTCTCCCTAGAAAGTATTCATTTGCCTCTTAGAATCTCTAGCTTCCTTAAAGGTTTAGCTCAAGTGCCACCTGCTATGTAAATCTTTTCCTTATCTCCTCAATGCTTACTTCTCTGTTACTCCTCAAATTACCTTGTATTTACTTATTTCTGAAGATGTTGTATTCCCCAAGTAGAATGTCAGATCCCTTAGGTCGGAGACTCCATTTTTGTAACCTCAGTACTTTGCAAAGTGCTTCCTGGTTTGAGTGGGACTTCATTTTTCTGCATTTTTCTTGGTTCTCTCAGTCTTTTTTTCTTCTTCTGAATCAACTTCCTTTCCTCAAATTGTTAATTTAATAGTTAGCCACTTTAACAGTGCACTCACTTCCCATCTTGCATATAGTGATTTTACCCTGACAATAGCCAAGTTTGGATCACTTCTCCCATTCTTCCTTTTCTTTCCTTACTCTAGAGTTATCAAGCCCTGATGGGAATTGATTAAACAAGGTTGAGATTACTTCAAGTTTTCATTATTAAAATTCAATTAGGTTTTTTCGCAACTTTTAATTCAATTACAATTACAACGGATGCATTGTTGGATGAATTGTTATACTCTCCTGAGGTCCACAATTTGGATCCAAATCTAACTATCTGGTAATATTTCACCATACTAGCCTTTATATCAGCTACAAATCCAGCCAAGGTGTGTTACTATCTTGATCTCCATGGAAAAGATTACTATTACATTTATGACTATTTAAATCAACTTCCTTCAAAGACTCATTTCTTTTGTGAAGTTTTTCTGATCACTAGATGAATGTGATTCTTCAAATTTCTCATAACATTTTTCTGAAGTTCTATATGTATGACTCATATGTTTTATATTATTAGATTTATTGTATAATATTTTATCATTATATTATTATAATATATGTTATATATTATAACTTGTGTAAACATTTTAATTTTCTTTCCCCATTCCTTCCACCTCCAATAAACTATAAACTCTGTGTTGAAATAGATTATATTATTTTTCATCTCTGTATTTCCAGTCCTAAAAACAAAACATGCTACATTTGGGAAGCAAGGAGTATTAGGGCATATAAATTCATTGATGTAGGGAACTCTTTATGATCTTCACCAAAGCAAACAGGAATCTATTTGGAAATTTAGAGTATTACATGGTTGTTTGAAGGTGCTAAGAGGTTAAATGACTTCTACAAATTTACACAGGTGGTAGGTTTGAAGGAACTGAAGCCAAGGTTGACCCTCTATCCAATACCAAAGCTGCTTTTCATTCTTTACATTATAGGAAGACTTTTAATAAATGTTTACTAAATAAGATTGCATTAAATAATCACTATAGGGGGATCAATAACTTTTTTTGGGGGGGTCCCAGATGATATCAGGGCAAGAGGTCAAAATGGGATTACCCACCCTAATTAAATGTGGAAGTGTGTTAATATTTTGAAACACTGCAGTCCTTAAAACCATTAAATTTTCTCTGTTCAACCTCATCATAAGGAATTTTAATTAATGGGATTAAAAGCTGGTGCTAGATTTTTTTTTCAAAGGCAGATATGACCAAAGAAACATTGGGGACACATTTCAAAACAGTTATTGTGCAGCAAACATTATTTTAGCCTCAGTCATCTGCTTGGGGAAAAAAAAAAATCCTATGGTTCTCTAGTCAATTTAGTAACAAAACCATAGCATTTGTATTTTGGTCCTTTGCTTTAGATACAGCATGCACAGAGGCAACAGTTTAATAGGTCAAGCTGGCATATTATAAAATGGCCCTTTGGTCACAATGAAATTTTCCCAATGACCTTAATGTCTGGATAAAAGTATTCCACACTGGTTCTGTATCACTGGTTTTCATTTCTTATGGAAATGTCTGCTAAATTGCATTTTAAATCTTCTCTTGGATAATTGGGCTCCCATCCAAAGAAGAAGGAAAGTTTGTAAATGTGATGAAGCTCACTCACACACACAAACTTCTTTCCAATACTTCAAAATGCCTGCAGCCTAATTTATTCATTCATTTGGCTTTCAGCAGTGAAACTTCATTGTCTACAATAGTATTACCAGAAGCTGTTTTAAGTATCCTAAAGATCTCTGCAAGTTGAAAATTCTATTCCCATTGCTATGGTGAACGGAGGAAAGACTATTAAAGAATGGCTAACTTGCAGGGCAAAGGGGGGTCTGAATGTGATATCCCTTTTGAACAGCACCACTGTTTTCAGAGAGAACAACACAATTGCATTCATAACCCTAAGTGCTAAAATATCACTACAAACCTCATTATAAACTAAGGTCTTTTCCTTTAAAAAAAAAGTTTATTTAAACAAAGGAAAAAAGCTTCAAATATCTGAAAAGATACTAATTTTCTTGGCACCTGTTTCCCAAGCCTTGGGGATGAGATAACCCTCACTCATCCAATCTGCACACCAGGAAAGCTTCTTATAAACTTACCCAAAACATACTCCCAAGATGGATGACCATTCCTCCAAAACCCTCTACACAAGCTCCTGGATGTTTTCCAAGGGCAGAGTCATGGAAGAATGTTAACCACACTCATTATTTTTTTTCTGAAGCATGATAGATCAGGAAGTCATCCTCCCTTTTCACTTAATCCAATCTTTGCAAGAAGAATAGCAATGTCAGTAATCTATAATAGCTCTCTGACAGCACAGATGCTCAGTTTCCAAAGAACATGCCATGTTTGAAGCCAGTCCTCTTTATTCTGGTTTGCTTAAAATAACAGAAGTATATATAAATGGATTAATTAAAGTGAAACTTGTCAGAGAGACCATTTCTATTGGAAAAGTACCTGCTTAAAAGTCTAACACTCTCAAATATGGATTTAAAAACAAACAACAAAAAAAGAAGACATAAATTATCAAGCAGTTGTACTTTAAAAGTGACTGTTAAAAATACAGCAGCATATCTGAGGATGGATTCCATAAGCAAACAGATATTCATTATACTGTAAATAAATTTTTGACTCCACCCAAGTTCCTCACAAATTGCTTTTTTTCTTTTCTCTTCTGATCAAATTTCTGATTTATGAACTATGTCAGGGGCAGTACAGCGAGTAATGGATAAAATACTGAGCTTGTAGTCAAGGAAAGCTTAGGTTCAAACCTTGATTCAGAAATTAACTAGTTATGTGATTCAAGGCAAGATATTTTATCCTGGATGTGTCTCCAGCTCCTTAGGATTTAATCTACTGAGTCATTAATGGGTTGTGATATAGGCTAATTGAAGGAATCTCTTTTCTAGTAATTCCTTACATTGGTTGAAACCATAAAAAATAGCAACAGTAATTTATCTGTAAACAATATGAGAAATATCCTTCTGTTAAGAGTGTAATTCTTACCTTCCTGGTAAATGCGATGAGGAGAATAAAATAAATCATATTTTACCATGTATTTGGCTGGAGAACAGAAGTAATCTATTCTCTACCTCCAATTCCCCTAAAAGGGCTTAAAAAGGTCTATGTAAAGAAGATTTTTTTTTCTTCTCTGAAAAAAAATCTAGATTAGGTTCCTTTGTCTACTTCATTTTCTACACTGACAATTTCAGAGAAACAAAGGGTTAGAGCTGAAGGAAATCTTAAGGTCTTTAAATCCCACATATTTATTTTTACAAATCAGGAAAGTGAATTTTTGCCAGTCCACTCTATCCACTACATCAGATTGCCTCCTACATGGAATAGGGTCGTTTTACTTAACTTTTTTTTTCTATTTTAAATAGCTCAAAATCATTCTCTATGGAAAATTCTAACAAATGTAATGGAGTTTAGTCACATCATTAATTGAAAACTAATTTACATTCAGCCTTATAAATATATGCATGTAAACACATACACACATATATTTATGAAAATAGGCTATCTGAAACATGGGCAAATATTTGGAAATTTCACACATTAAACTTCTGTTTATTCTTTTTCTGTTACCAACATTATCTTAGTGGATTGTTTAAAAAAAAAAAACACAACTCCTCCCTTCTTTATGTTCTTCATTAAGTGAAATCATATTTACATCTTTGAAAATTTGCAGAAATTTCAAAGTTCTGGTGTTTCTTGCATGGCGACACTTTTATTGAATAATAATAGTTCAATCAAAAAGTCTTAATTAGACATTTATTATCTCCATGATTGAATTTTCAATCAGAAAGAGCTTTAAAGACCACCTAATTCAATGTTATCTATAATAGATGGGAAAATTGAGATCCAGGGAGATTAAGCAACTTGTCTTAACATTATATATTAGCCAGTGGCCATGCTAGTGTTTTGTTTTTCTTGTTTTTTACTTCAAATCCATGGCTTTTCTATTATAATATTCAAATGCATAGAGGTGCTAAAAATTACCATGCAATAATTTATTAATTATTCTTCCCTGCTTTGGATGTTGACCATGACTCGTCTTCAGACACAGGGTGGACAGTTAGACCAGTGACTGAAAGAGATAGATTGTCTTACCAAACTATGCTTCAGGTTGCAGTAGAACTTGTTTTGCTTTTATGTGTGCTCTTTGGAAACCTTATTTGGGATTTATTCAATATTTGTAAAATTAAATTACTTGTATCCCCTGAAGCTGGTCAAAATAGAAAAGAAAAGGACTCTGTCAATGAAACTAATAAATATCAATGCAAAAACATTAAATAGTATGTTGACAGAGAGCTCAGCAAATATACTTTTAAATTATAAGTTATGTTTCATATGGTTTATATCATTAATTCAAAGGTGATATAAATAAATATAACAAGTAACAATATATTGATACTAATATTCATAAAACAATATTCATACTAATGCAGAAAAAAGCTACTGAAAAATAGAACATTAAAACAAAAGTCTTAAAATATTGGAATGAAAGAATGTCTCCTTATATGAAAAAATTATTTGAAATCACGAGTCCATATATTATGTAAAGAAGAAATTTTACAGATTTTTCCATTAACAAGAAGGCTTTATAAATCAAAGATATCCACTCTCACCATTAATATTTGACATAATTTTAGGGAAACAATAAAAAAAAATCAAAGGAATAAACATTGGAACAAAGGAGGTTAAATATATTTACTTATAAATAATTTATTTAGACCACCTAAGTGATTCAACAATAAGTTAAACAAGATAATGTGTTGATTTAATGGAAGAATAATACATAAAATGACAAAATTAAATTAAATTCAGCACCAGCTGGACTGCATAAAAATGCCTAACTCTTATGTTACTAGAAGAAATATTGAAAAATATTTTTAGAAATTAATAAGAGAATTATATCATAAGAATCATGATACAATTCATACATAGTAATGAAAATAATAACAATAACAGTTAAACAATCTGACACTTCAGTAATAGAAAATAACCACCATAAAAAAGCATTAGAACTTTAAAAAATGTTATCAATACAAGACTATTAAAAGATTTTTTAAATACAGAAAAAAGGGAATTTTCAATTCTTCTTCCATAGGGAGCAGATTAGTACCTACCATACCTTCTATAGACCATTTATAGACCTATACCTATCTATAGATAGATATAGTCTATCTTTTATAGACTAAAAAGATATAGATATCTTTTCAATATCATATGTTACCAAAGGATCTTAAATAGGTCAAGGAAAATTTCTCGAAATGGAAATAGACTTTTTTGAAGCAACCTCATTTCATAACTCAAGTGTTAGATAGAACCAGGCTCAAATGATAATTAAACATCCTACTATGAAAACAGAATTATTGGGTAAGGCACTGTTACATCTTACAAGCTCTAAATATTTAAAGAACCAAAAAATAACAGCTAACTTACCTCCTCCAATCAACCATTTCTTTGTTAATGGATAACATATCTCATAGTTCCTTCAGGTGCTTTTACAACTCTAATAGGGAGTCTGAAGGGTATTAAAAAAAAAAAAAAAACAACTCTTCCCAAAGCCACTCTTTCTAGAGGACTCAAAATCCCAGTCAAATCTTCATTTTTCATCAGCTGTTCTGTTTATTTTTTGATTCGCCATCATCATCATGCCTTTTCTCCCTATTCTCTACCTCAAAATAAGCTCATCTTCAGGAACCTCATCATCTGAGATCCTTTCAACTTTTATATTTATACCTCATTAGTACTTTCTGCTGCTTCTGTGCCTGTTTGGAGAGTAGAAAGCAAAATAAAAACTCCTTCCCAAACCTTCCATTATAAAAGTCTCAAATTCCCAGCTAGCTCTTTGCCTCCAGTGGCTTCTTGGTTTCCATTTCACTGTAATCATCATGTTCCCTTGTTGTGCCAGGTATAATGGAACCACATACCCAGACCCCCTTTCAATTTCCTATTAGATCAATAAGCTTCTTAAGGATAGGTGCTGTCTTTCTTTTTCTTATTTGTATGTCTAAGGTTTAGCACTTAGTGCTTAGTACATAGTAGGCTTTTAATGTTTAGCGCATCATTTTTATTGTGTATTGTACTTCCACCTCAACCTAACATAAACACTTAATATACTTTTACTGAGGATGAGCAATAGAGAAATATCTTGAAAAATACTAAATGGGCTGTTTCCAGCTTTTGTGTAAATAGGTATTTCTGACCTCCCAGCAGTAACATACTTTGAATTTAGCACCAATAATGGGATCACTGGTTCAAGAAGCATGAATTGAATTGGTCTGGCTAATTTAAGAGGCAATGTGAGTGTTTGTTAATTCCCAGGAATTGATATACTACAAAATAAAATGATTCAACTAAACCTGAGTACTAGAATGGAAGAAAATTAACCTGCCTTAAAAAGGAAATGTGAAACAAAACTGTGCAGGAAGAAGAGCAGAAATGCAATGCTCATTATTTGGTAGCCTAATTTCCCAGACACCAAGGTAGGCAATAGAGATTATTGAACATACAATTTCTTTGGTGCAGGAACTCCTGAGTTTAAAAAAAAAAAAAAAAAAACTCCCTCTAGACTTCTGGGGGTGGAGGCAAGATGGTGTAGATGAAACATGTTTCTCTCTGACCTTCTCTACAACCCTCACACTAATTATGAAATCCAGCCTCTGAATTAGTTCTGGACCAGCAGAACCCACAAATATTGGGAGTACAACAAATTATCAGCAAAAGGTAATTTTGAAGATAGCCAGAACAGGTCTGTTTCAATTGGAAACAGTAAGAAGGCAGCCAAGCACGAACAGCTGACCACAAACATCAGCACAGATAGCAAAGAGCCCTGGGTGGTACAGACTATGTAGGGTGGTGCAATCTACAGGAGGAATCTACAGCAGTATTGGCCACTCTGCCTAGATTGCAAGCCAATAGATGAGCAGAGAAATTATAAAACAACCAACAAAAACATAAAAGATCAATAGTGAATCCCAAATGCCAGAATCTCACAGCACCTGGCCATGCCCACTCAGCACCCAGAATGAATCAGCATTTACCCAGTACAGCCACAGCCACTTGGAAAACCCCTCCCCCCCATCCTAAAGGCAGACTGTAAATTTTTAAAAAATGAGTAAAAAAGTAAAGAAGACTCTGATGAGAGACAACTTTTATGGCAAAAGATAATAACAGATTTCAAACCCTGAGGAGACTAAAGGCAGACTGTCTACAGATGAAGAACCAAAAGGTGATATAAGCTGGTCCCCATTACATAAGGCTCTCCTACAAGAAATTAAAAAGGATCTTAAAAGACAGCTAGAATAAAAATGGGGAAAGGAAATGAAAAATTTGCAAGAAAAAGGCAACACAGAAACTATCTAAATAAAATTCAATACAAAATAGACTTAGTGAAATGGAAAAAGTATATAACTCAAAAGACAGATTTGATAAAATGGAAAAAGAAAGCATCTCCAAGAAAAACAGAATTTGTGAAATGGAAAAACATTCCATAGAACAAAACAACTCATTTAAAAATTCAATTGGACAAAAAAATTGAACAAATGGAAATTAATGACACAATGAGACAACAAGAATCAGTCAAACAAAACCAAAAAAAGATTAAAAGAAAAAAAAAAATGTAAGATACCTAATTGGAAAAGCAACCAATATGGAAAACAGATCTAAGAGAGACAATCTAAGGATTATTGGAGTCCCTGAAACATGTGATGAAAAAAAAAAGAGCCCTAGACACTATATTTCAGGAAATCATCAAAGAGAATTGCCTGGATATCATAGAAGCAGAAGATAAAATGACCATTGAAAGAATTTGCCAAATGCCTCCTGAAAGAAACCCCAAAATTAAAACCCCAAAGAATATCATGGCTAAATTTGAGAACTATTGGACCAAGGAAAAAATATTACAAGCAGCCAGAAAGAAACAATTCAAATACAAAGAGACAGATAAAGTTTAGTCAGGACCTAGAAGCTTCTACTTTAAAGGATCGAAGGGCCTGGAATCTGATATTCTGAAAAACAAAGGAATTTGGAATGCAGCCAAGAATAAACTGAGCATTTTTGTCCAGGGAAGGAGATGGGTATTCAATGAAACAGGTGAATTTCATTTATTTCAGATGAAAAGAAACAAAAAAAAAATTGACCTACAAATATAGGACTCAAAAGAAGTATTAAAAAGCATAAAGAAAAAATAACTCTTGAGAGCTGTATTTCTGTTATGGATAAACACTTAAAGTACATGTATGATCTGATTTTACTGTTATAATATAAAAAAGAAACTAGAGATGGAAAAGGGATTGTATCAGGAAAAAAAAGGGGAAAGTAGAGGTAAAATGAGGGAAATTACATATCATAAAGAGGCAAAGAAAATATAACTGAGGGAAAGAAGAGAGGGTGACAAAATTGTGTGAATCTGTTCCTGGGAGAGAACATTGATCCAGAGTCAATGGCCAGAGTCATCTTGCCCACCCGCCCACCTCATCTTTGATGCATTCCTCCATTGCGCTCCTGTGAGACATGAACATCTTTCCCGTCAGTAATTTCTGTTTTTTAGAATCTGAGACAGGTTGTTGGATTTTTCCCACTCTCAGTTTCTTTGGCAATTTCAGCTGTTTTCCTCTTGCTGAGACCTTCCACCTTCTTCTGTTGGCCTGCTCTCTCTCCCATTGGGATTTATCCTTCTCTCCTTTCCTTTGTCTTCTCTCTGGCTTGAATGCTGGCTTTCTTGGCTTTGAGATCAGGTTCTATCTACTCTGTTCTATACTCTGTTGCCTCTCCTAACAAGGATTTGTAATTGTTCAAACATTCAGTGGTGTTCCACTCTTCCTGATCTTGTGGACCATTCTGTCCATGTGGTTTTTTTGGCAAAGTAGTATACTAGACTTATTTGACACTTCTGTCTCCAATGGCTTAATGGAAATAGAGAGTAAGTGACTTGTTCAGGATGACAGTTAATAAGTGCCTGAAGTTGCATTTGAACTCAAGTCTTCTTGACTCCAGATTCAGCCTAACCACTGTGCCACCTAGTTGCCTCCCTAACAAAGAAGTTTCTGTAAATGTATGAATACACAAAAATCAGTTTTTCCTGGCTTTATAGGGAGAACATAGAACTATTGAATATAGAAGCAGCATAATTCTCAGATATCAATTCTAAAAAATAAAATAAATCCATGATTTTCTAAGTGAACCCCCAACTCTAATGAAGAATCTCTATCATGAAATGGGAAAGGAGGAAAATATATCATTTTAATAAGTAGTTGAGGTTTCTATATTTATAATATTAAGGAGCACCATAGAATAGAAATAAGCACTTATCAAAGAGATGAGTAGAGTGCGTAGAGAGTAAGGTTGGGAAGAATAGACACATGTCTCTCTCCTGTGTCTCAACTGTGTGTTGTCCATATAGTTTCTTTGGGCTTTTTCCTTGATAGAATGTACATAATAATACCTAGAGGAGCTACCTCGCATGTGCTGTAAGGATCAGAGGAAACAATGTTTGTAAATTCAGTGGTATTACTTATATGGGAATTGGCAGTCTCTCTCAGTACTTTGGAGAAAGATTAGTAAATAAAAATAGCAGGATATTCATAAGATTATAGGACTTAAAGCTGAAGGGGCCTTCAAAACCCTTCATTTTACAGGTAAGATCAATTAAGCCCAGAGATGGTACTTGCTCACTGTCACACAGTAAAGGCAAAGCCAGGATTCAAGATTGGTCTTCTGACTTTTGTTTGAGGTCTATTTCATTATTTCATGCTACTGGTACTGAGTAAGATATCTAAATATTCAGTATAAGAACAATATTATAAAGATTTATTAGTATGAAAGTACAAAAAGAAAGTACATAGAAAAAGCCAAATTGTTTCATTAGACTTCTTAATTATAATCTTTGCTCAGTTCTGAAAACAGCCTGAGTTGCCCATGTCTCTATTATTAGGGCACAGATTTTTATATCAGAAAGATTAACCTGTTCAGTTAGAATTGTCCACCATTTACCCCATCCCCCAAGGTACTAAGTTTTCAAGGCACAAAGCAAAGTCTGAGAAACCATTCATTCACTCCTCCTCTTGGCTAACTTCTCTGAGATCCTTAGACTGACAAGGCTAAATTAGGTCATAGCAGCTGCATAAAATTAACTGAGGTGGAGGCTGGGCCACTGAAATCCATGAGATGAAATAAATTTCTCAGTGCTTAGACTAGATGACAAAGTGGGAATTTCTAATTTTTTTTTCTTTTTCTTGTTTTCACCCCTTCATTTAGCTATAGTCTCTTTGACTCCCTCCCTCTTTAAAAAAAAAAAAAAAAAAAAAAAAAAAAAAAAAAAAAAAAAAAAAAAGGATAAAGGGGAAGGAAAAATCCACATAAATGAATGTGTTTTTTCCCCAATAAAATCCCATCCTTGTTAGTCCATCCACAAAAGTTCATTAGTTGAATGAGCTATTCTCAACAGACCTCATCTTTATTCCTCATTCCCCTCCCCCACCTTTTCTTTTTAACTTTTCAGTACAGAATTAAGTCTTTGTGATATTTAGCACATCAATGGACCCTCACTCCCCCAAGAGAGTTAGTGGGCTGGGGCACGGGACAGACCTTGTGGGCCACATTCCATTTCAATGAGTGGTGACAAGAAGGGAAGACCAACCACAGAAGTCAGATGAATCTGCTATCTGAATATGATTCATAACATTAACATGTAAAAAAGAGGAAACGAAAAGGAGAGCAAAGAAGGGAGAGGTAGAGAAAAATAAAAATAAGAGAAAGGCAAAGAATCAACACTAGAAAGATTTACAAATCAGCAGATGTGCGATAAAAAAAAAAATATTGTACCCCTCCTCCTGGTCTAGTGCCTTGGACTGAGCCCCTCAGCAAAGGAAGAACCTTGCATGTTAAATATAGGCTGTAATTTAAAATATATATTTTACTGATATATATATATTATATATATATCAACAAATATATATGTAACAGTAAATATATATGTATATATCAGTACATATATTTTAAAAAAATTTTTAGAACAACTGGATTTTATCCCATTGTTCTTCAGTTATTTTCAATTTGTGTCCAACTCTTTGTGACTCCTTTTGGGATTTTCTTAACAGATACTGAAGTGATTTGCCATCTCCTCCAGTTCATTTTAAAATAAGGAAACTGAAGCAAGCAGAATTAAATGACTTACCCTGTGTCACATAGCTAGTGAGCTGTATTTGAACTCAGGTGGTCCTTACTACAGGGACAGCACTCTCTCCACTGTGGACTTAGCTGTCCCATTTTACCCTATACCTTCCCTACTCCAAGTCCTTCCAAAGATCTATTATTTTAGTTCCAAATCGCCTCCCTTCACTGCTTTCCACACAGTCATCTGGTTATGCTCCCTTCCCTCTGCATCAGTTCATAAGCTCCTTCTATGGGTATATTTATAAATAAATTAATTGCATTCCTTGTATATTTTTAAAGAAGGGTTTGTGAAAATGTCTGGTAATTTCACTTTAGGGGGTTAAAAATGCTAAGAGATATTTAAATTTCCAGTGAATTTAAATTATGAATTTAGGTAATCTCATTTGCACATAAAAGTTTCCACACAGGTCCATTAGAGTCAAAACTTAAATTATTGATTGTATAGGAAAAGATTCGACTTCTTAATTGAAACCTCCAAAACAAAAAGGATTAAAACTTATGGTTAGACTTCAATAAACATAATATCACACTGCAAGAAATGTACCCTTTTTATACTTATTCATGCTTCTGCATACAGGACCTCAATATTTATTTAAATAGCTTCTTTTTTTATCAAAGAGTTGCCTAGAACCCAAGTAGCAGCTGGGGTAAGTGTAGATGGCACATTAAGAAACTGCAAAAGCTAATAGCTTGAATTGGTGCAGACACTGATGATTATCACGTAGGCTTTCAATGATAGACATCTGCAAGGCCCTCATTAAGACAGAATTCCTTAAAGCTTGAAATAGCAGCTGTGGATTTTCTTCAATTCCCCAAATAAAATATTTGATTTGGCCATATAAACCTCAGAATATTGTCTTATCAGCTGAAATTAAACAGCGTTGGCTATTCTATCTCTTAGATTCTCTGATGTTAACATACAATTTTCACAGAGGCCAATGACCACTCTAGAATATATGATATATAAACATTCACATTGATCTGAAAAAAGCAGGCAGAGCAGAGAAAAAAGGTAAGAAATAGTATTTTAAATTAAAACATGTTCTACAATGATCAAAGCAGGAACCATTTAATTGCTCCAACATTGTTTATTTGTTTTAAATCAAAGATGGAATTTATTTTTCTTGATAGTGAGAGGGTGGAGAAGTGAAAGTAGGTCATGGGAAGGAAGGAGAATGTCCTTTATAATTGTATACTAGACTTGGATTCACACACTGCCTCTAGAAACAGTACAAGATTTGAGTTTAAATCCTGCTTAGGGAACTTGGGCAGTCACTTAAGCACTCTGTGCCTCAGTTTACTCATGTAAGATGAAGGGTTTGAACTATTTGTCCTGTAGGGTTATGTGGGGCAACTAGATGGTACAATGGCTAGAATACCAGTTCTGGAGTCAGAAAGACCTGAGGATGAAGATAGACATTATGAACAACAAGAGTCTCTTACAGTTCTAGGTCTATCATCTATGACATGGCTATATTTTAAATGCCACCTGCTAATCCATTCACAGTATAATATAACTATAGGATTATAGGTTTAAAACTGTCAGAAACTCCAGTTCTCATACAATCCCTTTATTTTATCAAATAGGAAACTGAGGCCCAAAGTAGTAAAATGCCTTCCCTATAGTCACCCAAGTTTGAGTTCCCGGGTCATCATTTGGATACCAGAATAAAAGAGATTAGAACTAATCCATTTCTCTTCATAAGCCCTGTTAATTATTATACTCTATTTACTACCAATATTAAAAAGCTAAAAATATTAGGTAAAATGTTATAAGTATAGTCATAAATTCACCAGTAACACAAAGGAGGAAAAATCCATCACTAAAAACTTATCAAAAAGTACAGTTAAAATCTAATAGGTACTTAGAAGGTTAGATTCGTAGCTTCAGTTATTCTTGCTAAACTATCAGTGACTTTAAAATAAAATATTTTAGAAGTGAAAGATGTCTTAGGAATCATCTACCAAGCCCTTGCTTTCACATTTATTTTTCAATTAACAGGTTTTTAATTTTTTTTTCTCCTTCCCACCCCAATTAAAAGATGAAAAATAAAAATAAAAACTCTTGTAAGCAATAGTTATTTGTACATCAGCTATTTCCAAAATTGTACATCTCAGAAATAAGTGCATATCTCATTCTGCATCCTGAATCCATCACAACCCTGTGAGAAAATTGATAGATTACTTCATCATCAGCTTTCTGTCATCATAGTCACTGCATTGATCAGCATTCTTAAATCTTTCAAAGTTCAACTTGAAAGCGTTGTTATAAGTTGTTCTCTCAGCTCTGCTCACTTTACTTTATATCAGTTCATATGTCTTCCTTTGTATCTCTGAAATCAATCTTTTTATCAACAATGTAAGATGAAATAATGTTACATTCACATGCCATAATTTGTTCAGTCATTCTCAGACTGATGGGCAACCCTATTTTTCATTTTGGAGCTAAAGTCTACAGAGGTGACTCTTTTGCTAATATATACAATTAAGATATACCTTGAAATCCTGTGTGAATCAAATTTATTATTTTCATTTCTAGTGACATTGCTAGAATAAGAACCTAGGGACCCAGGTCTCCTGATTCCCAGTACAGTAAACATTACACTTTACAGCATAATGTATCCATTATTAACTTAGTGTCTCCTACACATATGCTATATACCCATTGCTCACAAGTATCTCTCTTCCTAATAGATGCAGAGATCTGATTCACTTTCAAGGAAGTTTGGAATGCCTGCAATGCCCATTAAGAAAGTTATTATATAATTCTTCCTGTAGAAAGATAAGCTTTTTTTTTGCTTAAGTTAAATCTAAATCTTCACCAAAATCCTTTTAGTTGTCATTGTTCCTTCCTTTAAAAGTAATTAATATTATTAGGAAATATCCTTGACCCATAATTTCATTCATGTAGTGAATTCTCAGAGAGGAAATTCCCTCTAGTTATTGCAATCAGCAATTCTTCTGAAACTTGGAAACTAATTTACCTAGGCCACTGCTAGATCATGTGACCAACCTGGAATTACTTGGATAGTATTTGAACCCAGGTTTTCCTGATGCTGAGATTGCCTTTCTCTACTAAGAACATTTTACATTAGAACTGGAAGACATAGTGTTTTGCAATATTGTCTTTCATCAGATAAAAACATTCCCATTTTTGGTATTTTCAGAAAGTGATGTTTAACTATTAAATGACAGAAAAACAGTTGTATGCACAAAGCTGCCCATTTCGTTTACTGTTTCCTCTTGAAGACAAAAGTTGTTTATCACACAGAGAAACTAAAGGTACTTCCATTCCTATGCATTTTCAATGTGCTTGAAAATGAACTTCAAGGTGCACCATTAATGGTAAATGCCTATAATAACTTATCACTTCAAAACACGTCCTTTATCATTGAAAACATTTGTTTAGGAGACAGAAAGAGGGGAAAAAACCTACTCCAAAAAATACAACAAATAATAAAACAAAAGCACTCACAGAATTCTTCATTCATGCCTATGGGCAATAGGTTCATAAAATATCAATCATGTACTGCAATAAAAAAATTTCAGTTTTATGGCATGTCTTGAAATAATTTAGGAAATACCCGCAACATGTCATTTAGGGGATTCTGTTCAGTGAATTATAGCTCATTGTTCTCCATTTTATTTTATAAGGTATGAAATGAAATATACTAGGCCTATAATCATTACCATCCTAAATGAGCATTCACCTGGCAAAATCCCAGATGAACAAACTGATAGGCTCAAAATTCATTTCCACTGGTGAACAAAACCAAATTTAATCTGAAGCTTTGGGAAAACCCAAACATGTCATCTGCTTCTACTTAACAAAATCAGAACAATAAAAGCATCTTTTTACAGGGTAAGTAGAGAAAATGGATGAGGTGGTTTCAGATTTTTATGATTGATTATATGAAATCTAGATGCATCGGTAATCAGATAACTTTTAACTGAAGAAACTAAAATATTTCCTCTTTCCATTGTAGAGAATATATAATAAATAAGTAACTGTGTTTGACTGATGTCTACCATTTTAAATTTCAAACCTTAACTATTCTTATTAATACAGTAAAGCAGGGCCAAACCAAAGAAATCAAATTTTTAATGCTCAGAATAGAACCTCCTCTAACAGTTTTGGCAGATTTTGTTAAATACAATTTTTTTCTGTCACTATCTTTATTTTTTAATAGTATTTTATTTTCCAAATACATGGAAAGATAGTTTTCAACATTAATTTTTGTAAGACTTTGTATTCCAAATTTTTCTCTTTCCCTCTCTTACCTTTCCCATCCCCAAGATAGCAAGAAATCTGATATAGGTTAAATATGTACAATTCTTTAAGTATATTTTCATGTTTGTATTATTTTAAAAAAATCAGAACAAAAGGAAAAAAACACAAGAAAGAAAAAAACAAAAATACTATGATTCGATGCACATTCATTATTCATATTTCTCTCTCTGGATGCAAATTGCATTTTCCATCTCAAGTCTATTGGGATTGTTTTGAATCATTACATTACTGAAAAAGGTCAAATACAGTGGAACATCACATAATCCTGTTATTACAGTGTACAATGTTCTGCTGGTTCTGCTCACTTTAGTCAGTACCTGTTCATATAAGTCTTTCCAGGGTTTTCTGAAATCAGTCTGCTCATCCTTTTTTATAAAACAATAATGTTTTATTACAATCATATACCATGACTTATTCAGATATTCTCCAACAGATGGGGACCCACTCAATTTCCAATTCCTTCCAATCACAAAAAGAGCTGTTACAAACATTTTTGCACATGTGGGTCCTTTTCCCTCTTTTATGATCTCTGTGATACAGGCCCAGTAGTGACATTGCTGGATCAAAGGGTTTGCACAGTTTTAAGTTCTTTGAGCATAGTTCAAAATTACTCTTCAGAATGTTTGGATCGATTCTATCAACATTGTATTAGTGTCCCAATTTCCCCACATCCAATATTTACCATTATCTTTTCCTATCATCTTATCCAATCTCAGAGGTGACTGTCAGTATCTTTACGGCAACCACTAGAATTATAAAACCTACATAGGCTTATTGCACTGCATGCTATCACTTGCTTTTACAATGGACTTGAAGAGGACTTTTCCATGTTTTGTGTTCTAAAAAAATGATCAAGTTGAATTGTTACTTATGAGGAAAACACTATGAGATAGCCACAGCTCCCTTTTAAAAACAGGGTCTATTATCTAGATAGAAACCTTCTCCTGGTTGCTATTCTCCCAAGCCATTTATTCTGGTTTAGATACCTACTTGATTTATGTGGTTCAAATAAAATCAAGCTTTCCTGAAAGTATGCTGAATGCATGTATATGTATATATGTGTGCATTAAAAGTGTGTATATTTACATATTATATATCTTTATATATAATAGCACTTATATGTTCTTAAGCATGTTACAAACATCTCCTTTTATGTTCCCAGTGATCCTGGAATGTAGACATATGCTTTTATAAACCCCATTTTACAGATGAAGAAACTTGAGGCAGGCAGCAATGACATGTTCAGGATTATATGGCTAATGAGTATCTAAGGCTATATTTATGTGGGTAGATGTGAGTTAAATATTATATATTTTATGAGTTATATAAATATGTATATATGCATAATATACATATATGTATAGAATACATATATTCTATATGCTTAGATTCTCAAATCATTAGATGAAGACAAACTTGTTTGGAATATCAATAATAATTTCATATAGGCTACAAGGAATTTTTGTTAAGTTTTATTTTTTAGGCACTATAAGCAAATACAGGTTGTCCTAAAAGTAGCTGCACCAAAACTTTTGAGATGACCTTTGCTTCTCCAAAAAGTGTTGCCTTTTAAGCTTTTTAAAGTTTAAAGCTGCAGCAAGACTTTTGGGACAAACTGTATTTTTTATACTCACATAGTACTTTAAATCCTTAGAGACAGGCAATCTGTATCCATCAAGTTTAGTCTCTGAGGAGATAATCAAAAGGGAAATGTCACTTTCTAACAACTAATTTCTGAATAAGAAAAGAGTTCCTCTTTTACTCATTTATCTGCCTAATGTATGTATCCCAAGATAACCAGACACTTATCCAGAGTTTATTGAATATGACAGGAACTGGAAGCAATGATAGGTATGTTTATACTGGTATTAAATTAAGAGTAGGGGTCTGTTGATTTAGTCAAGAAATAGGACCATTTTTAAAAAATAAAAATGTCCCTTTCTTCTCTGTTGGAACCATAAAGACACCTTTTGTTTCTTGATAGGCACTCTAGCCTTTCTATGAGAGTGCTGTTAGTGTGTCATACTGGTAACATATATGAAGTAGACATTTGGCCAAAGCCTCAAAATATTTCTTAGAATGGGCTGCCAGATGTACATATCTGCAAATTCATTTTGCCATTAATTTTCCTTGTTGACCAATATTTGTTAGGGGGCATAAAATCTATGTTCAGGTATGTGAAGGGTTCTTATGTATAAGAGGGATTAAATGTCATTAGGTTTGACCCTGGAGGATGGAACCAGATGCCCTCAATCAATTAAGTGTCTACTTTGTTCCTAACTCTTTATTATAAAAACTGCTTCTAGGAATACTCTTATATATGTAAGAACCTATCTCTGTCTTTGACCTCTCAGGGAGAGCAGAGGACTCTCAAGATCAGAGTGTACAGATACCTGAATCATTTTCTTTCCATAATTCCAAACTACTTTCAAGAATTCATAGCACTTCCAACAATAAATTAGCATGCTTATATTTCAACAGCCCCCACCTTTCATCATCTTTGTCAATATGGCCTGTGAGATGAAATCTTGCTGTTGTTTGCAATATTCTTTTTATTGGACTTATAGCAACTTTTCATCCAATTACTAATTGTTCACAACTCTTTGAGAATAGCTTATTAATATTTTTGATCATTTATCCACTGGGAGATAGCACTGTGCTATCTATTTTGATTACTTCTCTAAGTCTTGGTTAGTCCTTTACCAGAGATAATTAGTTTAAAAAATGTTTCCCCTAGTCAACAACTTCCATTTTTATGCCAGTTGCTTTGAGGCATTGACACAAAACTTTTTAAATTTCATGTCATAACCATTTTATTTTATTTTTGAGATCACTTCTATCTCTTGTTGAGTTAAACTTTACAACTAGCCATAACTGTGAAAAATACCTTATTTGGCTTATGGCATTAGATGCTGGACCAAATCAAACTTCTTCCAAACTGCTTTCCATTTCTCCTAGTAGCTCTTTTCACATAAATGACTCTTAATCAAGTAACTTATATTCTTAGGTTTGTCCAACATGGGGTTAGGAAATACAATTGTTTTTAACTCTTCTTTATCTAATGTGCCCCAACGATCTACCTAATTATTTTTAACCAGAACCAATAGTTTTAATGATAACTACCAAAAAATATAATTAAAGATCTACAAGTACTATTCTCCTTTAATTCATATTTTTCAGTACTTTCATATGTTTGACCTTTATTTCCTCCATATTAATTGTGTTATTATTTTGTCCATCTCCATAAAGTACCCTCTTAATGTGTTGGTATAACACTAAGTGTACAACTTAATTTAGGTAGTATTGTCATTTTTGTCACCTTGACATGGCAAAATCAGTGGGCAAACATATTACTCTTAAAAATGAGAAACATTTACAATGGTTCTCTTTTAAAACAAGTTTTTTTCCTAACAAAAACCCAAAACATTTAAAAAATCTGACTGTGGCCAAAATTAAGTGATTTTAAATGACAAAATGATAGGGTTTGGTTGCAAAGCTGGAAAGTAGGTTTTGCGACTGGCTCAAAACCATAAAGAACTAGATTTATCTGTTTCTATTTGAATCTGTTGTCATTTTAGAGATCAGAATTTCCTGAATGTTGATGAAAGGTATCAGAATCGCCCCATAGGCTGAACTCATAACATCTATGATGAGAATCAGAAATGCTTTGTAAAGAGCACAACAAGCACTGCTGTAAGATATGAAAGCACAAGAATGCAAGGCTAGAGGAAATTGAATGAGATGTACAGAAGAATGTCTGTTGTTTATGTGCCATGAACTCTAATTTTATATTCACATAAATAGCTGGTGAGATACTGTCCTGTATAATATCATAGGGCTTTTATAAAGTCTTTACCATTGCAAAGTTAAGAAACCAGCAATTGCTATTTACATGAAGACAAAAGTATCTTTGCCCAACTTCCCCGATTTAAAATCAGAGAACCCAGTGTGTTTATTTTCACTTCACTTTTCTCCATCCTATACTAATGAGAATGTTAGCAAAGATAATTTTATTAAGAACAGAAAAGAAGGAAAAAATAAGGCAGAACTAGGGGAACAATGAAAATCATTTAAAAATATTATTTTGCATAAATACATATTTTTTAAATATTTGAAAAGGACATTCTCCATGACAATGGTATTTATTTTGTAATAAGAAGACAAAAACACAGTCAGTTAATTGTTAACCTTAACACAAATACTTTGTCCTGGTTCTAACTTTTATTATTTTCTAACATAGAAAATAATAATATTTGCTTACATTGTTTTCTAAGGTTATCAAGGACTTTTTTATACTAATACTATAAGGAGGGGGATAAATTACTGTCATTTGATGATCATTACTGCCATTTTACAGATGAGGTAGTTAAAGGTCACTGAAGTGACTTGCCAGGGACACACAACTATAAAATTATTTCCTCAATCAAAATTTAGGGTTAGCTGCATCTAGTGCTCATCAGCATTTCTTTACTAATGTATATTTATATATATTAATTCCTTTATTCTTTAAATATTCTTCCATGTACTAGGTATCAAACCTGTGTTTCTCGGACTTCTATAACTAAAATCTCAGATGTTTTATCTTGTGACTAAAAGAGAAGGTCTTAAATTTCTTATAATTAATTTCGCATTTCTAGGGTTGGCTCAAGTTCCCCCTGCATTGGGCCTACAACCTCATTAGGGTTTCCAGTAATGTATTGTTACTCTCTTTCTTTTGAAAAGGGCACAGGGCATAAGGAAAGGGTAGAAATCTCTATGTTCAATTCATTATTAAGGAACTATTCAGGGACTGACTTTAAAAGATGACTTTCTCAGCAATGGCAGAGATGGGGAGGGAGCTCTAGGCAGTAGGCTCTCAGGTCTTAATCACTTTGGGGTCTGTTTCTTCATAACTTAAATGAGGGATGTGGATTATATGATCACAAAAATCTTTCCCAGCTCTATACCAACAAGTCAATGGTTCAGTGATTCGGTTTGCTCTCTTTCTTATAAACATAGCCTATCCAAATGGATAAGTAAGGTGAAGATTCTTTCTGTAAAAGTTTATACCATTGAACTATTACTCTTACATATATTTAAACCAGCCTAACTAGAAAAAGAAATGGGAAGTCAAAGAAGCGTAGAAACAAATAGACAAAGTATACACTAAATGACTATCTTACAAATTCTTTACTTCAGGTCACATAGGAGGTGCTATAGAGCTAACACTAGAGTTAGTTGATATCCCTATGTCTTCCTATGTGAGCTCTCACTTGGAATTCCTTCCTTTTTAACATTATCAAGCAAAATAATACAGCTATATCTTTTTAGTTGAAAACTAAAGTTTTAGTTTTGTTGAAAAACAAACCTTCTGAAGTTTTACATTATTTGAATATGCACTGTATAATTCCTTTAGTCAGGAACCAATCACCATATTTTTCATAATTATAACAAACAGTGTGAGTTCACTAATATTTACCTAGTTATAATTCCAGTATGTTTATCTTGCTTTCTTTGTAATGTATATAAATATTATTTAACCTTAACATTCATTTTTCTAAAGGACAAGCATGTATATGTATGTTCTAGCATAGGATGGATGCTCAGTAAACATCATAAAATAATATAATTAGGTCTAAGGAAAACTCCTCCTAACATCTGGGACAACACATCTGCTCAAAAGTCAGTGATCTGAAGAGGAATCCCTAGAGGATGAATTAGTGTCAATATGGCATTTAATGATAGATGATTATTACTTAGATATCAAAAAACCAGAGGCATAATAACAAAATCAACAAGCTATGTGGCAACTAAAATGATCTCATATTTCATAGAAATTCAAAGTTTTGACTTCTTTTTGAAAATTGTCTATAGATAAAATTCTCATTTAGGTCCTTTCAAAATTACTTAATATTTTAATATATTTAACATATTAAATTCCTTGCCATCTAGAGGAGAAGGTGGGGAAGGAGGAAAAGATCTGAAACACAAGGGTATGCAAGAGTCAATGTTGTCAAATTATCCATGCATATGTTTTTTTAAAGCTTTATAAAAAATAAAAAATAAGCAATTGGGAAAAAATTACTTAATATGAAAAATATTATCAAATGGGGTAATGTACCTAAGCTGCTTTACAAATTTTGAATTAGTAGATAAATGTTAATTATTTATGATTATATGTGATACAATCATATACAGTTTAGTTAAATGATTGTCAGTAATCCTTGTTTCATCAGTTTTCATCAGTGAAAATTTCTTCCCTAAATTGTCTTTATACATTTTCTTCTATGACTCTGACCAATAAATTACACAAACATTTTAATCATTTCAGTATTCTGCTAAAAGTATTCATTTTTTAAAAATCTCATTTTATTGCTTAAACACTGTGACCACATAATAAGAAGATGGCCCTCATTTAAAAAGATCCTAATGTTGGGAAAGACTGGAGACAAAATGAGGAGACAAGAGGATGGGATAGATAGGGAGTGTCATGGAAACAATGAACATGAACTTGTATAAACTATGAAAGATGCCTGGCTGTGGTCTATGGGATTATGAAGAATCAGATATGACTAAAGGACTGAACCACAACATTTTGTCGCTAATTTGTGAAGGAAATTTCTCCTTATCCTAATTATAGCAAATTCTTAATATTTCCCATGTCCATGATAGCAAAAGAGATTCCCTCTTTATAATTGCTACTTAGTATTACAGATCTGGATTCGCTATCCACCTAGTTTAAAATTGATTTTAGAAGTAAACCTTGAACACGCAACCAAATAAAGAACTCGTTTGCTGAAAGTTATCAATGAATAAATAGTAAGCCAATGACTTCTGAAACTATTAATAGTGCATCTGAGCAAAGAAAACAGAAAATTATGGCAAGTTTCTCTGACAAAGGGTTCATTTCTCAAATTCACAGATGATCGAGCCAAATTCATAAAAATAAGAACCATTCTTTAATTGACAAATGGCCAAAGGATATGAACAGGCAGTTTTCAGAAGAAGAAATCAATAGTTCCATGGGAAAAAAAAACATGCTCTAAATCACTCCTGATTAGAAAAATGGAAATTTAAAGCACCTTGAGGTACCACTTCACACCTATCAGATTGGCTAACATTACAGAAAGAAAAAATGACAACTGTTGGAAAGAATATGGGAAAACTGGGACACTGAAGCACTGCTGGTAGAGTTGTGAACTGACCAAACCATTCTGGAGAAAAATTTGGAACTATGACCAAAGAGCTATAAAACTGTGCATACCCTTCGGCCCAGCGATAGCACTACTAGATCTGTATCCCAAAGAGATCAAAGAAAAATTGAAAGGACCTATTGATACGTATATACATACATACATATGTATATTGAGATTGAGAAAATTGAAGATTTTGAAATTGAAATTGAGCAGATGCTCATCAATTGGGGAACAAATGAACAAGTTGTGATCTATGATTGTGCTGGATTACTATTGTGCTATAAGAAATGACAAGCAGAATAATTTCAGAAAAACCTGGAAAAACTTATATGAATTGAGCAGAACTATGAATAACTTAACTACTTTGATCAAGATAATGATCCTAAAAAATTCCAAAGAAGGTTTTCTATCTCCAGTGAGAATTAGAGTGCAAATTGAAGCATATGTTTTTACCTTTATTTTTATTACTTTTTGGTCTGAATTTTTTTTTGCAGAATGTTTTGCATGACTATATAAATTATTGATATTAAAATGCTTGCCTTCTCAAAGAGAGGGGAAGGGAAATAGAGGAGGAGAAAATTTAGAGCTCTAAACAAAAACAAAAAAATGTAATATTAAAATTTATATGTAATTGGGAAATACTTAATGAAATAAATATATATTAAAAAGGGAAAAGTGCATCTCATGAAGAGAGCATATCAACAGAATCACAGTAAGAAGATTATTTCCATTTCCTAGGTATGAATATTTTTTAAAAGTCCTACCTGACAATTGATATTAGCCATGAAATATTACTATAACCATGGATACATTAGGCTGGCTGACTAACGTACAAAATCATGGACAACTTCATTCCTATAAGTTTTTATTTTATCTTTTATGTTCACAGAGAAGTCCTACTTCAAAAGAAAAAAAAATCCCTTTTCTAAGAGATATTTCCCACTAACCTACAACATTGTGATTCCTCTTTTATTATAATTTACTCTCAGCATTTAGGTATTGAACTCATGCTAAGTTATCATTTTTTATTTCTTACCTTCTAATGGATTTTTCTTTTCCCCTCAAGCAGAACTTTAGAAACTTTTTAAAAATTTCATTTGTAGCCTCTCTTACAATACCTCCTGGTGGTCAATAAATATTTCTTAATTAAGTCATCATTAGATATTTTGTTGGCTCATTATTAAAAACATTTAACTGGTTGGTTCAAAATTCTGACTAATTCACTAACTAATCACAATATCCATAGCCATAAATGTGTGATTTTCTAAGATGGCATGTAATATGTGTGTGTATATATATATACACACACAACATGTGTTTATGCAAACACACACATATTTATGTATATAAATAATAAGAACAATCAAAATAATGATAATAGCTAACAGTTTATTAGGTAGTTAGTGCAAGCTACATGCTAAGTGTTTTACAATTATCATCTCATTTGATCTTCACAACAGATCTGAGAAATGGATGTTATTATTTTTCCCATTTAACAAATGAGGAAACTGAGATCAATAGACTTCATGTGACTTGCTGAAAATATCACAACTAGTTAGTCTCTAAGGTTGGATTTGAACTTCCCAATCTATCCACTGAATCAACTGGCTAATCTGTACATATATATGTACACACATATAGCTACATTTGCTTTTAACAAATTATAAAATATGTTAAATTCTCAGTATGCAAAGTTCTTGAGGTGTTTAGACAAATAATAATTTACATCAAACTTTAATGTTTACACTCCTTATCAAGATCTGCTCGATTCCACTGGGCCCCTGGAGACAATGTATAAATGAAGCAAGGAATAGGGGAAAAAATTAGTTATGTGCTTACTATAGGCTAAACATTATGCTAAGCCATGAAAATTCAAATACAAAATAAAAGATTATATTATAGAGCAGTGACCAAGGAAGGAATATTTAGTTATGGAAAACTAATTTAGAAGAACAGATTGAGGCACTATTTCCAGGAATAATAGCAGTCCTGATTGGATTAGGCTTCTAGAACTGAAAGGGAATCAGGCAGTTAACTGGGGGCTCAAAATAGAGGGGGTAGTGAGTGTTTCACAAATATTCCTTCATTTAATCCTCATAACCCTGGGAGGTGCTTATTTTTAGCCACATTTTTACAAATGAAGAAATTGAGGCAAACGGGAGTTAATGCCCAGGATCACACAAGTTGTATATCTGAAGCTAAATTTGAATTCAAGTCTTTGTGACTTTAGACTTAGCATTCTACTGTATCACTGATCACTAACCAGTGAAATGAGGGTTGAGGACTAGAATGGAAATTCAAAGATGATTGATGATTGAATAATGCTCTTATTTATGAGGGAATTAATGAAATGATTAAAGGATATATATGGCAATAGAGAATGTGGAAAATAGAATTTCAAACATAAGTGAAACAATACTTTTTATTCACGGTCATTTCTTTTATATGTTTTACTGAACTGAGATGTTTCTGCTTAATATTTCCATGAATTAATAATAATGAATACATAATAACAATTATTATAATCTTCCCCCTTCTTAGCAATAGGGATTCATGTTTTCATTAACTTAAAATTACTAAATCTTTCCTTTAATATTTCTAAATATGGAGGAAAAAAGATGAAGTAGACATAAAATTGGAACATGTCATTGTCTACTGTGTGCTTAAATCATTATTTCCTTCCTGGTTATCCTCCTCTGTACATTTTCCACTTACCAATTTCCTTCCTAACATATGTTACCACGACCTGAGCACAAAAAACTCTATTTGAGGTCTGAACAGAACAGAATATACTGAGACTCTTACTTTCACCTTCTGGATACTAAACCTTTCTCAATGCGGTCAAATATCTCATCAGCCTTTGAATTTCCATGTCACACTGTGGACTCTGGGTTCTTTTCTTTGAGCACTCTCTTCATTGTCTTTTATAATATTAGCCATGAATTCCTTGTCTCATCCCTAACTCCTCTTCTTCTTCTAATGATCTATCAATGGGCATTTCCTAAGGATCATTAATAATCCTGTAAAATCTCCCTAAATTTCAAGAGAGATCCTTTTTAGATAGTTTCACCAGTCTCATCAAGGGGAGGTGGTGGTATAGGAGATCCCTCATTTTAGTTGACATTTCTAAACCTATTATACAGATCCTGCTTTCTCAATAAAGTTTCCCCTAATGATTCCAGTCAGCTCTTGCACATGTTTGAACAAAACCTCTCCAGTTACTAAATTGTACTATAGCATAATAGTTGACATTTTATATCAGTTTACAATATTACAATATAACAGTACAGATTTAGATTTTTCAATAGATGAATGGATAGATAGATGGACAGACAGGTGGACAGAGAGGAGAGAAAGATAGACAGGTGAATAGATGGAATTTTAGATAAATGGGTAGATGGATAGATGGGTGGATGGATGGATGGATGGAAGGATGGATGGATGGAAGGATGGATATATGGACAGAGCATTTGTTAAACACTTGAAATGTTCCAGGCACTGTCTTAAGTATTGAATATAATACTTGCTTTCAAAAAGCTGACATTCTAATGGGGAAAGATGAGGAAGCAGTCTTTGTACACTCTCTATAAAAGGGAAAAGAAAAGGTTTGGTTATAAGAAATGTCATAGAAACCTGTTTTCTAGCAACATAAAACAAATCACATCAGAGCAAGGCAGCTCAGAGTTTGAGCTCAATATTGTGGGATTAGGAAAACAAAAGAGATAAGGATGAGGAGTGGAATATAAAAGCATGGTGATGAGATGATTGGCAATCCTTTTTTATTTCTTGTGAGCTTAGTTTCCTCACCTATAAAATAAGGGGGTTAGATTAAATGACCTCTAACATCTCCGAAAAATCTGACTATGCTTCTATAAATTTGGGTGTAACAATGTGATAGAATAGGAAACAAAATCACAATCAGATAAATAACTTTATAGTCTACTGGCCCACATGAAGGTAGTTCAGCTCCAGAAACTCAGAAGCAAATGCTTTTTAGAATGCTTACTATGTTGAACATTAAGTGAGAAAAATATTTGAAAGAATCATTGACATATCTGCAGAAGTCTTCAAGAATCGGTGGTTAGTTATCACTTATTCATTATAATTTACTTAACATCTTTTCCAAATACTATATTAAACTTCAGCCTCAATATATATTTGGTACATTGCTATAAACATATTTGCTGCAGATGCCAGAAGAAATTGTAGTCTATACAGAATGAACTAGCATTTTCAAAGTGGAAGCTCCATATTCTTGAAGCCATCCTGCTACCTCAAAAGACATCAAAGCTTGTTTGAAATGGAAACAGCTTTCTCCAGAGTGGGTCTTTAAAATTGAGAAAGTGCCATAGAATAGCTTTTAATTTAGGCCTTCTTCTATGATACTTTAAGAATAACAGATGGATCTACAACATTAGCATCCTATTTGCATTTTTTCAGTCCATAAGAAAAACAGGCAGCTAATAATCTCGCAAGAAAAATTGCAAAGTTTTCATAAGCAGTATTATTATTGCTCTTAGAATTTGCATGTATTGTTTTCTTTATCATAGCTATTATTCCCAAATCTCTTCAGAGAGCTCTATACTTGACAAATGAAGAAATAGAGTAGTTAGATGATGACATGGAGTGAAAGCTACAACTAGAACTTGAGTGCTTTTTTCAGGTACAGGTTCAAGTCAAACAATGATTTCCTATATAACATGTACAAAATAATTTTGTAATAATAACAATAGCCAACATTTGTATAGTGCTTTAAGGTTTGCAAAGTGTTTTACAAATATTATCTTATTTTATTTTCACAACAATCTCTCTCTGTGTACTGAGAAATCCACATATATCAATTTATGTACAGCCATTATATTCCAAGAGTCACAAAGATTATTGCTTTTTCTTGAACTTTGCCAATTCCCTGTTGGTTTTTGTCTCCCACTGCTTCCCTATGTTATTACCTTTTCACTTGGGCCCTCACCCCAAGGAGGGTAGGTATCAAAATCATTGATAGTAGGCCTGGTCATGTAGAGGGAAGACAAAGAGATAAGGAAAGTAACTGTAAAACTTGTTAGTGCACCTCTTGGAGTAGCTGATGCATTGCACCAACCCTGGTCTTCTTAGTGTAGCTAAGCCCATTCCATTTCTTAACTTCTAAGCCAAAAATCCTTGTTTACCCAAGAGTCTTGTCTCTCTCCCAGGTGTTATAATAAAGAAATGGTTTATTTTTTTAGAAATGTAGGTAAAACTGAGTATAATAGAGTTTAAAGATGATAACCACTTTACTAGGTTAGGTAGATCACCACTCCTTTCTACTGGCTGCTGAATTAAGATTTTTGTATTCATCACAAGTTCCAATGCAACAAAATGATATATTCTGATATTTTGCCACAATTTGCTAAAACTGAATAACATATTTCATCAATTAACAAGCTCTGATATTTCACCTCATTTTATTAAATAAATTGGAATAAATCCTTTTCCTGTAGTCCTGTATTACTGCATTCCCCTCTTCCTCCTTCCTTCTCTTTCTGCTCCATTTCTTCTCTATTACAGATCCTTATCCTAATTTTTCCTTCTCTTCTCTCTTCTTACACACACACACACACACACACACACACACACACACACTGCAGCAATTTGATCCAGTAGATCATGATTAAGTGTTAAGAGTCAAGAAGACCTGAAATCAAATTCTGCCTCAAACCCTTACTAAAGATATAACACCAGTCAGATCATTTAATCTCTCTCAATTCTTTATATATTAAATTGATTTAATAAGAGCACTGATTTCCCAGCATGATTGTGAGAATTAAATGAGATGATATATGTAAAGTGTTCTCACAACCCTTAATGCATGCTATAAATGCTATAATTATTATTATTATTATTATTGTTACATAAAAAGATATCATGAAGGGCCAGTAATTTGGGATCACAAATGCATAAGAAGAAGAAAGCAGGTTAGATTATATTTGGGAAATTGCATAATGTTTTTAAAGACTTTAAATTTTCCTCTGAAACAAAGGGCCATCTTTTTAAAATAAATATTCTTCCAGTAAAGACTATAAATCATGAAACCACATCCTCCAAAGAATTTAAGTTTTAGGTCACTCAAAGGACAATGAAGAGATATCATGGATATGAATGAGAATACATACTACCCCAAAATAATTGCACACTAAAAACAACATAAAAGATATTATCGAAGAACAACTATATAAATGAAAGGGAAAATAGCTTGGTGATTTAGCTAACTTTTAAAATTTAATCCTTCAGTATGAAATAAGCTACACTTTTTTATAATTATATAAGATATCATTTTAAAATAAGGTAGTAACACGCACGCACATGTATGCACATACACACACACACACACACACACACACACTAACTGGTGACATATGTGCCTGATTTTGCCAACTTTCCGATTTTCCCTTTGGTTGTTGAAGACTTGTTCAGCACCTGGGATGTAACTTCTAATGGTTCCAAAATAAGAATTGAGATTCCTGATGACAAGACAGGCTGAATGGCAACCAAAAAAAAAAAAAAAAAGAGCAGAGATGGAGGGGGAGATTAAGGAAGGGAAAATCTAATTGCTGCCAATTCTTGATAGTCATCTATCTCACCCCAGTGTGAAATCCCTATCATTAGATGGTCTGCCCCTGCCTCTTCACCACTCCTATATGGACTCCCTGTGCCAAGCTACTAGATACACCATCATTAGTTCAAGCTACAGGAAATCTTTCTTTTATAACCTGGAAGGGGAGCTAAATAGATCTGATCTATTTTTAACAAGAAGAAATAAATAATTTGATATTCCTGCAAGGAAGATAGAAATTGGATTCATTTTCCCAAAAGTGATGTTGGAAATGGGGGCAAGATTATATAGCACTCTTCCTTAGGGACATTTAGAGTTCAAAAGACTTTTGTAGGCTGCACTAGAAATTAATAAGCTCATATAACATTATTTCTGTGTGAAAGTGTTTTGAGTCCAAATCAATGAACCCACAAATTAACTTTTATAAACTGGGCAGTGACTGTGTTAGAAACTTTATATAAATAGATCATACAGAGAAATTAAGATGATGGGGGGCAAGAATAGATAACTTGCAAAATGTAGTACAGAAACTGTACATTGTGCCAAGAAATTTGGGACATTAGGTAAATGTAACATTTTACTGAAAATAAGAATAGGCATTACATATATCCCAATGTTACTATTTACTATGCAATCCCTAATTTTATTTTCTGTTAGCCAATTACATCTTAATAGACATTGCTAAATGGCCATGGTAAGAGTTCTCAGCTTTTTTTAAATATGGAAAAGATTTTTTTTTAAATTAGGGTAACTTCATAGATTTATTTATTATGGTTTATTGTTACTGTTTAGACTATCACAAATAAAGGAAATATAAACCTGAGGCTGTTGTTTTCAACCTATGGTCTGGAAATCTCTGGTGATCCTCAACACAAATTAAGAGATCAGCAAGATCATAATGATTTTCATATGAATACTAAGACATTTTAGTTTCTAAGGGTTTCTCAGTAATTTTAAGAGTATGAAGGTGTCTTAAACCCAAAAACTTTGAGAACTGCTACCCTAAATTATCATAAAAAGCTGTCTTTATTAATGTTCTAGCAATTTTTTAAAAATCACTTGTTTTATAAAAGTTTATACCAAATTCACTGGTTATTTTATTTCAATGAAAAAATGAGAAATTTTGTATTTCCAAAGAGAAAAAAAAGCTAATAGAATAATTTCACAATAAGGAGAATCTGGGGCAGAGTGGGGAATGACTAATTAGGAGCTGGTAAAATAGAAAAAATGAGTAAATGGACTGGAATTATCTATCTGGGAATGAATATTCTCGATGCTGACACTTATACAGAAACAGTCTCAACCATGTATATATGGAGAATGGAATATTCTTCTAATTTGAATCTTTGGCAGAACCCAACGGAATGCTAGTTAACTCACATCAGGGAGAAAGTTGAGAGTAGAGAAGCAAATGCACATAATACATATTACTATATGTAAATGAGATCCTTTGGTGACTAACCAACTGGATAAGGTGATAAATGATGATCAAATCTTAATCCTAATGCTAAAGTATCCTTGACTAGAGTATCCTTGAAATATACTTGAATGCCAAACATCACAGAAGGATTTGACTAATTCAAGATTAGACAATTTAGGAAGATGCATTAAACTATCTAGGACACCTGGGAAGGCTGCTATAAGAAATTAGAACGTCTGAGGACCAACCATACATCTTGACTATGTTTCATTGGTTTTATGAAATAAAAAGAACAAGTGGCACTTAGGGAGCCAAGTGGGGTAGAGTGTTAGTACCACTCTATGTCTCAGTTTTCTCATTTATAAAAAAGGCGGGGACAGGAGAGAGGGATAATAATAACACATTTCATTTTATCCAGAAAATAATCCTAGGGCACAATATTTGTAGAGTGTGCCGCAAACCTTAAAGTGCTATATAAATGCTATCTTTTTTATTGGCTGTTTCACAATTCAGCTGTTTTTTCCTAAGAAAAAGATTACTGAACAGGAAATAAAATACTTGATCATATTTCAGTATTTTTTCTACGATATATTTACTTATTGAACTCCTATTCCCTTAGAAAGCATGAGAAGGCAGAGTTAAAAGTGGATTGTTGTTTAGTCATGTCTGACTTTTGGTGACATAATTTTGGGGGGGGGGCAAAGATAATGGAATGTTTTTCCAATTTCTACTCCAGCTCATTTTACAGATAAGGAAACTGAGGTAAACAGGATTAAGTGATTTGACCATGGTCACAGAGCTGGTGAGGCCAGATTTGAACTCAGAAAAATGAGTTTTTCTGACTCAAAGCCCAGTGTTCTGGAACTACTTTTGAGACTTGGATTAAAATACTATCAGACCAGCCTTAAATCTTCCCTGATTTCCTACAGATTTCCTCCATAGCATGCTAGACCTAGCTTTTATTGGTTGAATTTGTGCCAAAATTAATGACTTGGATGTAGATTTTTATTTTCTTCTCTACTTCTAGCTAAGCATCTAGGACCATCTTGTGAACTCTATTTTATCCTCCCTAGTCCCAGACACAGGGAAATTTATAAAGAGACATCCTTAGTATTGATGTAAAACAGTACTGGATTTATTGGATGCCAGGGTGGTAGATGATACAGCATGTCTGTCTCCTAAGAAGGCTGAAAGTCATAAAAGGACTAGACTTTTATACCATGGAGATGGAAACAATGCATTCTCTTTAAGTTCAATGGGAAAAACCAGGAGCAACTGGTAAAAACTGTAAAGAAGCAAATTGAAGCTTAATATCCAAAAAAAAAAAAAAAAAAAAAAAAAACAAAGACCTAACAAATAAAGTCATATTGGAATGGACTGCCTTGGAGGCGGTCAAAAGAACAATATCATTTTTTTAAAAATTCTTTTGACTTTAGAGTCCTCCTGAATGGGTCTCATAAACTTCAGGGATCCTTAGATTACACTTTGAGAATCTCACGAGAGCTTCCAACTATACTTTCAATTGAAAAAAAGTCTGTGACAGCATAATGATATTCATAATAACAGTTCATTAATCCATCAACTATCATCTCTTTAGAACCTAAAATATCCAAATAAGGTGCATTTGAGGAATCAAAATTGATGTCACACAGTTAAAGCACTGAGTCACATGCAATTTGTGCTTTCAACAACCTGAAAAGCCTCCTCCCAAGGGTGATTATCTGGTTTCTAAGATAATGGATTTGAGCCAAGAACTAGAAATGTAAAATGGACTTCAGATGCACAATACCTACAAACATCATTTCATCATCAAAAAAAAAAATGGATATTTAGCTAACTTCTGCTAGAAGACTTCCCAAGACATTTAAGACACTCACATCTGAAATAACCCATGCCATTTTTGGACAGCTATTTTTTTTTTATTTTTTAAAGCTACTAAATATCATTTTTTAAATGTTTAACTGAAATCTATGCTTATATAATTTCTTTCTATATGCTCTAGTCCTGTATTCTAGGACCAAGCAGAGAAAATCTAATTTTTCTCTTCCTGAACTTATCATTATCAACATATTTTAGAAAGAATTAGGAAGAATTAAAACTTATAAAAAGTCCTCGCTAGAAGCAACCAGACAGATAAGGTACTAGAAAAATTTGGCTCAATATGTTCTGCATTTGTGGGATCTGTTAACATTTTCCATTCCAAGCCAAGTATTCAAATAAATTTCTAGTCACTAAAATTACTAGTAAATGGAAAACTTTGTCTTTCTAAATTTTCAAAATAATTCATAATAGTTATAACATTCCAGTATATTTATTTAGTGTTTTAAATTTTACAAAGTTCTTTCCTAATAGCAACTTTCTGAGGTAGATATTAAGTATATTCTAGGTATATGGTACTACGCTAAGTATTAAGAGAGATATAAAGGAAAAAGGCCAAGTGCCTCTCCTCAAGGAGCAAACTAGATGAGATGATTAGTACATAAATAGCTTCAATACAAAATGGAGTACCATAAGAGAGAGATAATATGAATTAACATTTCATAAGAGGGAGTATTAATTTTTTAAAATGTTATTGATATATTTGTAAAAATACTTTGCAAAACTTAAAGAACTATATTTGTTATTAGTATAGTAGCTATATCAATTTTTGTTATTAATTATTTTTATCACTAGTATTACATGGAACCACAGGTCATCATTGCTTTGATTAGAGTTTTTAAGTCTTTCAAAGTTAATTTTCTTTCGTGGCTCTCTTCTACATTGAGATGATTCAATCCAGTTCCATTTGTGCAGTGATGAAGAGAGCCATCTACACCCAGAAAGAGAACCATGGGGACTGAGTGTGGAACATAACATACCATTCTCACCCTCTCTGTTATCATTTGCTTGTATTTTGTTTTCTTTCTCAGTGTTTCTTTTTCTTCCTTCTTCATGTGATTTTTCTTGTACAACAAAAGTTATGCAAAGGTCAATGTTGGAAAAATTACCCTTGCATATGCTTTGTAAATAAAAATTTACATTTCCATTTATTAAAAATGTTATTTGTCTTTAAAATGTTGTTATTGTGTAATTTTGTTTTGGGAGTTCAGCTTACTTTACTCAGTATCACTTCATCTTGGCAGATTTCCTGAAACTATCCATTTTGTCATTTTTCATAGTCCCAAAAGACTGCATTACATTATTACACTATATTTTTGTTCTATCATTGTCCACTTGATGAGCCCTCCCTGTTAATTTCCAGATCTTTGTCATTACACACACACACACACACACACACACACACCATATTTTTGACACTATCTCTTGATTTCTTTGAGGCAAGTGATCACTTTTGAAATGGAAGAAAACATTTGACCTAAACCTTGAAAGATAAATATGATTTAGATAGGTAACTAATAGAGAAAAGAGGGGAGAAGTAAAAAGCAATGGAAACAACATAAACAAAGGTTTGAAAAGAATAAAGAGTGAGTCTTGTTTGAGTGATGGCAATTAGTATAGGAGAGAGGAACATACAGTATGTGGAAAGGATTTCTGTGAGTGAGAAGAGAATGAAAAAAAGGACCTTGGAACCAGACCTGAATGCCAGGAGAAGAAAAGTTTCCTGTATTAAATAATCAATGATGGATCATTGATATGTTTAGAAATGTGCATTTTAGGGAGATTATTCTAGTATAATACATAGAATGAATCAAAAGAAATTGCAGAAGGAGAAATCTGATGAAAAACTCTTTAATTCAGTCAAGAAGTAATGAGGTTCTGAACCAGGAAAGCAGGAAAAAAAAAAAAAAAAGAATGAAATGGAGAGATAAAATAGAACTAGAATCTATAAGCTTGGCATTTGACCAGATAGGGGAGGGAGAAATTTAAAAAAGACTTTCAGATTATGACTGGGTAATGGGAGAAATGAGGTGCCTTTGAACAGCAATGGGAAAATCAGGAAGAGAAGTAAGTTTCAGAGGAAAGATAAGTTCAGATTTTGATACCCTGAGCTTGAGGCTCTGGTGGGTAGAAGAAAATTTCTAATAGGTACTGGGAATGATTATCTGGGAACTAGAGAGAGATCATGCATGAAGTTACAGATTTATGACTGAATTTCATGGAGTTAATGGTGGAAAAGAGCAAATCACAGAAAAATCATTTATATTTTATTTTTGAAATTTAGTATTTGGTATTTAATAATGTGTTTTTCTTGAAAAATACTACCTAATTCATTTGAAAGTAAAACAAATTATCTACTCTTTTCAACTGTTATAATGAACTTAAACTCAATACTTTATTTAATTTAATACTAAAATTAGTTTGTTAATTTCCTAAATATATAGCAATTGATAGGTAAGGGAGATCCAGATGTACAAATAGCAGTATTCAGGGATGAAAAAAAAATGCCCTATGAATAATCTAGCATTGAAATATGGGAATTTTCTTTAATAGAGTATCTATTTGTTATCAATTACCTATGTAACCTTTAGAAATCTAAATACTTTGTAGTTTCATTCACTACTTAAAAGTGCTCACTAAGCCATAAGATAACCAAAATTCAAACAAGTTGATTCATAGGATGCTGGGATATAGTTGGAAAGGACTTAAAAAATCATCCAACTCAACTCTCTTGTGAGCACTTGCCTGTGTGAGTTCTCCATAAATTTTTTTTTTTTGGCAAGCATATATTTGGCATTTGAACAATGTGGTTAGCCCAATGGAGTTGTGCTCTCTGCAGTAGAGTTTGAATGCTTGGCAGTTTAGTTCAAGAAAGGACTTCAGGATCTGGCATCTTATTATACACGATGATCTTTAGAATTTTTCTAAGACAGTTCAAATGGAAATGACTCAATTTCCTAGCATGGTGCTGGTATGCAGTCCAAGTTTCACAGTCATATAACAATGAGGTCAGCACAATGGCTCTGGTAGACCTTCAGTTTGGTAGTCAGTCTAATTCCTCTCTTCTCCCACACTTACCTTTTGAGCCTCCCAAACAGCGAGCTAGCTCTGGTAATGTGTGTGTCAATCTTATTACAATGTGACATCCTTAGAAAGAAAACTGCCCAGGTAAACGAATTTATCCATAGCATTCAAAACTTCCCCATACGGTGATGGTTCCACCTATGGATGGGGTGATGCTGGCTGATGGAGGACCTGTGTTTTCTTGGTTTTGATTGTTAGGCCAAAATTAACACAAAGAGCAGAGAATTGATCTATACTTTGTTGTAACTGGACCACTATGCACAATATACACCATTTCATATGGATTATTGTTTCTTACTTCACTTTATGGTAAACAAAAGACTAGAGTTGACTATTCCGGAAACTATATAGAAATAATTTTATTTATAGCCAAATAAATATCAATGACATCTTTCCTTTTTAATGTGTTCCAATAACACGTCTATTGCTAATATTCTATCTCTAGCATTAGCCTTTAAAAGTTGAGTTAAGCTATATAACATTTACTTTCTTGACCACTTCTTTTCTTTTTTAAGTTGTGAAAAGCACTTCAGTGAAAGCACTGAAGTAGTGTTGGGATTCAGGTATAATGAAATAATAACAGTTGAAAATTATGGAGAAAAAAGCAACTAAAAGAAGAAAAGTACAAGAAGAAGAAATCCATAAGTCATGCTATTTCCTACATATGAGAAAGGCCTTGTGAAGGAGGTGACATCTGAGCTGAACCTTAAAGAGATTCAGAAATTCTAAAAGCCCAGTAAAGAAAGACAACATCCAAGCATGCATGATATGTACAATTCCAGAAGAAAGGAATGAAGAGAGAAAGTAGACTGTCTTATAAAGAAATAAATATGATGATTTGGCTGAGACACAAAATGTGTAGAAAGTAATATAAAATCCTTTGAGACTTTAGAAAGACATGATGAAGCTGGATTGTGAAGGGCTTTAGAAACAATAGGAGGACCCTGAAGTTTCTTAATCAAGTGACTAATACACTTGAATCTTTGATTTAGAAATATCAACTTGGCAACTGTATGGAGAAAAATTGCATATGGAAGAAAATGAAGTTGGGGAAAACAGGAAACTACTGTAATAGTACTGAGAAGAAGTGATAAGAGCTTGAATTATGACAGTAGTTGTATTTCTAAAAGGAAAGAGGACAAATGTGAGAGATAATATGAAAGCAGAATCAACAAGTAGGTCAATGTGGGGTCTGGGGGAGTTAGTGAGGGAGGCTGAAAGATGGAGATGATTCCAAGATTACATATGAGTGAATGAAAGAAAGTTGGTGGCCTCTATAGAAATAAGGAAGTTAAGTAGGAAGATATTAGCTTTAGGACAAAAGATAATGAATTTTGCATGTTAAACTTAAAATGACTTCCACATATAAATGTCCAGCAAGCAGCTGGTGATTCCTAAATAGAGCTCAGGAAAGAAACAAACAATTGGAGTCTAAGCCATGTAGAGCTGTAATGAGAGACACTGGCCAATAACCTGGTAGACTAAGTAAACTTCAAGACACTCATTTAACATATTCTTTGAAATTTCATCAAAGTGAATAAATAGAAGCATCCTGACAGTGTTCAGAGATATAATCTTAGGTATAAATAAGAAAATACAGCGATAAACTCTTCAGACTAATAAGTTTTAAAGAAAAACATGAATAGTTTCTATGTTTGACTTAAATATAAATCATATCTCGAATACTGGAAGTCATTGCAATCTTGAAAAGTCAAAGTAGGCCAAAAAATAAGAGGTCAATTCTGTATCTTTTCTGGTATTATGAAATCTTTGGAAGAAAGCTGAAGACTGGAGGAGTATGGATAAAATTGTCATCCCTATTGTTGATTGGGAGAATATGAAGAGTGAAAAGCTCCTTAAGGAGATGGCATCAGAGAAGTAAAGTTTGATTTCTAGACCAAGCTATGAAAATGGTCCTGATTAAGACAAAGATGGCATACTTATTAGATTGCCATTTGTTTTGCCAAATAAAAAGTTATTGGGGGAGCTCATATATTACAGTATAGAATTAGAATCCAAGAAATTCTTAACAAACTGGAATCTGAGATATAAAATGAAGGTTAATATGGATATATATATTTATATTCTTGCCCTATAAAATCAATTGCATGAATCTAAATAGCCAGATAGGAAGAAGTCATGAGAAAGAACACCTGGGATGCTAATGGTCTATGAGTTCAACATAAGTAAACAGTGTGACATGGCAATTAAAAATGTTAATAAAATCTTAATACTGTATAAATAGATATACGGTGTCCAAAACGAAGAGGTTGAAAATCGTGTACTTTCATCTGTTTAAACAACATCTTTAGTACTACGTTTCATTTGAGTATCACATTTTAAAGTAGGACATTGATAAGCTAGAGCCTCTGCAGACGAGAGAATTCAAACTGTTAAGGAAAGATGGCATAGAAATGACAGTGATGGCTTCCTTCAAATATCTAAAAGGCTCTCACACAGCAGATTAATTTTTCTGTTGGGACCTAGAAGGAAGAACTTAAGAAAAAAAGATAAAGGTTATTGACAAGCAGAACTTACCTCAAAATAAAGAACAACTTTCCAATAATTATAGTCATTCCAAAAAGAAGAATGGAATGCATCAGGAGACAGTGAGTTTACACTATTTTTAAATGGAGATAGTATGACCACTTATCAAGGCTTATGTATAGGAGATTCTTTTTCCATTATAGTTTGAACTCAAAGACCTTTGAGAATCTTTTCAACTAGGAACATCTTTAGCAAAGCATCCACATTGTCTCCAACAGGCCTGTTACAATGCATAAGAAGATTTCTCTTTGATTTGCAAAGGACAAATAACATACATTTGTTTTTATTCTGCTGCCTCTGCAATTGTTCCTTTTCCAATGGTGGAGATGGATTGTAAAGAATTCTGCACTGAAATCTAGAGTGATAATAATAACAACCAACTCATCACATCCAACAACTATTTATTCCAGAAATCTTGCCACATGTTTTGACACTCCTTTTCCCCTACCACATTTTCCTTCTTGATCTGGATACAGTAATCACATAATTCTTTGACTCACTAGTACCTAACTTTTATCTCTTGTACCTAACAATGCCTGACACACAGTAGGAACTTAAAATATAATTTTTCACTCACCAACTGCTAACACCTATAATTATCTAAAGGAAAAAAAATAGAACTGAAATTTCTAAAAGGTCTATCAATAGGAATGACCAATTTATCTTGGTTAGATGGCAACTATCCCAATTAAGAGACATGACATTTCAGTCCCCTTTTCTTTAGAAATTACCACCCCTTGACTCATTCTCTATTCTCCATCCTTGACATTCATCTTCCAGCTTTGTCCATCTGTCCCAGTTTCCTCCTCTCAGAAGGCGGTGACCTTACTGGTATCCTGCAGAAAGGCAATAAATGCATGTTCCAAAAGCAGCCTGGGAACAATCAAGATGTTAGCACCAAAGAGATCTCTGTGGAATCCTGACCTTTCAGAAGCTCTTTGTGAACACTTAGAAAAAAGAGATGCCTGCTGTCCTCATTCACCTGCACACACTGTGCAAAGGAGAGCACACTGTACAATTCCTTTTATGGTTTCCTCTTGGTAGCTGTTCATTAGTCTACTTGGAGTAATATATTTTCAACCTACTTCACTACAAATCAAATGCAAATAACAATTTCAAATATTGACTTCATGGATCTGAGTAGAAATAGTATTAGCTGCATTAAACCTAACCTCAAATCTGAAACATGGTGGATTACCTGGTAGTATGATTGAATACTAAATTATTCTATGTGTATAACTCACAAAGATATATACACACATATACACACACAAATCAAATAGGTTAAAGATAGCACCATTTTTTGCTGATATAATTGTTTTTAGATATAAACAATCCTTAATAATGATGTAAAACATTTATATACATTAAAATGCTTTTCATCCAAAAATTCAGAAAATAAATAAATGGATTCTATTTTCCACTAAAATCTTATTGAATATAGAAAACACCCTGGGATTTTCAAGGTTCTTCTAAGGGACCCCCACATCTTGGAAACTTCCATCAAACTGGAAGTTTTCAGAAACATCCTGGTGAACTATTCACTTATCAGTGAACTTACCCACCTATTGTATCTGGCTCAATGTAGCTTGGTTTGGAAAGCCTCGTGCCTCGAAAGTTTGGCTAACAGTTGTTGGAATTCTTCACTTTATCCACCTAAGCACAATATTGGCCTTACAATTTACACTATAGTTTAGTCAAATTTCCATGTATTGCTTATTGTTTTTTAATTTCTTTAACCAAAGGAAATATGGCTGAAGTTTAAGGGGCCACCAGAGGTGAAAGAGATATATGTGGCTTTGAAGTGAAAAAAATTTTTTAGGGAATTCCTATTGGGATGAAAGAGGAAAAGACAGACATAATAAATTTAGATTAAGTATAAAATATATTTCTCTGTGATATGTTTTTGTGTGTATGTAGATATATATACATACACATATATATTATATGGGGATAAGATTATGGAGCAATAACCTAACTCCAATTCTAATGCCAAGAGAATCCCAAATAGGGTCATGAAGAGTCAGATGTAATTGGAACAAGTGAATAATAACAATAAATTATGTATGTTATTATATGTATATAAGTTGTATATGTGTGTGTGTATACACACATATCCCTAAGAGTCATAAAATCTTATGGTGGTCATTTGTTATAAAGCTTAATTAGTTTGATGAATAACATAAGCCATAGTTCACAGAAATACATATTAGGAGCAATGTATAACAGCAATAGGTCAGTTAGGTGACACAGAAGATAAAGCACTGAGGTTGGAATCAGGAAGACTCATCTCTATAAGTTCAAATCCAATTGCAATCTCTAACTAGCTGTGTGACCCTGAGCAAGTTATTTACTGCTGCTTGTCTCAGTTTCCTCATATGTAAAATGAGCTGAAGAAGGAAATGGCAAACTAACATTAAAAATCCAATATTATTGCCAAGAAAATCCTAAATGGGGTCAGAAAGAGTTGGATACAACTGAACAACAAAAAAACAACAATCTTATGGCCAAAGTTAGTCTTTAACATTGGCCAATTTTGTTATTCACTCTAAATCAAAATATAAGGAAATTCTACCCTCCCTTTTATAGAGATTTAGGTTGTTTTATGGGTATATAAGAGCAAAGTAAATGACTAATCAGCACGATGTTACCAACTAGCTCAGCTACAAAGAGATGGAAACTAAGGAGGACAAATTCACAACCTCAGTTCTTTATAGGTGAATGAACTTCATTCTGTTTCTTGTTCTTCTGCAAATCATAAACCTGGTCAGACTAAATAGATGAATGGACACAAAATCATCATCAATGCTCAAGATATAAGTCAGACTAAAAGACTTTATGATGGTTTTGAATTAGGAACAATAGTACTCAAAATAATAAGGCTCATTTATATCCTCTAAGGGATCGAGTTTTTAAAGCTGGAGTGAGTGGGGGAGAAGGGAAAGGGGAGGAAGAAGGCACAGACATTTAAAAAAGAAATTCACTAATATATTCTAATGCTTAACACATAAGTTACAATCTAAACTAATTCTACCAGACCTGCACTAAAGTAAACACTGGCAAATTCACATTTTAAAAGCAAATATTCATCCAAATCTTAATTTCTGTGGCACTTTCTTTGTAGAACACTAATTAGAGACTGTCTCACACTCCTAACATTCAGAACACCAGGGGGTTAAGAAGTGCTTTAGTCTAATTCCAGTCTGTGTGAAATCTTTTCTGTAAAGTAATTGTTTTCTTGGGCAATTACTAAGCAGGTTCCTGTGGCAGATCAATAATACTGAAAGTGTAGAGGATAATTTACTTTTTAAAAAAATTTACTTTTAAATTAATTCCAGTTGCTTGTTATGCTAAACTGCTCAAAACAAATATCTGCATCCTCTCTCTTATACCCAAAAGTCACCACTTTAAAACCTCAGAAATTTCATATTTTATTTACTAATGGTAAAAATGTTATTTCATAGAGATAACTCAGTTGGAATTCAAAAACCTTGATTCAAGTTCTGTCTCTGCAACTTACTATTTGTATGAGTTTAGATAAACCACATTCTTATTGGAACTCAGTTTCCTCATTGTTGAATAAGGTTTGGAGCTTGTTGGCCTCTGAACCCTTTTCACCTTTAGATCTATATAGAAGGCCGTAATTCTGGAGAAATATACTTGAAACAGGGATACTTACAACAAGGTATAAATGCTCACAGTGAAAATTTAACTATCAGCTCTCATGAATCAGTATGATTTTATTTGGGGTTTACTCATAAATGGAGAGAAAGCTGATTAATGTATTTAATGTGAAACAAACAAAAATAGATTTTCATCTAAAAATAATACATATACACAGATATATATTTTATTGTACACATATATAAAGATGTATGTACAAACATATTAAATGTTCAATTTATTTCAAAAACATTTTTTCTTTTTCTTTTTTTTTTTTTTTTTTTTTTTTTGCTGAGGCAATTGGGGTTAAGTGACTTGCCCAGGGTCATACAGCTAGGAACTGTTAAGTATCTGAGGCCAGATATGAATTCAGGTCCTCCTTGGTGCTCTAACCACTACACCACCTAGCTGCCCCACAAAAACCATTTCTTAACTGTTTACTGTATGTGACGCACGGTTCTAGATTCTAGGAATGCAACTGAAAGAGCTCCTGATCTTCAGGAAACTTGCATCTCTGGAGGAAAAAAAAAAAACAAGATAGACTCAAATGAATAAATTGAAGGACAAAGCGTTTTAGTGGGGCGGATCAGAGAAAGACAAACTGAAAGTAGCATTTGAGCATTCATGGGATTTGCATGCATGTGTATATGTATACAGATTTAAATATTTACATATTTTCAATGCCTACATATCAAGTTAAGCCAACAAGAATTCATTGATTTTTTACTCCTTTATGTACTAGAAATGCAAATACAACTGGAATGAAACTTTCTGCCCTTATGGAGCCTTCATTCTAATGAAAGAAGACAAAAACAAAAAAGTAATTTGGAAAGGAGACAGAGTGAGATTTCAAGGTACCAAGCTTGGGAGCATTCTAGATAAAGTCCAGGCAGAAAGGGTCAGGAGTAGAAACTGGAAAGGAATGAAGACTTTGGTGACCTGCTTAAAATGGAAATTCTGGGAGGAAGCAGTCAATCACAGGGAGAGGATGCTGGGGCAGAAAGTATTTAAGTCTAAAGCCCAAAACTGTATGAAGTTTCAGGCTGAATATTTTTGGGAGCATGAGAGAAAAAGATCTGTAGGAGAGTCAGGACCTATCTTGTTATAGCCATGTCCAAGTTCAGAAAATCACTTAAGACCATTTATCTATTTCTAGAAAGACTGTTCTGACTTGTGCTACTGAGAAAAGAAAGTTGTATTGCTTCTAATGTATGTTCTTTTGAGTTTGTTTTGCTTGGTTTAGTTCAGAAGTAAAGTGACATGTGCTTTATCATAAGCCCTTTCCCCAAATATATTAACTGCATTTTTAAAATAGCTTTAAATAAGTCTCTAAATACTGGCAGCATCTGTTTATGTGCCTATTCATAAAGGAACAGATATCTAGGTGTAATTATATTATACTGGCATATCATATCCACTCAATCCTACATTAACACTGAATTATAGCATCATGTCACAGTGGAAAAAATCCAGAAGGTCCCACCAAGAGAAAAAGTTTTCAAGTATATCATCAGACAAACTGGGTATTTATCATCCAAGGAACTGAGTTGAAATAAGGTCACCATACAAAGTTTGGTCACCAGTAATTTATTTGTTCTTGTAATTCAGTAAGGCCATTTACTAATATGTCAAAGAAGTAAAAATTTCATGAGCTGAAGGTTGGGGGTCCCTTTGCCATTAAAATCTCACCTCTATTGGTTTAAAAAAAAACCCACATCTTTATATAGATAGCTATATATAACAAGTAAATGAATATAAAAGGATTACACTGTTTATGCATTTGGGGCAAGTATATCTTTATGCAGTCATAGTCCAGAAAGGCTTTCAATCAAGTCCTACTTTAAATGAACTAGAAGAGGGATTTCTATAATGAATCATTTAATAATTCTAATAATCAGTCAAGAATTTGTTTATTTTATAAAGTTGGAGTTTCCTACATCTATATTTTTAAAAGTGGTTCACATATATGTATAACACTATAATAAGCTCTTAATTTTACAGACTCCCTCATCAATCAGCATGACCTTTGGCAAAACATTTAACCTCTTTGGACGTCAGTTTCTTGTGTAAATGAGATTTTCATTTCTAACATCTATTATTCCTTTCTTTCCCAGGTGATCAACAATAGGGTTGAGTTGGGAAAATGTTACGGTTCAGCAAAGGAAGTGTGACTATTTCATGGAAGTGAGAGAAAGAGAGACAAAGAGACTGAGACAAAGAGAGAAAATATGAATTATTTTACTGTTTTGTCCCTACATTCCTATATCAAACATAAACACTATAGAGCTATTTAAACTAGATTTTAAAGTATATTTTAGAGTTAACTATATGAATACAGACTTTCAAGAATTTTAGAGCTGAACTTAGCAATGTCCTCATAAACATGTTCCCAAGTTACAAATGATTAAATTGAATACCCCAGGTGACTGGCTGGCACAGCATAATGAATTTGAAGTTAATGGAAATTGTGACACTGCTTTTTAATTTTTTTTTAATTTTGTAAAATAATTGCCTATATTCTGTGTTTCTAGACTGATGATTTTCTTTTTCTTCTTCTCCATTCCACATGATTCCTTCATTTAGGAGTTCTATAAATAAAGGGATACCTAAAAGATAGCTGAGGTTTTTTAGGTATCCCTTTATTTATACAACTCCTAAATAATGAAAGCTGAGATCATTTGATGACTCAGAATTTTGAAATCTGCCAGCAGTTTACCTTTCTACATTTAATTTCATCATAATCAAACAGGTATTTCATATTTAAAAAGAATCTCTGTGGATACAATGAACTAAAGAGTATACCCACCTACCATCTCTCATTTCCTTAGGGATATTATGTTTAGAGTGCCCTCATGCAATATTGTGGTTCAAATGTTAACAAAGCTCAAACTTCTGTCACCATTTGAACCAATCTTTTAAAATAATCTTGAAAAATAGAAGAAAAAAAAATAGAATCATTATACTCCCAAAAAGGAGCCTCTTATTCTTTCCCTTTGTACTGTTAGCAGTTTGGTGCTACACTAGCACCCCAAGAATGAGGATTTTTTTTCTTTTCTTTTTTCTTTTTTTTCCTATCAGTCAACAATGTTAATTGAATGCTCAGGGTGGGCAGAACTCTGTACAAGTAACTGCTACCACCTGCAACCATTAGCAGCAGGCTATTTACTCTGAACTCCACTGAAATCTGGTTTGGTCATTACAGAAGATAGGAGGTGTTGAAGCCAGAGTTTTCAGCAAAATGCAATGAAATGGCTGGATATGGAGTCAATCACCTGCTCCAGCTGGTGAAGAAAAAGCCCAGCTTTGTTGACACACACTGCCAATGTTTTTAATGCAAAAGGAATGAAATGCTTTGGATGTCAGCTTCTGTCTCAAGTGAGTCAAAAATAACATCCTTTCTGCTTTGTTCTGATTTGTCATGAGGTTTCCCTCTTCCCAAAGAAAGCTTTATGTATAAATAAGTAGAGAAAAGAGTAGACATGTTGTCATCCCGACACAGACAGCAGCTCCGAAGCCTGAGACACGTAGGTATTTTATGAAAACAATGAAACAATTTCATTTCGCCAGAGACCAAAGCTTTTTAAATCATTTGGCCTCTTTCTCTCTACAGATGCAGCACAGTCAACTGATAGCATGGAAGACAGGTCTCACTTTTCCAGTCATCAGTGATGAACAGCAATTCCAAATATGAAAGTAGAAGAAGGCCATTTTTTTTTTTATTATTCAGAGAAACATTATAGTTTTGAAAGGAAAAAAAAAAAAAAAGCCTGCCACTTAAACGTTCAAAAGCATATCAAAACTAGAGGAACTACAGAAAATAAATTATGTATGCTAAGCTATATAGTTTATCAACTTAACAATAGGTTCCAATTTTCGGTTATATTAACTATGTAAAACTAATCACCAGCTTCTGGAAATGTTATACAAATATACTGACAGTGAACTTTGTTTCCTTAGGGGACTGACTATCATGGTAGACCAAATGATTTAGGCCATAACACATCAATTCAATGTTGCTGAGGAAAGAGAGAGAAATGGTCCTTTCAAGAAGATTTCTAAAAGAAAAAATACAATTTTCCTATATAACTGCTGCAGTATCTGATTTATTTGGGACTAGCATTTAACAAAATGATCAGCTCTTGAAGGATTAATAAATTCTGAGCCAGAATTTGCATAGTATTAACTATATTTTAGGAATAAATTAGTTATTGAGGAGATACATTTACAGACATACCCATACCTAATGTTTTAATTGTTTCCAGTAAAACATTAAATGAAGTATCATTATGGAAGGAAGGACCAGCGGCAGGAGTGGGGGGGAACATGACAAAGGACAACAATGAGTTCTATCTATGAGTATCTATACAGAAGGATTACAAAATCTCAATCATAATGTATCAGTTATACTATTACAAAATAATGGTGATTTTTATAGAGTATACAAAAAATATACTTTTTTGTGCTTTAAGGATAATGTGTGAAGAGAATGTCTAGATCCATGATTCCATCATTGAGGGAATTCCTAGAAGTGAAAATTTCCTCCACTTGGCCTTAAAGAGTTGCAATATTTAAGTCCATTTTGGAGGGTTGCCTGTGGAACTAAAAAGTCACACAGCTCTTGGTCATATAGCTAGAATATGAGAGAGGCCGGTCTTCTTGATTCCAATGTCAACTTTCTAATCTACTAGCACATTTGGACTCTGTAGGAATATTTATTGCTTAGAATACAAATTTCTGACTGAATATTTAGGCAAACTCAGGAAGCAGTTTACTCTATGGAATGATCCCAGAATCATAGAAGTTAACCGGTAATGGTGCAAATTTGGACTTCTGATGAAAAAGGAATATCAATAGCATATTTTTAAGTATTGTTGAAATTATCTAAGATTCTAGAGAGGTTGATTATGGAAATGTGTTTATCTACATATCTGAATATTAACATACTTCTAAGGAATACATTGGGATCTATTATTATCTTTGCTTCTTCTAACTTGTTTTTTCATGATTAAGTGAATGACCCATGACCATGTGGCTAGTATGTATTACAAGGTCTAAGTAATTCCTGAACCTGGTTTTCTTGAATCTACAGGCAATCCTCTATCCATTATCCCTATGTTATTTCTTTCTCTGGATAAACTAAGAATAATTTGATGTAATTATTTTTGAAATACTGCTCTTACTTTGAGGTGGGAATAGAGTCTTAATGTTAGAGATATTTCACACCTTATCATCCTCCTCTAAAATAAATATTGTATGATACATTATTTTATGTTCTTTAATGTATCCAGCAAATTAAACACATTCTACACGACTCACTCCTTACTGTTAAGAGTACACTGGTAGAAAAGAGGCATTTATATAATAGAGAGGTCAGCTTGTTGTCCTTATGAGTGATGAATATACCTAAGACTCGATCTCTCCTAAGAAACAATATTCAGAGGAAAAGGGCTCAAGATACAGATTTGAGAGTTCACTACATAGAAAGGAAAGTTGAAATTGTCAGTGCCTCAGGAGGAAGTATTATATAAAATATGCCATTAGATACATGCAAGCCCTTAAGGAACAATTAACTAAATCTTTAATGCATCAACTTTGATGTGCAATATAAACTTTGGGACCAGAAAGCTTTTAAGATGAAATTCCATCGAGAATTTCCCATTAGTAATCAGTAGCCAGCCCTCTGAGGCTGCCAAATGTTTGAAGGAGGTTAATTTCAAGTGCTAATGTTAAGTGAAAAAAGGAACAAAGTTAAATCTTGAGTTAAAATTCTCCCATTGTAGAAAGGCCTATTAAGTTAATTATCTTCTTTCCACCTTAGTTTCTGTTACTACAACAGAGGAATAAATATAGTTGTCATTCAACTAACCTTCAAAGACCTTCCATAGCTAAATTTTAAAAATGTCAAAAAGAAAAAAGAGAGAAACAATCTTCTAATCTAACAAGAGAACCATTAAAAACTCAGCCTGCTGTAGGGATCTCTATAATGATAGACCTAGAGTCAGGAAAACCTGCATCCAAATTTTGTAATTATTTGACTCTGGACAAATCACCTAACTTCTATCTCAATTTTCTTACTTGTGAAACAGGAATGATGATAGCACCGCCTCCTGGAGTTGTTTTGAGAATAAGAAGAAATAATATCTGTAAAATTTGTCAGTCTGAAAGTGCTATATAAATTACATATTTCATTTGTAAATTTTTGAGGCAAGTCCATATTTGTAACATAATCAGAGTTGGGAATTCCCAACATGAAAAGCTCCATCCAATAATGCAGATAAGAAATAGTGAATCTTTTGTAATATAAAGAGTAGCTTATGTTAATGAAGCTTAAATAATTTGTCCATGATTACTCACCCAGTCAGAGGCAAGTTTTGATTATAGATTTTCCTGACTCCAAACTCAGTCCCTCTATCTACTATGACACACTGCCTTTCTCCATTATTATAACTAGTAAATCATCCACATGAAAGTATGAGAACTTTCTTTAGCATAATTCATGAAGAAGAAATGAGAACTTGTACCAAAGTTACTGATAGATGATGAAGATCAGAATCTGGATCTTAAAATGCCCAAACAGTTAATACTATTCCCAAACCATATTCTACTGTTTCCTCTAAGATCAAATAATATATTTTTAAAAAATAAAATAAAAAATATTTCAGAAAACTGAGGGAAAAATACAGCACAAACAGCTGTTTCAGGGGATGTTTTTAATAACTTAGTGTAGGAGCTTAAACTTTAGACAGATTTATAATGACAGCCTACTATTGGGAGAACACAAGAGAACAGAGCAGATGGGAGAGGCAAAGCAGTGGGGAAAGGAGAAAGGCCTAGGGGAAGAACATCTGGCAAATAAACAATTCCCAAAGTGCCATATAGGATAGGGAGAAGGAAACAGGAGGAAAAAATGGAATAAAATAGTAACAGAAAGAAGATTCAATTTTATAATGAAACTATTAATGATGAAAAGGATGTGGGGGGAAGAAAGAAAAGAAGGAAGAAAGGGAGAGAGGAAAGAAATAAAAGGAAGAGTGGAAGGGAGATAAAGAAAAAGGGAGGGAAGAGATTAAAAAAAACAGAAAACTATTGCTAATCAAACATCACAGAAATGAAAAACAATCATAATTAGGCAACATGAGGAAAAAATGAAAGAAAACAAAGAGGCAGAAAAGGAATGTCTCAGAGTCATAAGGGACCTTAGAGATCTATAGTTCAAAATTCTCATAAAAGGGTCAAAGAAATAAAATAACTTGATCAGATTCATACTAGTGATAAGCAAAAGATACTGGATTTGATTACAAGTTTCATTATGAAAAATTTACTGCTCTTTCTAATATACTGGTGAAAGGAAAGGTGATTTAACAAATCTGGAGATGGATTGCAATGTAGTAAATTTAAAAATAAGCAGAATTTCATCCTAGCAGTAGGTTTTTTTTAATAAATAAAATTTTGCAAGAAAATACTAAAATAACAAGCTAAAGAGTTTCCTTTTTCAGGTTCCTTATTACAAAAGTGCTTTTTCTGTTATGAAACAAATTCCTGAAACATTTCAAGGTCTTACCCTGATTCCCCTAAATCTATAGTGCCTACATTCAATCTAAGGCATATTTCCTGTGCAGACCATCAGGGATTATGTAGTCTTCCCCCCTTTTTTGCTCCTCAAACTTCAAAACACAATTCTCATTTAGTTAAATACAGAGATTATTTGAGGATAGAGTGAGAGAATCTTAAGAAGCAATTCTTGGATCCAGTACCAGATCTGTCACAAATTATGTGATCTAGGAAAAATTCTTCCACCTCTCCAGGTTTCAGTTTCTTAATCTGTACAATAATAAGATTTCTATTTTCTGATCTCTAACATTCTTTCTTTCTGTATGTGTTTCTGTCTCTGTCTCTTATTCACACACACACACACACACACACACACCCTACATTTCCGAAAGGATTCCCCATCATGTTTGCCATCTGAGGTCAACTTCATTTCTTGTTAGTTCCTATCTAAAATCTTGGGTTGAGTGCTTATCTTTTGGACTGGCAGTTTCAAGGAAGAGCCAGTACTGATTGATGTAAAGCTCCTTCTCATTTAAAGATATTGTGTTTTCTTTTATTCCAATACTAACCCTTTTGAGTACAAAGGCAACAGCCAAGATTTTTATATGGGAACCTGAGACTCATTTGATTTCCCATTTTGTTAGGTGAAGGCTACTTCATTTATTCCCCCATTTTGCTACTGGCAATGAATTCATAATTGACTTTGGAATTTTAAACACAATGTGACTGCCCAAAGGAATTTTAGAGTGGAGTCTTCAACTACAGTCATAGAAATATAAGAACAATCACTTATGGCAACTACAAAGGATCTAACATCCAAAAAATATCAAGGCTGTCAAAAAGATTCACCTCACTTTAGCAAGTGTTTTGATGTGCACTTCGGGTAATAAGACAAGACTGGAAGTATCATGGCTGGTGGCAACATAGAGTATCTTTCAACCACTTCAGACTTCTACAATTACCATAAGGAATGTAGAATGTTTTTTTTTTTTTCCTTTCTTCTTTTTAAAGAATTAGATAGATGCCCTTGCAAATCCTAACTACTTCTCCTTAGCCAATATAAGGTAACTAACTTTACACCCAGCAATAAATTCCTTAAATATGTTAATATTTTTTTCTTTTTGAGTCATAGTTAATTAATCCCTTTCCAACCTGGCAGATATTTTCTACTTAAACTTTAAGTCTAGGGCTTGGTGGCTCACTTGATAGGACCTGTAGGATATGGCAAGGACTCAATAGAAATCGAAGCTCAATTAACATTTGCCTATGCCAAGGTTCAAGAGCTGAACAGTATAGAAAGGTTCAAGGATTTAAAATAAATGATGGAAAGTCTTCTGACCTAATTGATTTTCTAAAAGTTGAAGCTCAAGTCATTTTCTTTGAGAATTGCTTTGTCACCAAAAAGTATCATCCTTCTAGTTATAGAATTATTCTTTCATCTCCTTTGGAACATTCAATGATACCAAAAGGAAATTGCAAAAATGAAAATCCATAGCATTATTACAGAAAGGAATTCTCACTATCACATATTCTAGATTGTATTGAAGAAAGGAAAACTAAAATAAAGAAACTTCAAGTCTGTAACCCCTTCTGTAGAATGAACTTTTCTAAAGCCTTCAGTTGAAAGTTTTTTGAGGACAGTCTAATTATTTTAAATTGCTTTGTAAAGCATTCAGAACAAGACATGCAGGCACTCGATGCATAGAGAAATAAATGTAAGTGGCATTAGTTATTTGGAGAGTTGTGTTCCTAAATGATACAAACTCCCTATAGATATTCCATGTAAAAATTAGCCCCCTTCAAGTAGATACTATAATTGTTCTTTGAAAATATTAATGGGAAGAAATAATGTCTTTAGTGATATCAGCCCTCCCACCTGTGTATGATAAGGCTGAATATGCAAAGATTAAATACTATGGAGATATGATCTGATCAGCTAAGGTCAACCTAGTGAAACTGAGCAGCAACCAAAATCTTTATGGCTAACTTGGAAAGGCTTTCCTTTCTTCGTGAATTATTATTTTATTGAGTGAAAAAATAATAATTATGACATGCAGAGAAACCTAATAAGACTTGTAAAAACTGATGAAAAGAAGAGGGAAAATGAGCCAGAAGAACAAATGGCATGATGACCACAATAATGTAAGGGGAATGAACTTTAAAAAACCTTCAGAATTCCAATCAAGTTAGCGACCAATCAAGATTTTAAAGATTTTTAAAGTGCTTCCAACTTCTTGGCAGAATGAAACATACAATTTCAAGCATAGTATAGTCAATGTGTTAGTTTGTTTGGCCTGCCTATACTTGTCAAAAGAGAAGGTTTCTGTTGTGGGGTGGAGTGAGGGTAGATGGATAGTAATCATAGTGATAAAAATTTTTTCATTGATATTCTTTTCTTTTTTAGTATGGAAAAGAGCAAAAAGTAGTTCAAAAGGAACCAGAGAGCAAAGTTGTCAAGTTTAATTCAATATTGGATAAAGACTGAATTTGTGATTTCAGTATTATAGGGAACATTCAGATAAGGAAACTCCTATCAATAAAGATCTGCACCTTTTCTGTAAACATGTCTTAGAAAATCACCTTCATCATTAAAGAGGTTAAATGATTTGCTCATGGTCATATACATAAGACAGGAATTGAACCTCATATTCCTAGCTTTAAAATCAGTCTACCATAGCCGTGCTACCAAATTCATTGGATATTTATTAAAAACTGTCTAAAGATTTGGATGAAAAAATATGTAAACAAATACTATGTGGGATGTATTATGCTAAGTAATGGGGATACTAACAGAAAAGTTCACATTATAATAGAAGGAGATAACACATAAAGGAGATTTCAGCTCCATGTCAAAACCAAAAGTCCCATAGTCCTTGAAGTGTTGTGATAAAGCAGATAGCAATGCAGCTCCATTAAGGTTTTTTTCCATTAATAAAACAATTTTGGTATCTGAAGTTGAACCATTTAACAGTGTCAAGGTACTTGTTGGTAAGAGCTTTCTTTTCTGGGGTGTTAATAGCTATGGCTATGGCACCTACCAAATAAATATCCAAGATCTATTATGTCAAAGATTTATTCCCTGGCTAATGACTGCTAGGATTAGACTAGAAACACAACCAGGGGAAGGAATATATGGAAGATCTACTATTCCTAGGACTCTTGGGATTAATTCTTAGTGAGACTTAGTTGGGCAATAGATGTTAGGGATTTGAGGATTAATCTCCAAACAACGATAGCAAAACAACTTATGTAGCATTTGGGGGATAGTATAAGAAATTATTGCCCTGAATGCAATCATAAATTCAATATTTCAAATGGTGAAAATGCTAGAAGAATAGTGCCAGAGATAAAACAGTGTGCCAGGCTTGGAGTCAATAGGATTTATCTTCATAATCTGCCATATACATTGACTAGCTGTGCAAGTCACTTTAATTCGCTGCACCTTAGCTGCCTTGTTTATAAAATGGGGAAAATAATATCTGTAGTATCTATTTCACTGGATTGTTATGATGCTCAAATGAGATAATGTAATAACATAAAGGGCTTTGCAAACTTTCAAATGCCATATAATGGCAGTGAGATGAAAAAGTAGAAAGAATATAAAACTTGGGAGACAAGACTTGAGTTCAAAACCTACCTTAGATACTTCACAGCTGTATTATCCTGGACAACTCATTTAAACTTTCGGCGTCTTAGTTTCATGTTTTAAAAAGAGAATAATAATAAATCTATTTCACAATTAATTTTAATTTTAAAAATTAAAAATCTGTAAAGTGCTTTGCAAACCTATATAAATGCTACCTAATATATATTTATGTAGAAAATGCATTATAGTCTCACTTTAGTTGTATCCTTAACAGTTGTAAGGAAATGGGGAGGGAAGCATTGAATTTTTATTTTGAAGGAATTCATTTTTAAACTATCTTTCTAACAGATTGAACAATTGATAAGAAATCAGGAGAAGACTGCATTAGCTGGAGCTAATATTTTGCCACTGTGCTAGGTAAATCTCACTTCTCTAGGTATCATTAAGCAGCAGGAATGATCATATCAGCTCTTCCTTTGACCTTTGTAATGCTTAGTATATCTTTAGACTATTGAGGTAGCTTTCTGAAGAGATACCTACATTCCATCCACAAATCTCTTTTTGACTTGGGCAGCACCTCAGTACATAATTTCTTTTCTCTCTTTGTTTCCTCTTCAGGGACACCAAGAAGTAACAGAAATAACATTTCCTTCCAGTGAGACATAAAGAGAGAAATTGAAAGCACTCAGAAACTATCTTCCAAATATTTAACAAAACATTTACTAAAATTCTGATATTCAATCTAAAATGCTTTTCCTCTGGTTGACTTTGATGATTGTCTTATTGCAACTACTTTGGTTTCTGGAGAAACATATTACAGTAAAAAATAACTACTTCTTGTTTTCAACTTAAATGATAGACATCATTTCCATCCATAAATACTTCAAAACTGTACTGTCTTTTTTCTTGAAACTGCTGGGCAGTGGAGATAGTGCTTATTAACACTTCTTGTTTCCTCAGGATGTAATTTGGGCAGAATAAGTATTCTACTTTCATTTAACAAAATGCACCTACTCACCAACCATTTTAATAAATATTATCAAATATCTGCTATCTGCAAAGTGCTTTACTGGGCAATAGGTTATACTAGATAACTGATCAATAACATTCAAGGGATCAAAGAGTAAAGAGAAAAAGCAGGAAATGACACAATGTTTGCCCTGAAAAAGCTTAAGATAAAAAAGATGGGATAGAGGAGCAGTTGCAGACAGGTTCACAAATAATGATAAGAGGTCTTAATGTGATAAATGCATTATTGAGATCCCTGCGTATTATAAGAACATTTTCAAGACACAGATCACATTTAGCTGTGAGCATTAGGAAAAGTTCCATGGATCATGGACAAATTGGACATCTGATCTCCAAGGAAGTGAATAATTTGTAATAGGCAAAGATGTGGAGGGAATGGTTTCCAAGCATAGCATAGTTGTAGGGTGAGAAAGGAGAGACTGCTAATATAAATTCAAGGAGGCAAGAGGAGAGAGAGTATAAAGAATCTTTATATTGGTGAGATAATTTTATTCACTATTATGTTAACAAAAGTATATTCCTGAAACCAAATTTTCAACAAAAAAAAATACACACCTTGCATTTGAACTAAGGGAGATCAGTTAATATCTTAACACTCAAAGGAGAAGTAAAGCAGGAATATCCACTGTCACCATGATTTTTCAATGCTGCATTAGAAATGCTAGCTAAAGCATTAAGACAAGAAAAAGGAATTGGAGAAATAAAAAGAAGCAATGAGATTTAAAAAAAAACTATCACTTTTTCTAATAGGGAAATATTAACTAAAAAACATAAAAACTCAAAATAATTGACAGTTTGGTAATACTATAGTATATAAACTAAACCCACATAAATTATCAGCCCTTGTCTATATTACCAACAAAGTGAAGCAGCAAAAAACAGAAACAGAAATTCCATTTAAAATAACTGCATACAATATAAAATACTTGTTTATCTGCCAGTTTATCTGCCAAGAAAAACCCAGGCACTATGTGCACACAATTATAAAACAGTCTTCACACAAATAAAGTCAGATCTAAACAACTGGAGAAATAATAATTTGTCATGGACAGGCCAAATCAATATAATAAACATGGCAGTTCTACCTGTTTATTTACTTGTCATAGAAATCAAACCAAAGAATTATTTTATAGAATAAGAAAAAACAATAACAAAATTGATTTGGAAGAACAAAAAAAAAAAGAAAAAATAATAGAATGAATAGGGGAACAAAGTGAAGAAAGATGTCCTAGGAGTAACAGTTTCCAAACTATATTACAAATCAGGAATCATGAAAACAATTTGGTACTACAAAATTGAGTAGTGATCAGTGGAATATATTAGGTACATAATACACAGAAGTAAATTCCGTAATTATTTAATGTTTGAAAAACCCAAAGATCCAAGATTTTGGGGTAAAAATCCCCATTGATAGATATCTCATAAAAACCAAAAAGCAGTTTGGAAGAAACTAGGTATAGACCAAAATCTCACACAGTATGCCAAGATACAGTCAAAATGAATAAATAATTTAGACGCAAAGTGTGAGGTAAGAAAATTAGGGGAGAAAGAAAAAATGTACCAGTTAGCTCTATGAATAAAGGAGTTTATGACTAAACAGAAGATAGAATCATAGGAGGTATAATAGATAATTTTGATTACATAAAATTAAAAAAGCTTTTATACAAATAAAACTAATATAGCCAAAAGGAGAACGAAAATGAAAACTGGGGTGGGGATATTTAGAGCAAATTTTTCTAAAATGCAGTCTTTTTCAAATATATAGGGAATTAAGTCAAATTTATAAAAATAATAGTCATTTACTAACTGTTCAAAAGACTATGAAAGGCTGAAAGTCAAAGCTATCAATAGTCACATAAAAATGCTCTAAATATCTATTAATTAGAAAAATGCTAATTAAAACAATGTTGAGATACCATTTCATACCTATCAAATTGTCTAACATGATAGAAAAAGAAAATGACAAATACTGGAGTGAATGTAAAAAAATTAGGACACTAATGCATACTTGATAGAGTTGTGTCAACTACTCTAACCATACTGGGGAACATTTTGGAACTATGCCCAAAAGGCTATAAAACTGTGCATATCCCTTGATACAGAAATAATTTTACTACGTCTGTATCACAAAGAGAGAAAAGAAAAGGATAAAGATCCTATCTGTACAAAAACATTTATAGCAGTTCTTTGTGGTGGAAAAGAATTAGAAATGAAGTGGAAGCCCATTAATCGCTGAATAAGTTGTATATGATTGTGATGGGAAACTATAATGCTATAAGCAATAATGATCAGGATGGTAAGACACTTTCAAAGGACGCTTGGTGAAAAACATAATTCGCCTCCATAAAAAGCTTGGAGTACAAATTAAAGCATATTTTTAAAAAACTTTACTTTTCTTGGGATTCTCTCTCTTTGTCTCTGTCTCTGTCTCTGTCTGTCTGCCTTTCCCCCTTCCCTCTCTTTCCCTCTCCTGCTCTTCCCTCTCTTTCTCTGCATGTGTGTATGCATGTGTTTTTTCTTGTAACATGGCTAATATTTTTTGAATGCTTTCATATTGTATAATTGATACATTAACCTTCTCAAGGAGTGGGAGAAGGATGGGGAAAGGATAAAATTTGGAACTCAAAATTTTAAAAATCAATGTTAATTTTTTTACATGTAAGTGGGCAATATTTTCTGAAATAAAAAATATATTAAGAAAAAAAGACAAAGGAAGTGGTGTCAAGTAAGTATAAGAGTAGTCAAATTAGATTTTGCTCAATCATATTTTCATCTAGATTCTTTCCATTAATCATCAGGATAAAGACAATGATTTAATGACAAACTGATATTACATTAAAGCTCAGAAAAGATCACTTAACATTTTAACCCCAGTTGGCAAATTTACATATATAGTTCTTTAATAGTTATACAATATTGAAACACCTAGTCATGATTTTTTTAAATGCAATTTTACTTGCAACAATCATCAATTCATTGTCCATCACTTTCTTTAAAAAGCTGATGATAATCATCATTGAACTTAGAATGAAACCAGACTATTGACTTCATATAAAACAATGTATGAAAGTGCTTTGAAAAAGTAAAGTACCATAGAAAAATATAAGACATGAGATGTATGGGACTAGTCAGAGGATGATTCCAAAGATTACTTTGCACTTGCTTCTGCCTTTGATTATTAACATACAAGGAAGGGTGAGGAGGGAAGAAGAGAATGTGCTCTTGATGATTATTCAAGTTAATTATCCCTGAATAAAATCCCAGACTCACAAATTGAGAGTTCTTCCATCAAGTTATTTTGTATGTGCTATATCTATGAATATCGTCGTATAATAAGGGCACTTATTAACCAATGAAGAACAAAGAGTCAGTAATTTTCAGGGATGACTGCTATCAAATAACATAAATCAGGGAACACAATTGATTAACTAATTTAAGTACTAAGGGCAGATTTGGTTGCTATGGCAATATAAGGAAGGTCGAGATTTTGATCACCTGCAAGACACTTAACTCTTAGGGGAGATTGGAGAAAAAAAAATCTCTATCAGGTCATCTAGTCCATTATTCTAGCAATAAAAAAATAATGCTCTACAGTCACTTCTTCTAAAGGCCTTAAATATCTTTACTAAATTGATTCTTAATTCTTAAGAGATGATTATTGATATTCTTACTTTATCAGTGAGAAGACTTACAATGAGGTAATTTGAGGGAAGATGCTAATTTAGAATTTGAATTCCTAGCTCTTTGATCTTTTTCTTTAATCTCAAAATAACCCACACCCCTCATTAAAAAACGAATGCACACAACAACATTAATCAAATCTAAGCTCAAGATGAGTCAACAACATGAGGTAACTGACTAACTACAATTTGCCCTGAATTTATACCAAGACAGAACCCATATTAAGGAAGGTAATAATAGATGTCTCTATTTCTTCACTGGTCAAACCACATCTGGACAAACTGTTTTTTAGATCCAAGTGACATATTTTGAGATGATATGTTCTTTGGAGAAAAATGGCATGGCTTATAGAAAGAATACAATACTTAGAGTCACAGAGATCTAAATTCAAACCCTACATCCCTCCCTGACATCTACCAGCTGTGTTATTATAAACCATCAAGTACTTAACCTGGCTGAGCCTCAGAAAAAAATCTCCGAGACTTAAAATTGCAGACAGGTTATGATCTCCATAAATTTGAAAAGTCTTCACAACTAAGATATTACAGGCCTTTGATACAATTGAAGGACTTTGGGGGATCCCTCGAAAAGTAATGAGCAAAGGGAAAGCCTGGACAATAAGTCATATGAAGACATATTAAAGGAACTAGGAATGTTTAGCCTAAAATGAAGTGTTCTAAGAGTTGGTTTCAAATAGCTCAAAAATGATTATGCAGAAGAGGATTAAAACTTATTCTTTGATACTTCATGGGAAAGAATTTAGGACTAATGGGTGGAATTTACAGGAAAATCAATATAAGAAAAAACTAGCTTACAAAGAAAGCTTCCCCAAAATATAATGGCCTGCCTTGGTGAAAGTGAGCTCTTGAATGCTGGGAGCTTTCAAGCAGAGACTGAATTTAAAGGAGCTTTAAAAGCAATTCTTTATACTGGTTTGGAGATTGGATTAAGTAAATTCTAAGGTTTCTTCTAACTTTAAGCATACTATAATTGAATACCTATGACTCTTCTTGGATCACTGGCTATGTTTTCTTCTAAAATGTTAATATCATTTTGGTCTAGTTTTGCTATCTTACATATTTCAATTCAACACCAATCAAAAATGTAGGGTCTTCTCTTTCTGTATTAATGAATAAAGACACTTCAAATCTGTAATAAAGACAATCCATTTATTTTATCATATACTTCTCTCCTCCTTTCTTTTTTTCCTTCTTCTTTCCTCCTTCCTTCTTTGTCTCCTTTCTTCCATTTTTCTTTCCTTCCATCCTTCCTTTTCACAAAACCCCTTGTAACCTGCCCGTAGTCTAAAATTACAAAGGGAAAGAATGAGTTTTTCCAGCCTGGGTGCTGAATGTTAAAATTGGGGAGCATGACATGCTGAATCAGGTCATGGTTCTGTCTCTTCTTCTTGATTTGCTACCATGAATCAAGCATTTATTAAGCACCTACTTTTAGCTAGTCACTGTGCTTATACAAAGACAAAAATTAAAAAGGCTCTGATCTAAATTTACATTCTATCAAGAGAACATATAAATGTATTTACAGCATGCAATTGAATACACTTTAGTTTGGGTATGGTGCTAGCAGATAGGGAAAGGGGGTCAGAGAAGATCTCATAAAGAAGGTTATGCTTAAGAGTGTCTTGAGAGAATTTGAGATTCCAAGAGATAGAGGTGAGAAGGGAGTAAATTCAAGCATAGAGGATAGCAGGAGCAAAAGTACAAAGATAAGAGAAGGAATGTTGTGATTAGAAATAGCAAGAAGTCTAGTTAGGCTGAATCTTTGTGGGCAGATAAAGAGATTGTTTAGGACCAGGTTACAAAAAGCTCTAAAGGTTGAATGGAGAAGTCTACCATTAGAAACAGTGTTATTAACATGCCTTTAAAAAAAAAAAAGTTGCTTAGACCACCCATATACAGGAAATTTGTATTAGTGAGCCCTCAGAAAAATCTGGGGTTGTCAAAATATAAAGGCATCTCCAAACTTCCTTTGCAACAATGCTTCAATTAATAGTGATTTCATTTGTGATAGATTAGCCCCACACCTGTACATATGTGTGTTGTGTGTGTATATACCTGTGTCTTTAAAAAACTGAATTTCACATTCACAAATTACTGATCACAAAATGAAAAACTCATATTTTTATTATTTTTTAAGATTTCCTAAGTATTTGTCAAAATAATCTGGTAGTACTACTACAATCATCTCCTTAAAATAGACAAGAAAGATGAGGGTCAAAGAGTTTAAATGGTTTCAAAATAGTGGTTGGGGTCAGAACTGGGAAAATACCCAGGTGTTCTGAATCCAAATCCGGTTCCTTTTCCATAGCACCAAGGCAACTTTATAATATATGTTAGCTTTCCCTCTGTGATCTCCAAGTGGGTTCTGTATCACTCCCCACAGGTGAGAAGAGAGGCAAATATGTTGGGTATTTTTAATCTCTGCCAACATCTGCCATAAGTGATATTTCTGCTGTGCTGATAGCTTAAAACCCTTTTCTATTTTTATAGCATTTGTGAGAGTAATTAAAACATTCACTTTTCACTGCTGCTCTCCCTCCTAAATAATTAATAATGATTTGATATAAGACCACATGGCTCATCACCAAGCATTTTACCTAACTGGACACATAAACATTCATCACACTATAGCACTTCAGGGTAAATTCCAGTCAATGTTTTTAGGCCAAGACAATTTAAAGCTAATCCACTGGGCAAACTTTCATGAGATGTCATACCAAACACTATGGACCATAACCATAACAACTACTATATTTATCTCTCCATCTTATCCCCATGCATACTGCAACATGTTATTTTTTCACCTAGCATGGTTAATCAAGCACATTATTAGAGACAGGGTGAGTCAGGGGAAAGCTATTTCAGGTTCTGCCTTGCTAACTGGTTTAAAGATGAATTCTGTGACTTGTAACTTGCCCACATCATGTAATAAATGGCAGAGCTTAGATGGAAACCTGACTCCTTTGACTCCTCCCCTTCCCAAAAAAATGAATTCTGAGAAAAATAATCATGTTAGAGTGTACAGAGAATTTTAATAAGACTTGAGATTTCAATTCTGTCTCAGACATATACTAGCTTTGTGACCCTGGGCACGACGTGCATATAATTTTTCTGCATTTGAGTTTCCCCAGATGTTCAAGGAAGGGGCTGCATTACATTAATACTAAGATTACAAGAACCATAGTTCCCTATTTTGTTGTTCAGTCATTTTTCAGTTATGTCTGACTCTTCGTGGTCCCATTTGGGTTGTTGTTTTTGGTTTTGGTTTTTGTTTTTTTTTTTTTTTTTGGCAAAAATACAGAAGTGGTTTGCCATTTCCTTCTCAGCTCATTTTACAGATGAGAAAACTGAGGCAAATAGGATTAAGTGACTTGCCCAAGATCACATAACATGAAGAAGTGTTTGAGGCCAGATTTGAACTCAGGAAAATGAGTCTTCCAGACTACACATTCTGTAGCCCATCCACTGTACCACTCAGCTGCCCATATAGCTCCCTTACCCATTTATCAGTTTATAATCATTGGATTCATTTTTCACTCTTTCTCCATCTTCCTCTCCCCAACTCTTTTTACAAATAGATATGGAGGATAAGGAACAGTTCTATAATTTTCCCCCAAGGCATGAACTTTATTTCAATTTTGTTATTGTAAATGGCACCATATTGCATCTATCTTTTTATGAAACACTTGTTCCACATTTTATTAGTCTTTTAAATGTATTCCCTTTAACAAACTTTGTGAAGAATTGCCCTCTTTTCCTTGTTTTTCAAAATATTCTCCACAGCTTTATCCTTCCTGTCTCCACTTGTTTTGAATGCTCTATGGTTTAGAGCATTTTTTAATATGGTCATTCAAATATTAATTCAGAAAGCTGTTACTTTCTTAATGCAAGTAGATTCATGCATGGTTGAATTCTTATATTCCTTATGTAGGCCTTTTTCCTACAGCCTTTCCTAGAAAATTCATTCTTCCTTAATTTCCCATGCTTTTTCTGTGATAGAAAAATGGGTATTTAATGACACATTTCTAAGCTCTTGTCATTATGAATAGAAATTCATAATCTCACTTCAAAAAACACTAGTATCTCAAAATATATGGCATCATACTAGAGGTTCTGAACCACCAGCAATGTTATACCATGAAATTTTTGACATTTAGAAGTACACTTATTTTGTATCCCTTCATCTTCAGATGTCACCTGACTACAATATATTGATTCACAGCCAGAAGTGAATCAGGTTCACTCACAGCCCTCAGGATATACTCTAGACATCATTTCCTAATATTAAAATATCCATCACCATCCTTCAACCTTTTCATTATCAAGTACTTATGACTTAGATGCATGTTTTCCAGCTTTTATAACTTCTTTCATATTTCTTTTAGAAAGAACATATTGGAATGTGTTTCTTTGTCATCACAAGCACCTTTAAGTTTTGACAAGACAATATCATTTCAAATATAATTGCCTGCCTTTCAGCTTTCATGTAATTTAAGGGCCACTTGGCAAATGCAAAAATTACTAAGTAGATCAGATACTACTCTTTTTTTCAAGAAAATACCTGTATTGTTTTCCAAAGAGGTGGGTAGTATTTGTTTGTTTTTAAAATCTGATTTTGATTCCATGTTCTTAACTATGATTTAATTGTATGTCCTCAACTAATAGGGTTGCAGAAGCAATGTAACAGCAGCAAGTAAAAACAAACAAGAAAACAACCAAATAAATTGTAAATGTCTTACCATGTCATCAATAATTTTATAACATTCATAAGATCATAAATTGAGAGCTGAAAAGGCTCTTAGAAGCCTCTAATACAACTTTCACATTTTGCAGCCCTTAAAAAAGTTTTTTTTTTTTAATCCACATTGTATACACAAAAAATGTGGGAGAATTCATGAAGAGTGTGTCCTATGTCTAGTATTTGGTCATACCCCCTTAAGAAAGGTCCTGAGATTTTGTTCCTTCCTAGAAATGATTCTAGTTACAAGAAAATAAGACCCAGCAACTGAGGCAATAATTGACTATCTTTGGGACTTAAATTAAGCAAAGAAGCTAAAGATAATATACCAAGAGAAGACTGGTGTTCTGAAGATTAATTTACCTTCAGGCTAAAATAGAAATTACACTGTTAGGTATTTAAAACCCTTCAGGACTTGGCTCCAGACTCTCTTTCCAGACAGATTACAAATCATTCTTCCTCACACTCTCTAAGCTCTGGCCAAAATGGGATACTTGTTGCTCCCTGTAGACATTATTCCATCTCCTTCCTCTTTTTCATCACAAAGGCTGCTCTCTCTTCAGTATCTGAAGCTAGATTTAAACTCAGATCCTCCTGACTCCAGGACCTGGGCTCTATCTACATAGATGCCTCATATATTTAATTCTAAAACATGTGCCACACAGCTCAGGACAATGTAAACTGCCTCATCTTTTTATTTTTATCCCCTATGCTGCTTGCTACTTGTATGATCCTGAATAATGACCTTCTCAGGCCTCAGTTTTCTTATTTGAGAGAATAATTAGACTAGATGTCCTCTAAGGTTACTTCCATTTCTACATTTGTCATCCAGTAGAAGAATTTGGAATGATTGCTCAGTAGATTTACTTATTGCTTGAAAAATTGGGGGCTACTTCATTGCAATATGAAGAATTGCATCAATTCCCTGGATCACCCAGCCCCTTTCAAAACACCCAAAAAAACCAAAAACATGAAATTGAAACAAAAATGGATTTGGGACGAATTATTCATGTGATTTTCTCAATTTTCGCCATTTTATTTTTTTCAGTAAACAGTTCCAAAATTAAATTTGAAAATTATGATTAAAATATATTTTATAGTTAAAAAAAATGTAACTAAACCAAGTACTTAAAACAACTGTTTCCTTTTTTCTCTAAGAACATCATGCTGAGAAACCTGAAAGCTGTACAAGCATAAGTATCTAATGTGCTTAATTTGCAAAGAAAGTTCCCATCAACTGTACAGGATAATGAGCTTCCATTTCATTTGAATAATATAATTAGTTTGTTATCTTCACATCATGTATGTGTGTGTGTGTGAGAAAGAGAGAAGAGAGAAAGAAAGAGAGAGAGAGAGAGAGAGAGAGAGAGAGAGAGAGAGAGAGAGAGAGAAGAGAGAGAGAGAGAGACAGAGAGAGAGAAAGGAGAGAGAGAGAGAGAGAGAGAGAGAGAGAGAGAGAGAGAGAGAGAGAGAGAAGGTAAGAAAGAAAGAGAAACAGAAAGAAACATGTTCCTATAAGGCATATTACCAATGTTGTAGTAACTATCACATTTCAAGACCAAATGGGATTTTCTACGTAGGCTTTTAAACTCAACTGACAACTTTTTAAAAGAGTTTCCTTTAATTACAAACAGAAAATGCCTTTCTCTCACTAAATCAAAGGATGTTTTCATTTCTCTAAGCACATCAAAGATTATCATTCAGCTACAAAAATATGTTTAACTTATTAGGATATTGAATAAGTAATTCTATGAATAGATAGTGTAGGGTATTTTGTGGAAATTCTGGAGATGTTTCCCAGATAACTCAATAAAACAGGTAGATACTGAAGGCTCATATATGATAGCTAAGCCAATTTATAAGTAGAGAATCTGAGGTAAATACATAAAAGGAAGTTTCTCAATGGCACATTAACATTGTATTTCATTTTAGTTGTTTGGGATCAGATCTCAGATCTCAGAGAACATATCTAGTTTGGAGACTTAATCCACTTGTACAAAGCAGCAATTACAACTCAAAATCTTAAGAAAGCTGCTGATAGCTATACAACTATATTCATTAAATGTGATTTGAGAGTAGGGACCACGTCATTCTTTGTATTTGTATCTCTAGCACTTAACACGGTAGCTGGCAGTAGCAGGTATATCCTGTTGTGAAGAGATTTTTAATGCTTATTGAATGATTAATCAAAGTATAAGAGTCAAGATTTATAGCCAGATTAGCATGACTCAAGGCCAACTCTCCACCATTGCATAAAGCTTGAAACTCCTCTTGATTTAGACTCCTCAGGGGTTCTTAATTTTTTTGAGATCATGGAAACTCCTGGCAAACAAGTGAAATGTTTGGCCCATAAACACATGGGATTACAAAAGAAATCAATTATATTGAATATGATTAGCAAAATAGCAAAACAAAACAAACAAAAAACAAACCACATTCACAAACTACAGGTCAAAATTCCCAAGAGTTTGGCTTCAAAATTAATTCTAAATTAAAATTAATAAAAGTATTTAAACAATTAATATTGATTCTTTATTTAGTATTTAATTGATGGTACTTCTCTGTCATACATAGGCCTTCCCATTTGCATATGTGCCTCTTTTTTCATAGTCCTTATTTTGAGAATTATGTCAAGAATCTGTAATTTCAAAGGTTTATACTTTGTATTTTCCCTGACATAAATTAATTTACAACGTAGTATTTATAACTCAAATTTAGTAATCTCCAGATTTCTTTCTCCACTATGCTTCAGCAGCTTTCTTCACCATGGAAGCTGCTTTTAAGACCATATTATCATTTGTCTTCTCACTCTAAAATATCCCCCAATCTAAAACATTCTCACTTTATTGTTTTGCTCCTTCCTTTGACTTGTCATTTATTCCAGAAACTTGAGTTTTAAGGACTTAAGAAACACCAGGCTAAACATGTTTTCTTCTTTATTCCTCTCTCTTCCCTCCTCTCAATGATGACTTACAAGATTTCTCAATTCTCTGTAGTTCCAAGCAAGTACCTCCTCACATCCCTTTTCAACTCCCTTTTTTGTGTTACTTTGCTTTATTAGACTATATATTAGAGCACAAGGATTGTATTTCTTTATGTTTTTTTCCTGTTTTTATCCTTATCCCATAGTATAGTACTTGACACACAGTAAGTGCTTAGCAGATGCTTGTTAACTTGTTTAATAGATTACTCTTGAGGAAAAAAAATTATACACACACACACACACACACACACACATTTGCTGGTAGGCTAGATTTTATGCAAAATGTATTGGTGCAAAACATTATATGAGATTTAAATTGATCAACTATATGAACAAGCTAACTCAGAAATCAGAATTTGACTTGGAAAGGCATTCAATGTCATATTTATACCCTTCAAAGCATTAATTTATCTCATATATATGAACATTTTCATTCATACTACTGGATGATACCTTGGAAAAATCCAAAGTTATTTTCAATAAAAATGGGATTTTCTCTAGCATTTCTTCTATACAAGGATAGACCAAAATTATTTTCATTCTCTATTATATGCACATAGAAAGAGGCAGAAGTTTTAGATAGCATCACTTTTCCACTCAAAGCAGAATTTTTTTTAAATGTTAATAAATGCCATCCAAAGGATTGTCTCTCTCTTTTTAAGTGAACTTAAAAATTCTCTCCTTGGTCATTACTGCTTACGATTATTTTCATAAAATGCCCATTCCATATTATATCTTTTCTATTATAATGAGTAAAGTATATAGAAAAAAGAAAGCCTGCCCTGTTTTCTTCTTTCTTTTGATATGTTTGTTTTTGCTAGATTTGTGCTTTGAAACCTTATAAATAATATGCAATTCCTACTTGTTACTTAACCTTAATCTTGGGAAATTGCCAAAGCACAGCAGTGAAAGTAAGAAAATTTCTTTTCTTAATGAATTTGGAATACAGACATTCTGTCTCCTTCCCTCCTTCCTCCCTACCTCCTTTCCTCCTCCCTCCCTCCCTTCCTCCCTTCCTCCTTCTCTCCTTCCTTCCTTCCTATCCACCTTCTCTCTGTCTCTCAGTCTCTTTTTTTATATACATATATGTCTCTCTCTCTCTCTCTCTCTCTCTCCTCTCTCTCTCTCTCTCTCTCTCTCTGACACACACATACACACACACACACACACACACACACACACACACACACACCCCAATATTACATTCCATATTTTGGAGTCACCTAATTGACAAGAAGAGACTCTTCCTTTTGTGAATTAGGGTAGTCACAAGTATGGAATGGCTCAGTAACCTTTTCAAAGCAGACACCCCAATGACAGGACACATGCAGGGCCAAGGCCCAGGGGCCTGATCAGTGGACTGGGGAGAAAAAAAAAGAGTATTAATAGGGGATGGAGTACAAGGAGATGGAGAAGCCATAGGTCCTTTTCATTATTATCAAGAAGGAACAGATGTATATTCTGATGAACACCAGGGATTTCAAGAACTTGGTTTCAATTTGTGCCTCTGCCACTTCTTACAAGCCATTTAACTTTTCTAGGTCTCAGTTGCCTCATTTCTAAAATGAGGAGTAGGGTGAAATTACACTATCTTTAAGATCCCCTTAGCTCTAAATTTCATGCTACCTCAAACATAAAAAGTAATATCTGTGATCTCCAATGTTAGGTACAGAGACAAACATCAGTATTGATCCAACAAAGATATAACTTCATTTTCAAAAAAATATATATACATGCAAAAACATATATACATATGTGTATGCATACAAGTATAAATGTATATATGTATATATGAATATTTAAAACTGACAGGAATGCCATAGAAGATCTCCATGTCAGATATATAAGGTCATTATGAGTTGCCTATATATTTTAAGTAAGTTTTCTTCTCTACCAAGTTTAATAGGTTCATGAGCAAATATCTTAACTCATTTCATAGTAAAGATAATAGTGCCTTAAGAAAAAAAAAAAGATGGAGTTGAGGCTGTACATCAGTAGAAATGGAATGAAAACAGATTTTCTATCCTGTGTGCCAGCAACGAAACAAAACATTTTAAAGCTTGGTCATTTATTCAAAAGGTTTTAAACTAAAGGACTAAAACTTAGTAGTTCAAGTCAGGGATTCAGGGTCTTTAATATAGATATACATATTATTCACTATAATATGTTATATATATCATATTACTTATATATTATGTTTAATATATGTATGTGTATATATATATGTGTGTGTGTGTGTATATATATATATATATATATATATGTTAAAAGACTTGTTCTTTGGACAAATTCACAGGATTTGAGAATTTCTAGAAATCTTCATAGTACCCATCCACTCAGACAATAAAGAAATGCCCCCCATAATATAGCCAATGAATAACTGTACATTCTCTGTATAGAGACCTCCAAAGAGAAGCAAATTTAAAATTCAACTTTATTTACTCAAATTGACTAAATTCAATTTAATTTTTAAAAATGTAAAAAACAATTCATACTTTGTGGGCCATACCAATGCTGCAAGATGGATTTGGCCACGGGCTATAGTTTGCTAATCCCCAACTCTATCTCATTTGGAAAATTCTTACTTTGATCAAGTAAATTAGAGAAATGAGAAAAAGATAGATGGTATAATATGGGATCCCATGTTAGACTGAGTTTACAAGATAGAAAAACACTATCCAAGCTACAGGGTTAAGATATGGAGATTAGTAAACATTTGTAGTATACATTGAATGATTCAAATGGAGTTCATTCAGATTCAATGAAAGATTATTCATAGAATCAAGCACTAGAAACAGCTCTGACGCACAAGACACAGAAATATATGTTACCCCAAAGTATTGCCAATTGTCAAGGAGGATATCCTGTGCAAGCTCAAATGAAAGAAGGATCCATTGCAAAATGTTTGTGGATATTATGCTAATGGCTTTAAAACCTAGAATAGTACTTGGTCTGTTCAATAAAATCTATGATTTTTGAAAGACAACTTCCTATCAATCCATAGAGAAAAAAATTAATGGATGAAAAATGGTACTATCATTCCAAATATGTCATAGATTTGGAAGACATCTATTGTTAGTACATAAGGACATACATATCAGACAAGGTACTATAGATAGAAAATGAGTCATCCCCAGAAAAGAACAGCAGGAAAAGACCAGGCTGAGTTGCATTTGGGAAAGTGTACAATACTTTCAATGATGCTAAGCTATCTCCTAATGCAAAGACTTATCTTGTCAACAGTCTCCCAGGAAGCAGTTACAGACAACTAAAAAAGTAAAAGAGAAATGCACAGTAGGTATAAATTGACTGCAGAGTATTTCCAACCATGACCTATATCTATAAAGGAGTGTCTGGGTTATCTTGAGGGAACTGTGTAATTGGAAAAGGATTAGGACTGTCATGGGCAAACAAGGTCAAATAGAGACAAACTTGAATAATATACTCATGAGATCTAAAAAAGTCTAAAGCAGAAATTCTTAACTTTTTTGTGGATCACAACTTCCTTGAACAATTTGGTGAAGGCAATAGACTTCTTAGAATAATATTTTTAAATGTATAAAATATATAAAACAAATAGGGTTGGTTACAAAGGAAACCAATTACATTGGTATGTCATTATCACAATATTTTTTAGAATTAATTTCATTGACCTCAGATTAAAAAGGACTTTTCCTCAAAGCAGGTCTCTGTGAGAAAATAATTTATTTGGGCCCTACTCTATTTCAATCAGTATTCATCAATGCTATGATATGAGACTATAGGGGTAATGATTATAAGTTTTGTGTATTAGGCCCCAGAGCTGTGAATTGCAGATTGTAAAATCACTTGCTTAATCATAGGAAGCTAACTTTATTTTTCTTTGTCATGGTGACCAAGCCCAGTGTGGCACAGGAAATTAAATTACATGGAAAGTCCTCCAATTTATTTTTGTAGCTCTAGTTTATTCTTGCTTGTCCAACATGAGCAAGCGATCATCTGATGGCAATTTTATGACAATAGCTTTGCCCCATCTTTCACCCAATCCTAGCCCCCTCTGTTGATATGTTAATTTTGGCCTTCAAGAGCAAGATCTATCAACCAGTGGGATACTGTATTTCACCATGCCTCTTTTGCACATTTAGGTGTCAAAGTATAATTATAAGACCATGGAAGAAGGAGCAATTTCACAAAAGGAAAATCTGAGGTCTTCTTTATTGGACGAGACCATAGACCCTTTAGTGACTCACAGCTCTCCCTCAGTCTAAATTATAGGTTGGACAATTTTATTCCCTATATCTCTAGCATATCTGAAAGGAGAATTTTTGGGAATCCTAAAGGTATAGGTCACAGGATTAGAAGACAAAAATGAAACTAGAAAGAAGGAGCAAACACTTTGCTGATATCATGTTTCTATTGATATATTAAAGTAAATACTTCAAAGTAACTATGTGATCATTTTAATTTACTAGCAAGTATCTTTCACATACTGACAACCTCCCATCAAAACTCCCACTACTAGAAGGTATCTTATTTTATAAAACATTAATGGCTCGATTGGCTTCCATCAGAATCACTACTAATAAGTCAATACACAGTCTTTCCATGTGATTATACTAAGTCCAGTTCCCTGCTTCCATTCCTCTTCCCAGAAAAACAAAAAGAAAATACCTCCTAGAATTAAATGACCTTCCAGTAGATATTCCATTAGACAAAATATTCCGGCAGTTTTAGAACCAAGATCCGGAGGAAGAAGGATGTTCAATATAAAGTCAATGATTCTTGGGCAGACTAAATATTGGATGGTTTATCTTCCTGGATTAAAGTGCAATAGTAGAAAAGAATTCCTGCCACAAACCCTCTGCTTACAGATGTTTTATGTATATGCCTTTTTTTATGACTCTACTATTACACATTCTTTATCTTGTGGTCTGTGAAAGTATAATAATAAAAAAAAAGCTTTAAGTAATATCATTTCAAAAAGGAACAGATCAAATTGCCCTCTTGTTTTTAATATTATAGCTTTTCTGTTTTATGGGTATGCTTAAAATAACAGTGAAGAGAAATTTTTAGTTTCTTCAAGAGGCTTCATTTGTTTTTTTATTCTTTCATTGTCCAGGATCCAAGTACCTTGGTTTCTGCCCACACAAAAAGGTAGTGTGAACAATTTGGCTATATATTTTATTGTTTTTATTTTGTTTTTAATTTGTGACAATATTGTCTTTCCTTATCTGCTGGCTATACCAAAACAGGCATGAATTTTTCACCTTTCTGTGTTTCTTAAAAACCAAAGAAAATGAGCCAAATTTACTAAAAATTCGGGAGTCTGACATTTTGCTGTTCCTAAATAAATGACTAACACTCAGTAAGAACACTGTAATTGCAAACTGAAGTGATAGATTATGTATGCAATTTAGTATTAAACAGCAATAGACATATTCTGTGCTTTCAAAAATATTAATGCTATCGCATAATTTAAAAATCTTTTCAATATTTCTTTATTCTTGTCTTTAAGGATTGGTAGGAATTTTAGATTTTAATTGAGATAGAATCATGCTCCCTGCCCATTACCAAATCATTTCCTTAACCCTACTTCTCATTCTGATTACTTCTTTTTCTCTGAATTTCATCAACAATAATTTAGTTTGCCCAGGTTAAAAGTTGCCTACAACAACTAGTTCCTGAATTTCAATGAATAGATGTATACCATAGTCCACATATAGAAACTCATAAGTCATAAAATCATTTCATTCAAAACAGGTATTTCAATGATCTCTGAAAATGAGACTTGTAATAGAAAAACAACTATAAAAATATGCCTGATTTGTACCAAGTAGAGCTAAGTAGTGAGTTTTTTAGAAGTTGCCCAGGGGAGTTCTAGATTGCGAAAATTTATTTTACTGTGAAATGCAAATTCCCTTTTCTTTGTTGGGGAAACCATCATTTTTCAAGCTGTTCTCACCATGTCCATAACCCTGGCACCATCTTTGACTCTTAATTTTACCCTCATCATCCCCGACTCAATTAGCTGCCAAGGATTGTCAACTCTACTTCCATAATGTGCCTCATACCCATCAACTTCATTTCACTTGCATGGTTACCATACTACTTCAGGTCCTCATCATCTTTCATCTGCACTATTAGTCAAGACTTACCTATATTGGCTCCAGGATTCTGATTACCTCCCTTCTCAGATCCATCTTCCACATGGCTGATTCAATAGCTAGGTTACTTCCCTTCTCAAGAATTTCACTGGATCCTTGTTGCTATGAGAGTAAATGATAAACTCCTTGACCTTTTATTTAAAAGTCTTCCACATTGGCTCTGGTTTCTTTATCCAGACTTCTTCTACATTATTTCCCCTTCATGAACTCTACGTTTTGTTAAATTGACCAGTTTTTCTGTTGTCCAAACTCAGATTCCATTTTTCATCTCCTTGTCTATGCACAATCTGTAATGTACTCTCTCCTTAGCTCTGCCTCTTTCTAAAATAAGACCTTCCTTATTCCCTCTAGTTGTTAATGCTTTCTCCTATTCTTTTCTATAGTATCCTTTTCTCAAATTCTCTTCTATTTACTGGTGTTTGTGCTGCTTTCTCAAGAACTATCACCAACAGGAACCTTTCAATTTGGAATATTTTGTCTCTTTTTTTATCATGTCTTCCATTCTTTACCTCCTTTTCCCCCTACCTGACTCCCTCCAAAAAGAAAAAGCACAAACATAATCTTAAACCTTAAGTGTTAAAATGTGGAAATTTAAAATTACATATAGTTTTAAAATACCTTTCCAAATGGAAGGCATCTTCATTTAACCTCCCTTGGCATAGCCTTTCTTATCTCCTATGTAAAAGCATAGGACTAGAATCAGGAGTTGACAGCGAGTATACTGATATCACAACTTTTAGTCAAAATAAGTGTAGGCATCTCATCCTATCTATTGATTATCTCAGTATTGTGCACATATATGACCTACTATAAATAATGAAACCAAAGCCTTGGACTTGAATACTCCATATCATTCAAGAAAAAAGCAATTTCGTAAATGTAAGCAGGAACTAAATATTGGGCAGCAAGCTAGAAACAGAGATAATACAAGTAATAAATCTGAACAGCATTGTCCTAACATTTGGGAAACTGTATTTTTCATTTGTAGATTGTACAATCCAGGCCAACTCTTTGGAGGATCTGGGGATCAACCAGAATCCTTGGTCTTCAGGTGGAGAAGTGAAGAAGGCAGGAGAGCTGCCACATGGCTGGTCAAAGATGAAATCTGGATTCTGGAGTTTGGAACCTGAAGTCTTCTCTGGCTGAGAACTGTGGCTGAGAGATCTCTGTGTCCCTCCCTCAGCCCTTAAATCCTTAAATCCACACCACATTGAGCATGTGCAACCATAAGCACTTGAATGCTGTGATTCAAGTATACAATTGAATTCCCACAGGCTACAGTGAACCCCAAAAAACAAAAAGAATTGTTTGATAGAACTCAGAGACCCATTCTGAAAACTTTTGCTCCTTATTGTTAGGAAGTTGGAGGGAAGAGAGTAAATTAGAACAATAAATAAGCATCTGTCCATTTCCCCTTACACATGTGGAAAGTCTATTAGCAAGTTTATATTATGGATAAAGTAGGATTATGAATTTCTTTTTTAGAGATTCAAATACAAAAGAGAAAAGATGAACACTGAAAATGTTAATTTGAATAGTCATATATTTGTATCAAATTCTCCTGTAGTCTAAATACAACTCCTTTGAGATGAGAAACTGTCCACTAAATTTTTAAAATATCAAATTAGAACATTTTGTGGAAAAGGATCATGTATTTCCCAGAAATTATCTGCAGATACATTCAAGAAAAAGCAAAAAAGCAAAAAAAATTAATAAATTAATGAAATCACATTTATTCTTGCTAATTAGGGGAAAAAATGAATATATCAGGTCTGTTAAGTTTTGAAACAACTACAGATTGCAAAATCAGAGAAAATATTAACATATGGTGTCTCTATAAAAGACAAATTCATTAATATACTAAAAGACCTCGAGTGATTTCTAAAATAAAATAGTTCAAAAAGTAAAAAGCTTGCCACTAATTTAAGACTTGAAAAAATCAAAATAGTTACACACTTAAACCTCTAGTAGGTTATTGATATTAAGGGGGCAATCTAAATTTACATTAGCTCTTTTGGAGAAGAAAGAAAAAGAGGAAAGAAGAAGGAAGGAAGGGAGGAAGGAAAGAAGGGAGGGAGGGAGGGAAGAAAGTAAGAAGGGAGGGAGGAAGAAGGAAGGAAGGAAGGGAGAGAGGAAGGAAGGAAGGAAGGAAAGAAGGAAGGAAGGAAGAAGAAGGAAGGAAGGAAGGAAGGAAAGAAGGAAGGAAGGAAGGAAGGAAGGAAGGAAGGAACGAAGGAAGGAAGAAGGAAGGAAGGAAGGAAGGAAGGAAGAAGGAAGGGAGAAACAAAGCAGAACTAGATATGCCACTTTCTACCCTCTACCTGTGGAACTGATTTTTTTTTATTTAAGTAGCTTTACATTTTATTAATTAAATTTCATCTTATTAGATTTGGACTGCCATTCCAATTTGTTGAGATCATTTTTTATTCTAAATTACTCATCAAATATTTTAGTCATTTCTCTTTGCCTTCTTTGTAGCTCTTACATATGTGATAAACAACCAAGTTAATGTTAGAGATATTTAAGAGAACAAGGACAGATACCTGAGATTATTTTTCTTGATCAAGATGCTACTTAGTGACCAATATTACCCTTTCTAAGCATTCAGATATGTCCCTACAGAATTTCCTTCTTACCTTTTTTTTTTTTTTTTTTTTTTTTTTTTGGAAAATCAGGACAATTGCTTTTCTCTAGTTCATAATGTGACAAAGAACATGTTTCTCTAATTCCATCTGTCAATGCTTTCAGTATTTTTCCAAGTCTGTTGATTTGAAGGTACCTAGTTGCCCTTTAAGTAACAACTCCCTTGAATTTCAATTTCCTGTTATTCATTTGTTAGACTAGTCTTCTCAACCTTAAGTATTCTTTTGAGTAGCATACCTCTGTGCCATCATCTTTTATCGTGATCCACCCTGTATAGAAGTTCTAAAACAAGTTTGATCTACTTTCTTTTGATAAAGTTCCCAAAAATCTTAATTTTGCCTTTAGCCTTCATTTCCACTCTCAGTTTGTTCAGGAATATATATTCCTAACACTATCCCTACATTCATTTATATGCATTGAGATAGAGAGAGAGAGAGAGAAAGATCCATTAATTCCATTTCATATGTATCTCTCTTTAAAATCTAAGTTACTCTATAAATTCACATTAGTCTCCTTAGGACACTCCATATTTTCTTCTTCAACAGAATTACTTTAGTCTGTGTCATCAGAGTTTCTTTCTTGAATGTACCCCATCTTTCAGAAATAAAGCTCCCTACAAAATATTAGATCACAGCAGCTTACCTATCCATTCTCTGGATGTTCTACAACTCTTTCTGGGCCTCAGTTTTCTCATCTATAAAATGATGGAGTGGGAATTAGATGCTTTAAACATCACTTCCAGCTCTAAATTTATAATATAACTAAATGATCTTTGACATATAATCTACTCTGTGAAACACTAGGCTGTGTATCAGATTAAAATTAGCTTTCTCTTCATTTATAAATGATTCTAAGGTCATGAAGTAGATACTTGCTGCCAAGGTGCCTATTATGTGTGCTTTGACAACCAAATATACTGGTCCTGGTTGTCAGGAATATTCTAAAGGAAAGAAATTATTATTCAGTTTGGGGCTGAATAGTATGATTTATCAAATTCCTTCTGAGTTGGAGATTAAATTATTCTAAAGCAAGTTATAGACTCACCATTAATTTCCCATTATCTGCACACCAGAATTGGCATAGGAATATTCCTTGCTATGCTATAATTATTTTGTTTAACTTGTCTCCATAGAGATTGTGAAATTTTTGAGGACAGAGACTACATTGTTTCTTCACTTAGCAAAATACCTTTAACATCTATGACTACTCAGACAAGAGGTAATCACAGTAATGTTTTATCGATCAATAAACATTTATTAAGTGATAACTATGTGCAAAGTACTTGCTAATCACAAGGGACACAAGATAATGTAAAGAAAGACAAAAATACAGTCCTGACTCTTAAAGAGCTTATATTCTAACAAGGAGGACAACATATAGCAATTACATATAAATATGCAATATGGAGGATAAATTGGAAATATTCAACAGAAAGAAGACACTGGAGTTGTGAGGGATTGGGAAAGATTTGCTATAAAAGAATTTTTTGTAATGTATATATTGGATTATAGTGGAACTGCCCATAATTAGTTTCTTTTGGACATGATGAATTTAAGACATCTACAGGATATCCAGTTTGAGATGTCTAATAGGTAGTCGCAAATTCAAAACTGAAAGTCAGTGGGGATATTAGAGCTGGACCTCCAGTTAGCATTAAGATAATATGCAAATTACAACTGATTATTATTTTTTGTGAAATTTATTTTATTTTATTTTTTTCAATAGTATTTTCCCCCAATACATGTAAAGATAGTTTTCAACATTCATTTTTTCTAACACTCTGTGTTATAAATTTTTCTCCCTCCCTTCCTTACCTTTTCCCTCCCCAAGACAGCAAGTATTCTGACATAGTTAAATATATGTATATTGATTACCATTTTTAAGGGAATTGACTAAACAAAATTTTTATTGGTATGGGGATCTTCCATTGCAGAAATTTATCCATGAATACAGATCATCAGCTCATTAGTGACTTATCTATGATCCTACTGGCAGTGTTCAAGGAAGAACTTGACCTGTAGTCTTGCTGATATTAAAAAGCTAACATTCAATTTATTCTTCCATCTACTAATCTATTCCGCCTTCCACTGCTGATTACTAAATATTACTGAAGTTGTAAAGTTTAAAATGACAAGATTTAAAATTTTTAAAAGCTTGTTTGAAACATAATTTTATCCCTCCTTTTTAAAGTCTCTTTCCAATGTCAACACTAAATGTCACAATGTCTCAATGGAAAAAGAACTGGGCCTAGGCAGGAAGACATGAATTCAAATGTAGTCTCAGAAGCTTACTAGCCATATGACACTGGCCTAGTCAATTAAGCTGTTTTTTCTTCAGTTTCCTCAACTGAGAAATGGGAACTAATGACATCATCTACATTACAGGGTTCTTATAAGACTCAAAAAAGATATTTGTAAAGTGCTTAGCGCAGTGTCTGGCAAATGATAGTCTCTATTAAAATGCTTATTACTTTCCTTTTCATTCCCCCCACCAAATATATCACTGCCCCACTTCTATAGAAGATATAATAAAGAAAAAAAGTGAAAAATCAATAAAATGAATCAACATATCAAAAAAATCTGATAATCTGTTCAATATTCCATACCCAATGTCCCCCACCTCTGTGTAAGAAGAAGCAAGAGGAACTTTATCTTTTCAGACATTATAATTTTTTTGTTTATGTTTTTGTTGTTTGATTTTTGTTGTTCTTTCAGTTTATATTGCTATACTTATTGTTATTTTGCATGTTCTGCTTCCTTTCTTCATTTTGTACCAGTTAATATCAGCTTCTCCATAGTTTTCTGTATTCTTAATACTCATTTCTTTTAGCAAAGTCATATTCCATTATATTCACATTCTGTAATTTGTTTGACCACTCCCTAACTGATGGTCAAATATTTCTTTTATAATTTTTTTCTTCTCTCTTATTAAGAATTGTTACTATAAGTATTTTAGTATATATGAGACATTTTGATTTTTGACCTTTTTGAAGTATATGTTTAGCAGTGGAAACCTCTGGGTCAAAGGCATGGACAATCTAATTATTTCTTAATAATATTACAAACTGTTTTCCAGATTGGCCTTACTGCCTATTTTTAATACTGAAAAAATATGGCAAACTTGAACTGTTTAGCCATTTTAAATGGGTTTTCAATCTCATAAATAACAAATATCCAACAGATTTATTTAATTGTAAATTATTTAAATTTCACACACATACATATATACAAATCAAAGATTAAAATGTCTCTGTTACAAACAATGCAGAACCCATTCTTATACTCCATCCCCCAAGCTGTCAAATGTATACCAATCCTCATCAATTTTACTCAAAGCATGGGTGTAAGGGAACAAGCTGTAGGAAAGCAGCATTGATAGAGAAGCTATAGAAGAACATCTTTAGAACAGCCCTTTTGATTGTTTTTGTAAAGAAAAGAAAACTACTTTCTTACATTTTTAACACGGAAATATCCTGAACAACAAAAAGAATGATAGGCAGTCCCATACAGCCACTTTTTCTGGTTACCATTTGTAACAAAAGCAATCTTTATTTTCATCTAATTTTCCCATATCGTCAATGATATTTAATGATGTTATAAACCAGACAGCTTATTGATACAGATTTTTTCAATTTTCTTTTAATTTATTTAGATGAAATAGTGAGGCAATTGTGTTCATTGCTTCTAAACCCATGTGGACTCACCTCTTGAATGTTATAGAAAGCAACAAAAATCAATGCAGGACCAGGGAGGAAGGGTATGGAGCTGCAAGGGTAAATTGCCTATTGATTAGAAAACAGGAAGTGGCTAAAATGTTGAAGTCATACTTTATTTCTGAGCATCAGTCACTCTGCCATTTACTGTAAAGCATGTCTGGTTCTCATCTTGCTGAGCTTAATTCTCTTCTTAACATTTATAATGAACTGTTGAAGTTTAAGACAGTTAAGCCTGCCTGTATTTCATAAGGAAGAGTAATTACAGATCAAAGCAATAACTATGATTACTTATCTTCCTTGTTGAACAGTAAGTTATTTTTCTCAGTTTAATAAGAGTCATTTAGAGAAGGTCAATTATACACACACTTTACACCTACACTCTCTTTCCTGAGAACAATTTTACATTAGTCCTTAGCACGCTACACTTCGAAGAAAATTTACTTAGGAAAAGCCAAACTAGCCAGAAAAATTATTTCTTCAGCACAAGTATTACCCTGAATTATAAACAACTTAACTCCAACTAGGAAAAAATCAACCAGTAGTAGTTTAAACATTTTTATTGTTAATCATTTTTCAGTAATCTGACTCTTTTTGACTCTTTTTTTGGGAGTTAGTTTGTGATTTCCTTCTTCAACTAATTTTACAGATGAGAAAACTTAGGCAAATAGGGCTAATGACCTGCCCAAAATTACATAGCTTGTGTCTGAAGCTAGTTTTTAACTCAGTAAAATGTGATTTCCTGACCCTAGTCCCAGCACTCTAAAAGGCAAGGGACTGTTCATTTAATATAGTAGTTATCCCTTCTATACCTTAGGGATTTGGGGTAACATAAAATTTTGGGGTCCTCAGTACCAGAGAATAATACCAGTATTGTCGTTTTTTCTCAAAGAATGCAAAAGAAATTTAAATCAATTGAAAGATACTTAGGAAGACAAAATAGTTGAAAGATCAAGTAGTATATTATAAAAGAAAGTAGAAATAATTTTTGAGTTATCTGATGTTTTAGATTATTCAATGTCACAGTTTCCCTCTATAATTACACACTTAGAAGCATTCCAACACATCAGAAGCAATAGCATATATAAAGCACTATGCTTCCATTATCCCATTTAATTTTCCAACAAAAACGGTCTTTTTATCTCTAGTGTTAAAAGATATATAATCAACTCTCAATTGTTCCAGACTAATTACTGATCTGTGAAATATTTTAGTAGACTTTTTTGCTTTTCCATCTGATAGCTATCTTTTCCCCATTTTATAGTTTCTTATTACTCACTACCCTTCTTAGAAGATAGGTGAGAGGCAAAGGAAATGGAAACCAATTCATCTTGCTTCTTACTATTCTAGGAAAAATGTTTAGGGGAAAAGGAGTGAAAAGATGGTTTAGAATGTGATTTTCCAGTGATCTATCTTAGAATTTCAATTATTCATGCTTTCTTCTGGTACTACTACCAAGACTGATTGGTATGTGTGCACAAAGCTAAGAAAATAAACTTGTTCTTAATTCTCAAGAGAGGGGAAAGAAATTAAGATAGAACTAAAGAAAATGAGCCAATGAGCTTTCTGGGAGATCTAATAATGTAGTGAACTTTGACCTATTGCACTTATATATGTAATAGCATAGACACCAACTAAGCCCCGTTATTTTTTAAAATTAAATATTCATGAATATATGTTGTTTTTACATAATTTTCATTTCCTAATTTATTCTTCACTTCTCCTGGAGAATCATCCTTAATAACAAAGCATTAAAAGAGAAAATAAAACTATTAGCAAAATTAATCATCATATTAACTTAGTCAATAATTATATACAGCATTATACAATACCCCCTGTGAAAGAGGGAGGACAATGTGTTCTCATCTTCCTTCTCTGAAGCCAAATAGTCATTATAATGTCAATAAAATTTGATTTTTTTTGTATTCACATTGCTATTTAAGTTCATTATTGTAATTGTATAAAATTTTCCTAATTATGTTTTCTTTACTTTGTATCAGTTCATAATATTTTCAATATTCAAATCTCAGTAAATATTTTCAAGCTTTTCTGAATTCATCATAATCATCAGTTCATAAAACACATTAACTTCCCTTACACACATATAACACAATTGATTTGATCAGTCTAGAAATTTCTAGGCCATGTGATTAATAAAGACAGAGAATGGGATCTTTTTTTTCTTTTTTTTTTTTGGTCTTCATGTACTCTCAGGTGACACACAGGATAAGATGCTAGTCCTGGGCATCTGAAAGATCTGAGTTAAAATGTGGCCTCAGACAATTACAAGTAACACAAAGTGACACACAAGTGGCACATAGTAGATACTTAATAAAATTTTGTTACCTTCTTTCATCCTCAAAATAAGAATATGCAGAAGATATAAATAATTTCAACTACCTCATGATGCCAAGAAGCCTGGTTATGAATTTATAACAGAGAAAGCTAACTGCTAACCCTTAACACATTTACTCAGCACTTCCCTCTTTCCACCAGTCTCAACATTCTAGCAAAGAGCCTCAGTGAGATCCATGGACTTATGTTCCATGATCCACTGAGCAATTTCCTTTCTGATGTTGCGGTCTCGCCAGAACACCAGGACCCTTAGACTCACCCCAAAATTCTATAACAAGCGTCACAACTCAATTTTCTTCCCCCCCACACACACCAACATACATACTGATTATCAGTGGTTCTCAAAGTATGGTCTAGAGAATCCTAGGATCTCTGAAACCCGTTTAGAGGGTCTACAAATTCAAAAATAGTTTTATTTCCAATATGGTAAATGTCTATAAATATAATCCAGATAAACAAAAACGCTTTGGAGAGATCCTCAATAACTTTTAATAGGATAAAGATACTGAAAACAAAAGTTTGAGAACCACTGGATTAGATGGAGGTATAGCCATAGGAAAACAGAAGCTTCTTCTACCTCTATCTATAGCCAGCTCTCAGCTAGAGAACTAAAGAACAAAAGGAACAGGAGCAGAGCATGAGTGTTTGTAGGGGTGGGGAAGGCTGGATAAGACCTGAAGAAAGATGGAGTAGAATCCATTTGGAACCAGTTCTGAACTTCCCAGAAATCATTTGATTAGGGAGGAAGGGAAGCTAGTGAAAAGTGAATTATCCAACCATGGGCAATCTGCCATCAAAAGGGAAAGTGTAAAAAAGAAATTGATAGGGTTAAAGATGGGATCAGGGGAGACTGAAATTACCAAAAGTTTCAGAGGTCCCACAGCAGAAAATCAACAGCAAGATATTAAAACAAAAGAGAATGGCAATCAAAATATCTGAATAAATATTGCAAAACAAAGAAAAATGAAATCAATATTTGATGTTGCAGAGGACCTTGTGGACCTCTAAAAGAGCATGGAACTACAGCAGAATATTTCTGAATGGTTCAATAGAGAAAGAGGTTTTCAGCACAAATAAGTGGTATATTTCTTGAAAGATGTGTCATCTGTAACTATTAATATAATTATATTGCTCTTGAAGTTTTAGTATTTTTTTTTGTTTTGGAGTTTTAGTTTTTAATGAGGTTAATTGTACTATTTTCCTGGGGTCAAACCATCTTAAAATTTCTCTTGTAAATAAAATTTTATAATAGCAAAGAATTTTTTTAACATAATACATATATACATATACACAATATACACTGTACATATATATACACATATATTTTTTTATTTAAAATCAATATTCAGAAAACATGTTTCATATTGGCCTATACTTCTTTCTCTTTGCTGTATCCTTGATTGTTTTAGGTATTAGGACCATATTTGCCTCATTAATTTGAAAAAGTATTTTCCTCAATTTTTGAGGAAATTCAAAATTTGTCATAATTCTCATGTAAATCCATCCAAACTAGTATTTTTCTGTGGTGGTCCCTTTACAATTAGATGAATTACCTTTTCTGAAATTATATTATTTAAAATCTCTATTTGTTGTTGTATAAATTTATGTGTTTTATAATGTTGCAGATAATCTATTTCTTTTAAATTTTCAGTTTATATACAGTTTCAATAAGTTTTGACAGTTTTTTTGTCTCTTGTAATTTTACTTTGTTCATTTTGATTTTATTAATTTGATTTTTTTCTCTTTTCTTTTAAATCAAATTACCTAAAAGTTGTTCAATTGTGTTTAACAAAAGTTTATTTTTTGAAACAAATTTAGTTATAAATCATTTTATTTTCTGAATTGTTTTTTCAATAATTTTAAGTATCACTTTTTTCTTGATCTTCTAATTTTTTATTACATATTCCTTATTTTAATAGTCTCTTCTATTTAATTAGTATAGGATATCAATGATACAATTGTTTCTGAGTATTATTTTAGTTGTATTCCAGAAATTTTGACATAATTATTTAATTAATCATCATGATTATTTTTGAAATAGATATTGTTTCTATGATTTTTCTGTGATCCACTCATTATTTATGAAATTTGTTTAATTTTCATTTGAGTCTTCATCTTTTGGTTTTTTTTCTTCCTTTACTTTGTAAAGGACGTATTTGAATTTTTTTTACATTTATCTATAATTTATCTGTTCCTTAAGACATAATTTCTTATAAAAAGTACCATGTGCTATTAAGAAAAAATGTGTTTATACATAAATACAAAATTATGTATGCATGCTCACATATATATGTATATACACACATATACAAATATGTATATTTTTATTGCTTAGATCACAGCTAGAGTAAATAAATTATATTTCTCCAAAATGATTCCTGAACATTTCTGGGAATGTAATGTTAAACTAAGGTGTCTGGGTCTACTCGCTAGCCCATCGTGGAAAGAATACACATAATTCACTAAGGATGAAGAGAGCTGGTTTCAACTCCTGACTATGACATACCAGCATAACTTGTAATTATTTCCCTCAGCTACAAAATGGAGATAATAATACTTAAACTCACTTGATAAGGTTATCATTAGTAAAGACATATATATGTATATCTATATATGTACATATATGTGCATATATGTATATCTATACATGCATTGTAATATATGCATGTGAATTATTACCACTCAGAGGATGAATTCATTAATTAATTAGACTTTGTGGTTTCAATAGTGTAGACAGTAAGGATCCCTTCCAGACCCTTTCTCAGAGGAGAAGTAAACTTTGATTACATCAGTGTCTACTGTCGGAGGAAATGTTAATTGAGGTTCAGACTAGGTTATCCTACTTCAATCATCTTGTATGAATTGGTTCCTTAATGGAAGAAAATGGAAGAGTGAAATACATCTTTTCTTGTAAACCTATTAAGACCATTAAAAAGATTTCTACTCCCCTCCCCCAAAAGGTGTGAATATTCTTGTTAATTGGTTTAATGATCCTTAATCAGCTCACAACAAAGGCTTTATCACAAATGGTGCAATCTTCTAAACCAGCTACAGTTTAAACAAGTGTCAAAATTTACCTCCATTGAAATGCAAATATTCTCTTTCTTTCTAAAGGAAATGCATTTAGCTTTCAGATAGCTGGGACTAGAACAGTTTCATACTAACTGAATTATAATTTTGGAAACGCTTGGAAAAGATCATTTTAAAATCCAATTCAACTGTAAATGGCTAATTTTGATCAATTTAACCAGGTACCAATCAAATTGAGCTATTCAATATATTTCTCCCAAGTTAGTTATATAGTCAGGAAAGAAAGGAACAGCACCTCCCATTTTGATAACCAGACAGTTCACTTTTTTGAAGTTTTTAGTAAGAAAAAATTCAGAATTTATGATGGAAATCAGAGGGTTCTTTACATCAAAAGGGGGAAATTGGTCTGGATGGCTTCTGATGTCCTCTGCAATTTTGTGGTCCCATGAGGCAACACTAAGGAACCTTGAGTAAGGCATACACCCCTCTATATTTGATTTCTCCAACTGGGTAATAATGATAATGACAAAAATTGACTATCTATACACTCTATGGTAATGGAGTTGGGGTTTTTTATGGGATTTCTTATAACTTAAAAATTCAGAACTTTAAAATTATTTACCTCTTAAAATTCTCAAAATATTTTCATGTGTTTGGTGGGTCATTAAGAAACCATGTATTTTTTTACATAGCATTATTCCACTAAAATATTTAATAATGTCTTCTATAGAATTCTTGATATTTTTCAGACTAATTTCACATCTAAATTAATAGATGCAACATACTTTTAAAAATGGAAGCTATTATCCTTTTTATACAGTATCCTATCTGATTCCCAGAAAAGCCCCATGAGGTAAGAAAAACAGGTATTGTTAGTTTCATTTTTTAGATGAAGAAACCATGACTCAGAAAACTTAAATGTCTTGTCTGAAGACCAATCCTAATATTTTTACAAATGAAGAAATTGAGGTCTGGAGCAGTTAAAAAGACTTGACCAAATTCACATAGGGAATAAGTAACTAAATCTGAATTTTAAGCTCTATCTTGAGTCAAAATTCAGCACCATTTTCCATCCTATCTCACTGCTTCCCTATGAGGTTCCTACAACCCCAAGCCCAATATACTTTCCAATGTTTTTTAGTGTTATGTCAGTGAGATTTCTGAAAGTTTATGACAAATTCCCCTATATAATTTGGCTTTTTCCATCTCTCTCCAGCAAAACCATGTGACTTCCTTCCAAGAATTGTGCATAATTCAGCTCCCCCATAAGTCTTCCCACACATTTCTACCCCAGCCTTCCTCTTCATAATTTCAGCAGTTGTATTTACAGAATCATATACTTTACTCAGTGATAAAGGACATGCATTATTGTATTTTGATTAATATTTGTCCTGGCTCCTCCATGTAAGTTTCTCAAGCATAGTATAGGTCTCACTAACCAAGGTGGAATTTAATAATGCCATTGGCTGACTGACTTTATTATTAGAACCACATTTTTATAGCACTATCCTAAGAGCATGTGTTCATTAATAAATTGTCACAAATAACCAACATACAAAATGAATTGTGACATGTTTGGCCTTGTCATAACCAATTACTAGAATCAGTTGATGACTCTAAGTGGAAAGCTAATATTTAGTCTTATAAGTTTAAAAATGAGTAAGTGTAAAGTCCCTCAAAGGAACTCTGTTTCCTAGCTCCTTACTTCCCAAAAGCCTGTACTTTAGTAAATGGTAACCAGAGACCTTTTACTTTGCAGAGCCCTTGAAGGAACTCGTTGCAATCTTCGTACAAGTGGGTTAATTTCTGCCAAAAGCATTACAACACGATAATGCTTGGTTATGTTTTTGCTGCTTAGGGTTCTCTGGCCTCTCATCAATTAAGAAGAGATCTTTGCAAGGGCTTTGTAGAATTCACTGTGTAATAAAGATTAAGTAATAAAATAACCTGATACTAAATCCCAGAATTTCTTAGGTGTGAGATTTAGAAAATGACCAACTTGCCTTTGAAGAATTATGTGGCAAAGCACATACTTTCCTTAGCTGCAGTAGCAGAAGAATAAATTTTACTTTTATGCATTTTAATTTAATAGGCATATGTAAAATAGTGGAGAAATGCATCAAAGACTTTGGATAGAGGACAGTAGCCTGGATACAGAATAATATTTTAAAAATGGAATATAGTACACAGTAAATCTGGGTAGTTAGGTTGTACAATGGATAGAGCACCAGGCATGGAATGAGGAAAATCTGAATTCAAATCTGACCTGAGACATTTATTAATTGTGTAATCCAGGCAAGTCATTTAATCTTATGTATAAAATGAACAAGAAGGGGAAATGGCACATCCCTCGAGGACCTCTGCCAAGAAAACATCAAATGAGGTTACAAAAAGTTGAACATGACTGAAACAAATACAAAATAGCAATGTACAATAAATCTAAGTTAGAGATTTCCCAAATTTTGGAAACTTTCAACAGAAGCCCTTATAGAAAAGAAAAAGACCAGTTTTAGATCAAGTCCCAAACTCTTTGCCTTTACTTTTAATGTATTATAATCATTCAAAGCAATGATCTCTTCAATATGGGTATGATCTCCAGTGTACAGATTGGAACCACTCTATCCCTCTTCCTATGGTATTCTTGTCCATGTTCTCCAAGAAATTCTACATAGAAGAACTATTCCAAATACTGAAAGCCTCCTTTGGGTCTTTTTATAATTCTACATTTACTGTTAAAGCACTAATACTTTCCCTCCATTATCCCTTCCTTCCTGACCAACCCATTTCTCTTTACAATCATACATTTCTTAAATGACACTTTTTATATCACTTCTTATACAAAAATTGTTTCTGAAAATTTCTGTAACTTTATAATATTTACTATACCTTCAGAAAGCTCTTTGGGCTTTCTACAATTTTGATTCTCCAGAGATTTTCTTTCCACAATTCATAGCCATATATCATCACCAAAAGAATCTGTTAAAAAAGATTGTAGATAACAGTGGTAGTGGGAGGGTGTGTGTATGTGTTCACATTTATATACACATTCTAGGAATCAGTTTGAGATCATAGAAAGCATGGCAAAATTCCCTAAAGGCATTTTAGCTTACATTTTGCTTACATTTCCTAGGCTCAGTTTAATGTATATCTGTATATTTATCATATGAATACATTATATAGCTATACATTGTGCATATATACAAATACATGAATCCTTGAATATACATGTGCATACATACATGTGTGTGCATGTATATACACAGGAATATATACACACAACTCAATGGAATCCATTTAATCACAAGCTCGTCTGGGCAACAAGGATTTTCAGTCATTTGGCATTTGATATGTAATTTATTAGGCTGTTTACATTTGAGTATTTATGGACTTCTTGAGGAAGCCATCCAGGATTATGTATAGACTCAATGCACTCAGCATCATGTCAGCCAAAGGAAGGTTTATCATCTAAAGGAAATTCCTCTTTCATTTGAATTTTATGCAGAACATCTTCCATGATAGTGAAAATAAGCACATATCTTTCCTTGTTTGATAATGATAATCCTTACAATATCTCTGTGGTTACATCTGTCAAGATATCTTAACATATTCATAGATGATTCCTTGTTGGAGAAACAAACCAACTTCCTACAGTTTCTTCTCTCTCTCTCTCCTTCTCTTTGCTTGGTGTAAATTTTCTGGTTGTAAAAATCAAGTATTTAGTGATGGAGCTGGTTTTCTGGCTCTTTTGGACTTCTTCATTATACCAATTAATTAATGCTGGTTGACCTCCTATCAGAAATGTTAATGGTCTGCATTAGTTAGTACCTTTTCTTTCCCTATTCCTGCTTTTCAGTAATGAAAATCTGGAAATATACTCTGGAAGTCTAATTGTACTATCTTTGTTTTGTGTTTATCTTTTCTTCTAATTTGAAGTTGATTTTGTTCTTTTGTCTAATGAGTCAGACAGCTGATTCAAAAATGACTCTTGCATCAGGAAGTAGTCATTTATTGTGCATTATACTTTCATTTTGTGAGGTTATTCAGTGTTTTCCATGTCTTAAAAGAAAGTATTCATATAGGTCATAGGCTTTTGAGTAGTTTTTGTATTCTTTTAACTACCACTGCCTAAGATAAATGGAGATACACAGAATTTAGGCCTATTTTATCTTTTGTTCTTCCTAAGTTAAAAAGGGGCAAAATCAGCAAATGTTATCACTCAAAAACAGAAACTGACCTTGTAAATGATAATGACTTACAAATAGAATATACAAAGCAGAATGTACTACCTTTTATTTTAATGTGCTCTCCATCTCTGTAGGAATTCAAGAAAGAGCTAACTGTGATTCAGACTTCAAGAAAGGTTTGGAATAGATGCTACCTCAAGTCCTTTTCATTCTTAAATTCTATGAATCAATATCAAACCAGTATTCATTTCCCTGAATCCTTCTCTTCTAACTTCCAGACCTCTCTTTAAAGGGTATTTTAAAGGACCTCTTTAAAGATTTCTTCCTAGTTCAACTGGAAGAAAAACATTATCAAAGTATGTATAGCATTGTGACAGTCTCAGTCTGGAATCTGCCAAATGCACTGGACACACCTAACGTTGTTTTGCTTGAGTGTCTCTTACTCTGAGATAACTCCTATATCTGTAACTAAGTAATTAGATATAATGCCTAAGTATCTTGACACATGAAGCCCCAACTACAAATGTGTCAAGTGATAACATCACTTTAATTAAATTAATTAAAGAATTAAAACAATAATGCAGTATTGTCAGAGAAGTTTTAGTCATTTATTCCACAGGAAACATCAAACAACTGCTAAGGATATAGCTTTTCTTTATTATTCTTTTTTTTTTCTGCTTCAGAAAGTGATCAAGAAAGATTCTCTTTCAGATCTAATTTACATTAACTTTCCCTGAAAGTCTTATAGAATCAATTTTGCAAAGCAATACTGCCAGTTAGCAATGAATGTAGCAATAGATTAGCTGCCAGTTATGCTAAAACCATTCTAAAGCCAATGGAAGATGGGATACTATGCCACCAAATGAACCCATACACAATAAAAAGAGTTTTCCCAAGTCCTTCAATTATTCACTCATTTGTTCACTCAGCAAATGTTGTCTGATATTTTTCTATATATTGTAAAGCACATTATTTGAGGAGTTCAAAGACATAGTTTTGTCATCCACTCCCTTAGTGACCATTAATAATCCAATAAAATGAGTAAGTTATTTTATTTCCTTATCTATAACAAGGAGGTGGGTAGAAGAGATTGAGAGAGAAAGTGATTAGACAATCTCTAAGATCTTTAAATGTGATGATCCTATGTATAGGATACTGTGCTAATTATCATGTGCCTCTTGAAAAGCTTATAATCTGATACAGGAGAAAATACCTGGTACAATGTAAAAAAGTGCTTATGTTAAAATCACAAAATAAGTATTATGAGGACAGAAGAGAAGGATTATTTCCAGGCAGAGTACCTAAGTAAGGGCATTATGAATGACTATAGGATAATAAAGTTGGCTATTACAGACTAGAAGAAAGAATGTTACAGAGCATCTAATTCGACCCCCTCTTCTTACAGATAAGGAAACTGAGGCCTCGTGTAATTAAGCTATTTGCTCAAGGACATTTAGATAGTAAACCACAAAAGTGGTATTTGAATTGAGATCCTTGACATCCAGACTTCAGGACAGATAATAACTGAATAGTAAGAAATTCTAGCACTTTGGACATTTTAGACACAAAAAACATCATGAGGAAAAACAAGGTGTGATATATAATTCAATATGTATTCAGGTGAGTTGTCTAGATTTACTGAGGCTTAGGATTCACATACAGCAAGAAAAAGAGACTAAAGCTGAAAAGAAGCATGAGGATCATAGTTTAAAGGTAATAAGGAGCAAATGCAGATTGTTTTGGACAGGATTATATGAATCTATCAATAAGCATTTATTATAATAATAAAAACACTTTGTAGCAGGCATTATGAATCAGGTAATAAAAGTACAAAATTTAAGTAGTCTTTGTTCTTGAAAAATTTATAATCTATGCAGGGGAGAGAACATGTACATATATGCAAATAAGTATATACAAAGTAGATATAAGATAAGGGCTAACTAGGCAATACCCAGCAGGCCTAATATCAGAATAGTCTTTGTGTGAAATAAAATGTGTTAGCTGAATCTGGAGGGAAACTTAAGGATTCTAAGAGGAAGACATGACCAAGAATTGCATTTTAAACATTTGAAGATAGCCAATCCAAACTCAGAGCAATGGGATATATAGAGTAACAATAATTTGAATAGACCATAGTGTATATAAAGATGAGAATTTGGAAGAAGGTTGGAATAGAAAATCAGGATCAGGTTGTAAAAGGTTTTAAATGTCAAATGGGAGTTTTTATTTGATTTAGAAATAATGATACTCTGAGTAAAATAGTGATAACCAAGATTGTAATCACTTTGGCAGTTGTATTGGGAGAGATTAGAATTGGAAATACCAAAAGCAGGGAGACAAAAGTAGTGTTTTAGAGAAATTAATGTGGTGCTACTGTATATCATGGATTTGATAGGAAGAAGCTGAAGGCAGAGAAACCAATTATAGAAGATGTACCAAATGCTTGTATTTAACTACAGAAAAAAATTATTTTGTTCACCTATAGAGTAGAACACAGAACTCAAATATTAGAATAGATAAGACATTGTACATGCATAATTTGTGCATTATTTGCATTAAACAACATAAAAATGCATTTTCTACAGCAATAACTCATATTTGCAATGTACTTTAAGGTTTAGTTTATGAAACATAGCTTCCTTTGTGAAAAATCAAAACATGCTATCCTTAAGCCTTACTAGAATTAGAATACTGCTTATATATTCATTTACTTAAAAAAAAAAATCTTTTCTATTGTTCTGTAGGAAATGACCAGCAGGATGAATACAGAGAGGATTGGTGAGACTTGCATGAACTGATGCTAAGTGAAATGAGCAGAACCAGGAGATCATTATATACTCAACAATGATACTGTATGTGGATGTATTCTAATGGAAGTGGATCTTTTCGATAAAGAGAGCTAATTCAGTTTCAATTGATCAAGGAAGGACAGAAGCAGCTACACTCAAAGAAAGAACACTGGGAAATGAATATAAACTGCTTGCATTTCTGTTTTTCTTCTTGGGTTATTTATACCTTCTGAATCCAATTCTCCCTGTGCAACAAGAGAACTGTTCGGTTCTGCACACATATATTGTATCTAGGATATCCTGTAACCTATTTAACATATAAAAGACTGCTTGCCATCTGGGGGAAGGGGTAAAGGGAGGGAGGGGAAAATCGAAACAGAAGTGAGTGCAAAGATTAATGTTGTAAAAAATTACCCTGGCATGGGTTCTGTCAATAAAAAGGTTAAAAAAAAAATCTTTTCATGAAAATGGGAATGTCACTCTACTAATACTAAAAAGATAAGGAAAATGACATGGGTCCTCCCATTCCCTTTCTGCTTCCTCCCCCTTCCCCTACTGTACCTCTATCCATATCTTACAAGACTGTTGTTCCCCTGGAGAAATTAATTTCGGTTCCATTATTCTTACACTTAATTCCAATATAATTCAAGCAATAATTGCCCTACTTACTGTATGACAGCATTTAAAGGAGGGTTAGCCTTCCCCAATGCCACCAACAAATAGATGCTTCACTTGGTGAGACTACTGCCATTAATTTTCACAATTACATAAGGATTTTCCACTCATTACCAGAATATTTCTATCAGAGAGCACCTACGGATCAAGTGAGAGAGAAGCACAAAACCATATTACCAATGTGAGATAGGAGCGGTTTGCACACAAAATCCTTACCAAGAGATTTGAGTCAGAAAAATAAGTAGACTGGGTTCTGACTTCTCATGTTCTTTCAATTTTATTCTCAATGCCCTTTAAATTCAATGTAAGCCTTGCATATGGAAAGAAGAAACAGAAAAGAAGATTTAGTTAATTAACTCTAAGACTTCTTAAAAATACTGCTTTCAAAAACTAAATATACTTTGTTTAAATATGGCAATAACTTCCCATACTGATGGCCATTCCAATTGTCTGAACTCAGTTGTTTAACTTCTTTAATTCAAAAACTCATCATCTTCACTCCCCATTAATCTTTCATAAGCCTAGCCAGAGCTTGGAAGTTATTGTTATTCAGAATTTCTTTTCACCTCCAAGGTATCATTCTCTGAAATCCCACTCTGATCATTCTTCCTATCTTTCTGCCCTTCTCATGCCCATAATACCTACTTATTGTCCTCCTCATCAAAAACTTACACTTTTTCCTCCTCTTCTTCAATTTAAAAACCTCTTTCTGACTTCATTTGCCTCCATACATATACAACCTGGAAATCTTGAATCACCATTGCAACAAAATTCACATTTAGCACCCTAGAACCCCTTACTGTCCTCATGCTCAGAAACACTTTTTACCTTCACTGCATGTTCTCCTACCACCTGCTTTCCCTACTTCTCCCCCTGGACTGTTATCTATTGCTGTAGGAGAGTCCCTAACAATATAAATAGGCTTCATAACAACCTTATGCTGTTAAACTTTAACGGAGCCTTTTACCACCAAACATCTAGATAGAATAATGAATACTTTATCATTTCCTATTCTTTCGTTACCCCCTTATAAATGAGCTTTCTTTCAACTGAAATTGTTATCTCCCAAGTTGTTCATGAACTCCAAATATTCAAATTCAATAATCCTTTTTAAGTTTCCTTCCTCACCAACTTCTCTGAAGTATTGTGCTTTTATTTTGGCTACCTATTCCTCTTCTTCTTTGGCTTATAAAATAAATCAATATCTTAACTTTCTGATAACTTCTCTGTCTCTTTTGCTAACTTCTGTTCTTCCTAGTCCTTATGTATAGGTTTTCCTAAGATCTTTCTTTGTGGAGTCTTCTCTATATATGCTTTCTACCCTGATTATATCATGAGTATAACATATCTACCTGATGTCCCATAACAACTTCAAATGTGACCTATACAATTCCAAATTCATTATCTTTTCCTCACAAACCTGCCCTCCCCCATTAGCCGTTAGCTTCTTGAAAGTAGGATATCTTTTATGTTTCTTTATATCGGCAGTACTTAGCACAGGGCCTGGCATATAGAAGTAATTTGATATATGCCTACTGACTACTCTATCAATTCTTCATGGTTGAAATCTCAGAGTCATCATTATTTTCTCTTTTCTCTTGATTTACACTCATTCATCATCAAATTATACTGATTCTTCTTAGAGAATATCTCATATTACCTCTTAATTTCCATTGCCACTACCCAAAATTAGGACTTTAATCCTCTTCTTCTAAACCATTTCATTAGCTTTCTAACTTGTTTCTGCATTTGTTCTCCTCTAGTTTTAATCAAGTTTATGCCACTTTATAAGAAGAGTTCTTCCTAAAGCATAGGATGGATCATGGGACACCCTTATTCTCAACTCTTGAATGATTGTCTATTACTTAGAGAATAAAGGCTAAATGCTTAAGTCTTATATTTGAGGTTCTTCAAAATTGGCCCCAAGTTAACCTTTTCAGTCTTACCTTCTACTATTCTCCTCCAAGTACCCTTCACATGAAGCAAACTGGATTACTTGCTATTTTTGAGAATATACTGTAGTTTGAGGCTTTAGGATCTTGCTCCATTTGCCTTTTTTAGTTTTGGCTCTTTAACTGTCCCTTTCAAAAATCATCTCTGTTCTTCAAAGCCCAGGGCTAAGATCTTAGGATAGAGTATAGGAAAGACTTCTGGTGTAACATGAAGTGATATTTAGAAACTAATAGGAAATAATTAATAAATGGTCAGGGGATATAAATGGGAAGTTTTCAGAAGAAAAAATCAAAGCTATTTACAGTCATATAAAAAAATTCTAAATCACTTTGGTTAAAAATGCAAATTAAAACAACTCTGAGGTGAAACTTATTATAAATGACAGATTCTGGAGGGGATGAGGAGAAATAGGCACATTAATAAACTTTTGGGCACTGAAGTGGTGCAGTAGATAGAACACTGGGTTGGGTAATGAAGAAGATTTATTCTCATGATTTTAAATCTAGCCTCATAAACTAGTAGTCTGACTCTGGGATTAATTCTTTTTGCCTTTGTTTCCTCATCTGTAAAATAAGCTGGAGAAGGAAATGGCAAGCCACTTTGGTGTCTGCCAAGAAAACCCCAAATGGTGTCACAAAATGTCAGACACAACAGAAAAAATGACTGAACAACAGAAAAGCACCTACTATGTACCAAGTATCATGCTATGTGATTTCTAAATATTTTTTAAGAAGCTAGTGCCAGAGGCAGCTGGATGACACAGTGGATAGAGTGTTGGCCCTGAAATCAGAAGGAGGAAGAGGAGGAGGAGGAGAAGGAGGAAAAGGAGAAGGAGGAGGAGAAGGAGAATCAGGAATACCTGAATTCATATCTGGCTTCAGACATTTTGTGTGACCTTGGGTATCAATTAGCCCTATTTACCTCAGTGAGCAATTGAAGGAAATGGTAAACCATTCCAATATCTTTATCAAGAAAACCCCAAAAGATTCCATAAAGAATCAAATGCAATTAACAATAACCATATAATCTATGGTTGTATGGATAGTGGTCACCACTATCAGGAATGGTGAACTGATCTAACTATTCTAGAGAACAATTTCAAATTATGCTCAAAACTGTGCATATCTTTTGACCCAGAGATATCACTATTTAAATCTGTATCTCACAAAGTTAAAGAGAAAGAAAAAAGACCTATATGTACCAAAATATACAGCAGCTTTTTTATGATGGCAAAAAAAAATGGAAACTGAGGGAATACTCATCAATTGGAGAACGACTGAATGAGTTTTGACTTATAATTGTGATGGAATACTACTGTGTTATAAGAAATGATGAGAGGTGATTCCAGAAAAATCATAGCAAGACATACATAAACTGAGGCAAAGTAAAGTGAGAACTAGATCATTGTATACCATAAACAGGAATGTTATAATGATGATCAGCTATGAAAGAGTTACTTACTCTGAGCAGATCCAAGATAATTCCAAGTATTTATGATTTTAAAAAATATATTGCTATCTACCTCTGGAGGCAGAACTATTGAACTTTGATACAAATAAAAGTATAGTTTTCTTGCTTTATTTTTTGCTCCATTTTTGTGATATTGCAAACACAAAAATATATTTTGCATGGTTTGACATGTATTCCTTTCTCAGAAAGGAAAGACTGGGAAGAAAGCAGAGAATTTGCAACTCAAAATTTAGGGGAAAATGTTTAAAATTAACAATTTTAAAAAATGGGGGAAAGATGAAACCCAGATGGAAAAGGAGAGATTTAATTTCAATAAATACTTATTAAATGCTATATACCTGCTATATACCAAAGTGCTATGCAAATTGCTGGGGATACAAATAAGAAAAAGAGACAATCATTACTGTTGTAAAGCTTACATTCTAATGGGGGAAGATAAAAGATAAAAAGAAGCTGAAAGTGAGATCTGTCAATCAAGGGGTGCCCCAGGCATAATCTTGTGCAGAGTTGAAGTTAAGCAGAATTGCTGCTAGAAATTTAAGGTACTTGGAAGGCTCTGAGCCCTCTATAAAGGAAGGAAGGAGTTTAATATGTTACCCAGCCAACCCTCCAAACCAAGGGTTGAGAAAGAACTGGATATCAAAAACTGACTAAATCTACATGATTGTGAGACTTCAGATGGTTGGGTAAAAGCTGTCTAGTCTAGCCGTCTAGACATAGATAAAGCAAAGTGAGACTTTTGCTTTTCCAGTTTTGCTTTTTGCTATTAGGGTACAGGGTTTCTTAAATAAGAATCAATTAACTAATCACCCAATAAACATTTATTAATATGCCAGAAACTGTGTTAGATGCTGATGATACAAAAAATGAAATACTCTTTGAATTCAATAAGCATACTTTTTTTTGGTGGAAACAATGTGTACACATAGAAATATATGCAAATGATTTATAATATAAAACAGGTAAGGGCAGAGGGTAGACTCCAAAAGGCCTGAAGAAAGAGCAGGGGAGAAAAAAAACAATGAGTAGCCAGCTTAGTGCCTAGGAACAGTAGTACTTCAGAAAAAAATAAATAAATAAGGCAGGCTACATGAGATGTGAAGGCTTCAGTAGGTATAGCACTTTAAAAGACAGTGCACCCAAGATAATATTCAGTGACATTTAAAGACTCTAATATGCTCCAATAAATTTTATTGCACATAAGAAGTAAGTCACCTGAATGTTAAGGAAACATGTTCCAGGAAAAAAGCAGCAGCCTCAATTACCTATTGTAAGAGAATCATGGAGCAACAATATCCAGTTTCTCAGATGTCCAGGCTGAAAATTATCACATTGGGAGTAAAGGAAATCTTTTATTAGTTAAATAGCTAGTTATATCCCATTTTTTAAAAAATCTCACATTTCCTGTGAGATTTCTAAGGTGATTATTCTACTGGTATTTATGTAGCAGATCAAGGTTTTCTGCGTTTATTTTAAAAGGAAAAAAAAAAAAAGAGCAGCTGACCACTTGGCATAATCAATACTGTGAATTAAACCAGGAGCCTAGCTCCGTTCCCTGGGAGCAAAGCACAGAGTATTGGCAGCTCCTCTGACATGCAGCTTGCAGGTGGCCAGATGAACTCTCAGCCCTAAAATCATAGCATTCCAATGTCCAAAATGCAAAACCTATCCCAGACCTAACTACTGGCTGTAAATTGAAGCTCCATAAAAATAAAATTGAACAATCACCTTTTGTAGGGAGTGAGGATTGAGTAATAGATCAGTTCTATGATCATTTTGGAGAAGTAAACTATCTCCCCAGACTACTAATGTGTCAATGTTCATTCTTTGTGCAGGTTGTGGAGAGCTAGAGTATGATTTCAATTATTAGAGTGACGCTGATCAGAAGAGATTAGGGGAATTCGGGGGTCAGTGTGGAAACTATGCAAGCTTTGGTCATGGCTGTTGATCAAAAGGAAATGTGAAATAGATGACACGGTAACAAAGGTCTGAAGGACTAACTGGCCAGTGGTGAAGACAGAACTCATTTCACCCTTAATAGACAAGCGTGGCTCAGTTTAACTACATAGAGATTATGGAGAGAGGTGAGGATGCTTATACAAAGGAGAGCTCTTTTCTTGCTCCTATGACTCACTTCTAAATCAAGTGTCTAAAGTCTAACATAGCACACACAAAGACAAAGAGAACAACTTCCTAAAAAGAAAAATTACATCAACTATTTTAAAATCACTTTTCTGAAATTCACCAACATAATTTCTTTCCCTAGAGAAATGAGCTTTTACTTTTACTTCTTTAAGACGACCAGATTCAGCGCTGATGTATTTGTAATATTTGGATAGAAGTCAATACACAACTCAGCCTGTTTTAATTTCACATTTAATATATTAGTATTATGATATCAAGCTCATCACATACACACACACACACACACACACACACACGCACACATACACACAATCCCCTCATCTCTTTTACTTGGAATTTCTTTTTTCCTCCTCAGTACAAAGTGTTGAGTGCCAGCAGTGACAGCAATGGTATTTTCTGATTTGATTTGAGTGGCAATGATTTCAGGTTAATAACTCTAATGTCAGCTTTTCTATCATGTTGCCAAGTTTAATTCCCACTTCTATACCGATTAATACTCTAATTAAGACAGTGTCTGATTGTAGTGATGGTACAAGCTTCTAAAGCACATCTGCCACCTCCTCCCTATTCCCCCATTTAGAATTGCCCTCTCTGAGAAGAGCAATGAGCTTTTCCATTTCACCAAATATCCATATCATGATATTAAATCACGAGATTATCAATGACTGAGATTTTACATTTCACCATAAAGAAAATGGTGAATATTGTTCTCAATATTGTTCTGGTCTCCAGATTAACCTATATCCTGTTTATATAAAGTATCTTAGACTAGAAAAATACTCTTCTCATGCTGCATTGTGATGTAGAGATAATTTTCAATTCTTGAAGGACTCTAAAATGTCCTAAAAAATTTTTTTGGAAAGCCTTAAAATACAGATCCAACAAAGTTCAAGGACCTTCCTAGAAATTTCCATATTATACTACCTTATTTCATATTTGTTATACAGAAAGGTAAAACTTTTCTTTTTGAAGAAGTCAGGATCTTTTTTTTTTACTTTCTTAACGGACTATACTTTAATCTCCTAATGCAATAAAATCTGAAAATCATCACTCTTCCTTTCTTTTATCCTGAGGCAACTAGGGTTAAGTGACTTGCCCAGGGTCACACAGCTAGGAAGTGTTAAGTGTCTGAGGCTACATTTGAACTCAGGTCCTCCTGAATTCAGGGCTGATGCTCTATCCACTGTGCCACCTAGCTGCCCTGAAAATCATCATTAATAGAAATTTCACCACAGTGATGACTTGTTTTTTTTCAGTCACAGAAATTTGTGAAGGATCTTTTCTAAGGTATAGAGAAGCTATAATTTTTTTTTCATTTTTTTCATTATTTTATTAATGGAGGGCATACCCAAATCTAAGAGGAAAAAAAAAAGATGTCTCTCAATATTATAAGAGTTTTAGTCAAATATTTTCTTGTTAAATTACCTACATTCCCAGCTTGTGTGTATTTAAATAACATTGGCTAAATTTCCATATTATACTACCTTATTTCATATTTGTTATACAGAAAGGTAAAACTTTTCTTTTTGAAGAAGTCAGGATCTTTTTTTTTTACTTTCTTAACGGACTATACTTTAATTTCCTAATGCAATAATAAAAATAAAGAAGTCTGTATATTAAAAAAATACAGTGCTAAGTATAAAACTGTATCATTTTCTGACCTCTGACAATTATTAGCATTTTTTCTTATAAAACATATTGATGCTTCTCAAATACTCCATTTCTGGGAATTTTTTGCTATATCTACTCCAGAGAGAAGGTTTATTTGAAGAATTTCACAGTGAGAACTCATTATTTACTCTATTACATGTGCAGGATAAGACCTTCCTTTCAGTATACCCAGAGAGTCCCATAAAAACCACCACATGCTAATTCAAATGAATGTTGGGATACAACTTTGGAGTAATGCAGAATATGGTGATACATTACAAGGAAAGGAAGGAGACAGAAATCAAATAATTAATATTTCTTTCATGTCCCAGCTGTAATTAGCCAAATCAAAGAAGCCTTAAGGTTGGAGCTTTTGTCTGGAACAGATTTTTCCCAGAATACATATAAAAAAAAATGGCATGGGTTTCCAAAATAAACAATTTTGTTTATAGAAGAAGAGAATATTGTAACAACTCATGATGATGTTATCAGTCAATCCTAAGTGGAATCCTGTAGTATTGCTGTCCATTATTTCAATCATGCCTGATCCCAGTCATGACCCCATTTGGGGTCTTGTTGGCAAAGATACTAGAGTGGTTTGCCATTTCCTTCTCCAGTTCATTTTACAGATGAGGAAACTGAGGCAAACAGGATTAAGTGACTTGCCTAAAGTATCACAACTTATAAGTGTTTCAGGCCAGATCTTCACTTAAGATGAGTCTTTCTGACTACAGACCAGATGCTTTATCCATTGAGTTTATCCATATCTGTCCTAAAAAACTGTAGCCATTCTAAAATATAAAAATTTAGAGGTAGCCCTATACAACTGTTCACTTCTGAAGAGTGTGTATCAAAATAACTTTATGAGAGTTTAAAGGCAGTGTGGATTGTTGTAGATCAGAGAACTAAGTGCTAAAGAAACCTAGATTCAAGTCTAGTTTTTGAGATGTGGACTATGTGACTCTGGGCAAGTTCTAGGCATCTCTTTAAGAGGCAGAGATGATAAATTTCATTAACGAAGGATCTTTCTTATTATGCATCCCCTACATCATAGAAATGACAGATCTAATTCCTTTCTCTATCTTTGGGAGTTTTTATGGCATTAATATCTATGCAACATGGTTAAAAACTGAAGAACTGATTTCTGATCTATTTTGACAAGGAACTGAATGGAACTGCTTTAAGTTAACAGACCCCTGAGAACAAACAACCAAATGCTGGTAAATTCTATGCAGCCATGAAGTGCTATAGAAATCCTGCTCATGTAGTAACATTTTAATTGATAGGATCATATGCAGTAAAGATGTAATAAATATATAAGTAGAGTGTTTCTTACTGATTGGATGAAGATTGAGTCATCAAAGGCATGATGAATAGAAAGACTTTTCCATTTTTCAAATTCAGAAAACAAATACACAGCAGGAAAAAGAGTACATTTCCAATGCACTTAATTTAACCAAAATTCTTTTATCAAATTTCCAAATAGATAATTACAAAAGTAAGCTGACCTTATTTTAAATGAACAAACATTAAACCAACTATCTCAAGTAACCTATTCAAATATTTGCCCATTACATTATAGTATTTCCTTAATGTTAATTTCACAGTAAGTTCCAAAGTTTAAAATTAGAGTTTCTCCCTCTAGTACTAACCCTGGGATATGCAATATGTTTGGCCATTGAGATACTAATCTGTAGTTTCATTTGCTACTACACACAAACACAACAGAAGGATATGAAACAATATTCACGTATATGATCTCAATGAAATAAACAAAGGTAGAGCTCATGAACTATATAAATTGGATAAGACATATTAAAACTTCTAACTTCAAAATTCTATGATGGCAAGAAAGAGGCTGAATTAAATGAATATTCTACAGACTCCAAAAAAAATTAATTATCAATAATTACTAAGGAAAATCTAGAAATTTATTTTTAAAATGTATTAAGTATCTTAATAAGGTATTGTGCTAGGCATTTGGCATTAAAAATCAAAATAAGAGTCTCTGCCCTCAAGATCTTTATACTTCACTCAAATGTAAAATAATACTTATAGTTTAGAAAGGTTTCCAAAACTATGTTCCCCTAGGTTCTCCACAATGATGTGACTAGAAGGTGTATAGGAAAGAATCCACGTTAGAAATGATTATATGTGAACAGAAAGAGATAGCAAAGTGTACTGTTTAGTTGTTTCAGTCAGGTCCAACTCTGTAACCTCATTTGGAATTTTCTTGTTAATGGAATGTTTTGCTATTTTCTTCTCCAGTTCATTTTATAGATGAGGAACTGAGGCAAACAGGGTTAAGTGGCTTGCCCAGGGTCACATAGCTAGTAAGTGTCTGAGACTGAATTTGAATTCTTCCTGACTCCAGGCTCAACACTATTCACTATGCCCCCTGGCTGCTAGGAAATTAGCTGCTCTCTACATCTGAGGGAAAAGGAAAAAAATTAATATGAGTTGCAAAAGAAAGAGTGAAGATGATGATAAAGTATGAAGTGACCCCCCAGGCATAAAAAGTAAGAGGCAGGCTGTGATCTTTTATCTCAAGATGGAAACCAGCGCCAAGATTCAATAAGAAGATTAGTCAATGCACTATGTTCAATTCAGGAAGATGTTATATTGACTACAGAGAACAAAGGCCTCAGGTTGGAGCAGATATCTGAACACAGAAACAGGAAATGTAAGTCCCTAGCAATGGAATAATATGAGGTGTTAGACCATTCCAACAGTCACTGGGGAGAGAATTCCAAGCTTGAGGTAATAGTGAACTATTCCTCTCTGAAATGTACAGTTCTTCACTATTTAAGCTGATGGTCAAAAGTAACTATTGTGTGTAAAGTTTTTTCTATTTGGAATGAAAATCATCTTAGTCTTCATAATGTTCCAAAATGTTATGGAAGCATAGATTAGGGCTAACTGAAATCTTAAAAGCCAAGTATTTCAACTCCTTACGTGACAAAAAACTGAGACTTGGGAAAATTAAGAGAGATTTGTTCAAGATCAAGAAGTAACAGGTTCACAATTCAACCGGGTCATTTGATGCCAAATTCAATTCTTTATTATATCCTACCACCTTTCTATCCCCCTTTATGCTTGGAGGTATTCTGTAACTCCACTCCTAACATTTATGGAGTCTGTCAATAACTTTTAACATCTAGATAATTTTGAAATCAACTTAATTTAGGATTTAGATATATCAATTTACAGAAGTTATTTCCATTTTACTGTAGAATCTCATCAGACTTCAAATGCTAGTGCATAAGTGTCGTACTTATCATCAGCTTTCTATATTATATACTGTGAGGTGCCCTATATGCTCTCTTGTACATGGGGAACATAACTTGATTCCCAAACAGCAGCATCTCAGTGATATGTATGAAGCGGATTTTCCTATACTTTTATAAGAACATCATAAATTATTTTCCCAGTCCTAGATACTTATTTTAAAAGATTTATAAAAATTCACATAGTAGGTTTTCATTCTTCTGGCTTTTTTCCATTACTAAATCCAAATCAAATCTAAATGAAAACCAAGCAAGAAGTACTGTTCCTGGTAGAACTAGCAGATATTCACTTTAAGGAGAATTTCTAGTCTTCATTCACCAGAGTCTATTTTTTTTCTTTATGCATGAGGACTTCCAAAGGAACAGTTGTGCTGTTTTCTAATATTTTACACTAGTTTTTATGCAATGTATTATATCCCATGGTTACCACTGCATTTAATGGGTATGATTAGAAAAAGAGAAAGCCTACTATACAATGGGGACCAGTCACAACTGATAAATATACCTTTGCCAAATCTTATAATGAGGAATGGAGGGTGAGGATCCTAATGGTGGCCAGTAGAAAATAATGTGATAAACCTAGAAAAAGGCAGCATGGACTTGAGAAAAGCTTTAAGACCCCTGAATTCAAGAGACTGAACATCCGTCAAAGTTAGTTTCATTTTGATTTCACGCTCTGGTGAAAGGTGGAAACTAAAAGTCACCTCATTTTCCACCCAACAGGGCTGTGATGATAGGTCATGGTGTGAAACATTCCACAGTGCAGTCATCGATTTTATTTTATATTTTTGCTTGTCACCCCCTAATTAACAAGGACCACAGCCAGTCAGTTGCTTAATCAACAAAGCTCTACCATTCTGACAGCTACTTAAGGAAAAGCAAGGGGGAAAGAGAGGAAGGAAGCAAAAGGAAGATGGGAGGGGGAGAGAAAGATGTGGAAAATAATGTGAGATCTTACAGATAATATGAAGCAAAGGCAGCCATGTAATTATAACCCTAGCTTTTCATTCACTTGACAGCACAAAAAAAGGAGTTGAGGAGAAGCTTTTAAATGAAACATGACATTTCCTTATTAAAGTCTGAGTTAGACTTTAACAGACTTATTGCTTTGTTTCTACTCCCATGCTCCCTTGCTATGGATTGTCACAGAATGTCTGTTGCATGGAAAGAAAAACAGCAATTTCCTAAATAATGTGTGCAACTTTTCTAAGGAAACTGCTCCTTCCTACAAATTTTATAAATGGCATTCTGCAGTGACTACCCATTCAGTAAACAGAGGCAGCCTCAAGTTTACAAGAAAAACCTATTGTATGCTACTATTTTTAAAGACCACAGATCCATGGGATGCACTGAGAATCTTTTGCCCCAGTTGCTCTTTGTTATGGGTGACCCTTAGACTACTACTCAGCAAGCAAAACTCTAAGCAAACTGTGGCTCACATCAAATTGTAATATTACATCCTGGGGCTGGGAGACCCAGGACTGCGATGAAGAAGGGCAGCTGCAGTCAGTTTACCTTGTAAATCAGACCTGTCAAGCTGCTAGGTGCTCTTTACTATCGGGCTAAGTGAGAACGTGCCTACCTCGTTACACCTCAGACATTTACCAATACTTTATCATACTAAAAGAGCCCCCAGAGAAGAGCTAAAGAAATGGAGCCAATGAAAGAATTGAGCAGAACAAAATGAAAGGAAAGGCTCATAGGGCATGAGAAGCAGGAGGGACCTTATGGCACAAACTCACTGTGCTGGGAGATTGCTAACATTTTTCAAAGAAATGCAGCTGATTGCACAGCACACTCAGGGAGAATGCATTGTTGTTACTCAATACTCACACAAAGTTCACAGATACACTATAATAAGCATTTCTATGGAGACCTTTGCAAGCATGGCCTTTTACTGGAGATTAAAAACTAATTAAAGATAGCATTACCCATGAAAGGCACGGTTAAGACTGCCAAATTATACATTTTGAATTGCTTTTGTTGAGTTTGGAAAGTGCCATTCCTCAAGCCCCGTTCTTTCATTATTGCTTTATGGAGGAGCATCTTTTGCCCCGGGGCAGTGTGACTTGGGATCTCTGTAGCAACTGCAGAGAATCTGTGAATAAAGTTTACCCTTCTGACAGTCAGTCATGTGAAGCAAAGAATCCAGAACCAATTGGTTTTTAGGCAGCTGGAGGCCAGTTACTTTCAACATTCCAAGGTAAGAGGGAATTTAGTGTTCCTAAGAGGAGCTCAAAGAGCCAATGGCACCAGACTTTTTCTTCTTAGCAGTGGCAGAACAGGACTGGAGGAGACTTTCCACTGCATCTCTGCAATTTACCTCAACCCTTCAACAATTTGTTGCTAAGCTCTCAAAGAGCTATTGTCACTGGAACAACCAAAGATGCTCCCTGAAAGGGAAACAAAATTAGAATCGGAAAGAAAATGGTTGAAGACACATTAATCGTATTTCAATTAAATGTATAACTGGTGTCAGTGAAGGTTACTTATGGGATTCATAGGCAATGCTGCAGTCATTAAGTGCTAGAAAATTCATACTGGACAGAAGTTATCCTAAATGCTCAGAATAGTGTTCTTTGTCTTCAAAAGAAAGCAATGTGGTATGGAGGCGAGGTTGTTGGTAAATTGCAGATACTTTGCCACACATTACCAGTGAAACTCTGATCAAATCTCAGTTACTTCCTCTGTGATTAGATTAGTGGTCTTTCAGAGATATCTTTTAGTCCTAAGTCTTTGATTATGCATAAGAAAATCTTACTAACTATAGTCAGCTTCACTTTTTTACTTTTTTATGAGAAGTAAGATTTAGTAGCAGATAAAAAGCTGGCCCTGGGAAAAATTCAATGGGGTTTTCTTCCTTTGACATATACCTGATATTGGCTGTGCAACTCAGAGAAATTTATTTAACCTCTCAGTGACTCAGGTAACTTTCTCCAAGCAGAGCATCCATTAGTTATGTGCACTAATGGAGTTCCATTATCAGATTCCTTAAATGAATGAAATCATAGGTTAAGACAAAATATCTGTACATATAGTACAAAGATATCCATATTCTACATATATATGTATCATATATATATTTTGATATGTATGTATATGCTAAGTATAGATATATATATATGAATAAATCATCCAACAATTATTAAGAATTATAAGATAACAATCATTCTTTTCTATAAAGAATCTACAGGTGTCAGGGCAATTCATTTCTTTTTATTTTTGAAAGACATGTAGATAAAGGGAAAAGAGGTAGGTGATAAAGAGACGAGGCAGACAATTGAAAGCTTTAGTAAAGTTGTTTTTTGGTGTCCCATCTGAAATTCCAGTCAACTTTTTTTTCCAGTATCATTTAAAGGTATTCTACACCTCTTCTGTTTTATATATTGTAGAATATTGGTATTCATCTCTACCAAAGTCAGGGAGATCATGAAAAATGGTTGTGAAGAATAATGACAATGCAGCTTATAGCAAAAATGGTTTTATACATACTATATAGCATAAAGGTCTTAGGTTCAAATCTCAATATTTCTATCTACCATCTCACTTTGGACAAGTTAACTAAATTCATCCATAAAAATGAAATTATCATACTAGATATCCTTTAAGATTCCTTCTAACTCTAAATATGTGATCTTATGACCTTATAGCCTTTTCAGATTCCCCATCCCTGGTTATGTCTCCCTGTACAAAACTTCCTTTCCAGATCTACCCCAGTTCTGACCCACAGATGTTCTAAACTTAATCTGTTGAATAGCAGGTCTTTTCAAATTGTTTTGGGCAGAATAATCAAAGGTAAGAGGATTCATGTTACTCATTTGATGCCACAGCATTGGGATCATTTATCAGTATATCTGTTTGGAGAGCAAGCCAAATGACCATGTCCAGTGCTGTACCAAGAAGACGACTTTCAAGTAATAACAATCATAGAAGATAAGGGACCACAGCCCTAGATCACAATAGCATAGGTTTCTTATCAAAGTAAATCATCAGTAAATATACATGATACTGCAGGAAATCAAGTCAATTCAAATAGTTTTATTGTTCAATAATTTTCATGACCTTAGTCAATTCTTCATGACCCCATTTAGGGTTTTCTTGGCAAATATATTGGAGTAGTTTGTCATATTCTTCCCCAACTTATTTTACAGATGAGGAAACAGAGGTAAATAGTATTAAGTGACTAATTCATGGACTAAGGTTCTTCTGACTCCAGGTCTGCCTTTCTACACTGCATCACCCTAGATATTCAATTCAACAAAATAAGCATTTATTTAGTGCCTACTATGTTCCAGGCAGTGTGGTAAGCATCCAGGGTACAAGGAAAGGTAAAAATAATCCTTGCCCTAAAGAAGCCCACAATTTAATGACGGAGACAACATAAAAACAATTAGGTATGAGCAAGACATAGACTGAATAACATGGAGATACTTTTGGAGGGAAGATACTAGGATCAGGATCAGGAAAGACTTCTTGCATAGGATAGAATTTTAGCTAAGAATTGAAGGAAGCTAGGGCTGCTAAGATGTAGAGATAAGGAGTAAAGAAATTTTAGGCATGGAAGATAGCCAGCAAAGATGCACAGAGTTAAGAGATGAAGTGTTATGTAAGAAGAACAATCAGAAGGCCAGTGATCACAGAGTACATAGAGAAGAGTAAGAGGTAGGAAAACTGGATAGGTAGGAAGGAATCAAGCCATGAAGAACTTTAAAAGTCAAACAAATGATTATATTTTGGAAGTAATAAAGAGTCAGTAGAGTACAGAATAATATAGTCAGACTTGTATTTTAGGAAGATCAATTTGATACCTGAATGGACTAGAATGGGCAAGAAAAGCAGGAAAACCTACTGGAAAGTTATTGTAATAATCCCAGCTTGAGATCCTATCTTAGAGTATGGGCAGTGAGTCATATCAGTTTTTACATTCTTGCTTCAAAGGAAATCAGAAGGCAGAAAGCAATTGTAGCTAAATGAAAAAAATGGCTCACAGGTGTTTTTGGAAGAAGAAAATAAAAAAGTAGCAAAATTATGTTTATTAGGCAACCAAAGAATACAGGAAACATTTTCAGCAAATGGGCAGAACAAAAATGAGAATATGATATCGCACTCAATTAAAACAAATTCTAGCATGATCTAACAAGTAGCTACAGCCCAAACAGAAAATTAAAATAGAAAAGAGCATCGACAGTATTAAGAACAATTTTAGGGAGCAGACCCAAAATGGCAAAATAAAGGCAAGGACTTGAGCTCTCTCAAATTCCTTCAAACAACTTTAAAATAATACCTTAAAGTGAATTTTGGAGTGCCAGAACCAACAAAAGGACAGCATGAAACACCTTTCCAACCTATAACGATTCAAAAATCTGGCAAAAAATGGTCTGTCTTACTAGGGAGACTGAAGAGCAGTCCAGTGCTGGCCTATCCTAGCAAACCACGAGTAGGCCTTTGGAGTAACTGAATTAGCACCAGTGGTTTCTGGAGCTCTGGAGCTCTAAACTCAGACAGTAAGGGCACCAGACAATGGTCTGAAGAAGACTACAAAGATCTTGTTACTTGTGCTGGTTACATGACTCTGTTACATTGCCCACCAGCAGATCCAAGTCCCAGATCTGGGTTGCAGTTTAAGGGTAAAGAGAAGCACTAGCATGCTAGATCTTTGGATATAAGGAAGCTAGGATCCTAGTCAGAGTTTCAAAGTGGAAAACAATAGTTGTAGTTGCTCACAGATTAATGAGTAGTAAACAAGTGTTTCCTTAGATTATAATACCTTGGAAAAAGTGAAAACTTACAGAACCCAGAACTGGTTCTAAAAACAGCAGCATAAAAAACTTGAAACTTGAAAGAGTGTCTCTTAAACCCAAGGAGCAGAACCCAGCTTTAACATAAGATTAAAAGTCAAGAAACAGGTTGGAAAAATCAAACAAAAACAATAAAAATAATCTGATATAACAAGTTACTGTAGTGACAAAGTCAAAACACAAACTCCGAAGAAAACAACAAAGTAAAAACAATGGTATCCTAAGCCTCAAAGAAAAATATGAATTGATCTCAGACCCAAAAGAACACTTAGAAAAAGTCAAAAAAGATTTTAAAAATAAAATAAGTAGAGGAAAAGTTGAAAAAATAAATGAGAATAATGCAAGAAAAAAATATGACAAAAAAATCAACAGCTTGGGAAAAGAGGTACCAAAAACAGTGAAGAAAAGAATACCTTTAAAAACAGAATAGATAAAATGGCAAGAAGGGAACAAAAAATCTCTTAAGAAAGTAGAATTGGTCAAATGGAAAAAGTAGTGCCAAAGCTTACTGAAAAAAAAAATTAGAATTGGTCAGACAGAAGCTAATAACTTTACGAGAATCAACAAACAACAAAATAAAATCAAAAGAATGAAAATAGAAAACAATGTAAAATATCTCATAGGAAGAACAACTGACCTGAAAAATCAATCCAGGAGAGATAACTTTTTTAAAATTGTATTTTTTATTATAGGTTTTTATATACAAAACATATGCATGGGTAATTTTTCAATAATGACCTTTGCAAAACCTTCTATTTCAACTTTTCCCCTCCCTCCCCTCACCCCTTCCCCTAGATGGCAAGTAGTCCCATACATGTTAAATATGTTAAATAAAGGCCATCTTATTGTTAAAGAGAGCCACTTCCATTAGAATTGATTATCATGTAATATTGTTGTTGAAAGGTATAAAGATTTCCTGCTCATTTCACTTAGCATCAGCTCATGTAAGTCTCCAGGAGAGATAACTTAAGAAGTACTAGACTATAAGAAAGCTATGATCAAAATAAGAAACTACACATTGTATTTCAAAAAATTATCAAAAAAATCTGCTTTGATATCGTAGAATCAGAGAGTAAAATAGAAATTGAAAGAATCTACCAATCACTTCTTCAAAGAGATCTCAAAATAGAAATTCCTAGGAGCATTGTAAAAAATTTCAGAGCCCAAGTCAAGGAGAAAATATTACAAAAGCAGCCAGAAAAAAACAATTCAAATGTCATAGAGCCATAGTCAGGATAATACACGATTTAGCTGTTCTTATACTAAAGGATCAAGGGCTTAAAATATATGTTCTAAGAGTCAAAGGAGCTAGGATTACAACCAAAAATCCTTCACCCAGCAAAATTGAGTATAATCCTTCATGGGGAAAAAATGGATGTTTAATGAAATAGAAAACTTTAAAGTATTCATGTTAAAAAGACTTAGAGCTGAATAAAAAAAGCATCAAGACAAACATAAGAAGAGAAATCATAAGAAATTCAATATGATGAAACTTTATATTCCTGTTTGGGAAGATGATACTTGCAACTCCTAAGAACTTTAGTATTATCATGCCAGTTAGAAGAAATATATATCGATAGAAGACAATGACTTTGATAGGATGATATCTAAAAAAATAAAATTAAGAGAGAGGGAAAGACAAAGAGACAAAAAAGAGATAAGAAAGCACATACATTTGATTGACATATATTTTCTGAAGCACAGAAAAGAAGATGCCCAATTTCCAAAACTGAAATTCCATGAAAGATGCTTATATGACATATCTTTCTAAAATCCAAGTAACCACAAACAAAAACCAAAAATAATACAGTACAATGTTAAAGTATGTTTTCTCTTCCTCTTCAAAATAACCTTTTTTGGGGGGGAATTCAATCCATCTCAAATAATTGTTGAGGTTAAAACAATGAAGTTGACACATATAAATTTCCTGGATACTTCCAAGAATAAATCAAACTACTTTCTGATGGATTCTGATGGATTTCTACTAAAAAGCAAAATCAGTCTCATAAATGCCGTCCAAATTGTTTATCACATCTTGTTGTAGGCCTAAATCCCCTTTAAATGAAACAGCTGCACCTTTAACAACTTCTCAAGGCAGTTTACCCGGCAAAAACCCTTATTCTATCTTGTATTTTAGTTTTCCTGACAAAATGGTATCAGCTCTGTTTAGTGCCACTCACAAAGTAATACTCCCTAGAGAGGCTGGTTTCATTGCCATCAAGGTGTGATATGCTTCAAAATTTCTGCAATAACTTCAAGTGTTCTCTATCCTTCCATCATGAATTGAGGCTTCTTCAAGAAGCAAAATAAAAGCCTGAGCTGGGCAAAGCTATAAATCAGCATCAGGGCGCAGGGTCATGCATTTAACAGCACATGATCCAAACACATGTTGTGTCAAATTGGCCTCTAGTCACTTGAATTGATATAAAATGTACCTAAGCTGACACTTTGTTTTTACTTTCTGAAGACACTTGAAGATAAAGACTTTCCTCTTCCTCTTTCCTCACTCTACCTCTATTTAATAGTTCCCTAATGATTCACCTTTATTTTACAATAATTTACAAGCACTATCACTCTCACTTTCTAATTTATCTCTGTCAGACTCAAGGGCAGCTCCAGTTATCTGTATAATGGTGACTAACTTAATGCACTGATTTGCTTATGTATTTGTTTTTGTAGTAAAAAAATTCACATATCTTCTTTCAGAACATAGTATTCCATTAGGTCTAACTCTAGGTAGCCTAAAGTTATATACATATATTATTATTTCAGTCAATTCCATAAAATGTTTCCTTTCATCCAAGGAAAATGCTGTTATGTGTGCATAGCTTTCAAAGGAAAGAGAAATTTCATATTAAATACAGTATTTTTATTCATTTTGGTAACATTATCATATTTTGAGATAAGCTCATTTCTCCCTTTCTCCTCCCAAAAAAAGACAATAAATGAAATCCAAATAATTATCCTGCCTCAGTCATACATGACTCTGGGCAAATCATTTAACCTCTCAGCTTCACTTTCTCCCTCTGCAAAAAAAGGGATAATACCATTTACTACCTATCCCCATGAGAATTAAATGAGATAGCATATGTAAAGCTTTTTTTATTACAGACCTTAAAGCTCTATGTAAATGGTAGTGGGTAGTAGCAGCATCAGCTTCAGAGATAATAATCTAGTAATAGTGCAAACTTTTCTTTGTTTACTGCATTTGTTTAAGATAATTCACATTTGATGTGAATCAAGGAAATTTTTTTTTAAATCTTTGCATGTTAATTTCCATTGTCCAAAAAGTCCAAAATCTTTAGAGACTAATTATAGTTTCCCCATTGTGTATAACCCTTTCCTTTTACCTTCCTCATTCAGTCCTTGTAAATTTAACATATGGCATCAGGATATATCTAAAGCCTTGCAGCATCTCAAAAAAAAATAAAAAACACCACTGAACAACTATGCTGTACGTCCAAAGGCCCCTAGGAAATGAATGCAAAACATTTCCAGGCTGGCAAAGCCTTCATGCCACTGAAATGAGGTAATTTATTTACAGGCCGCCCTACATTCTGCTGCTTCTAGTGCTTCAAATACCAGACAGCACATGACTTATCATACAGCTCCATGCAAGCTTCACAGTTGTAAGTCAGAACACCCGGTGGCTTGATTTTGCTGGCATGAGGTTACAAATCCCTAGAAACTGCATCTGTCAAGCTGAAGATTAACATAATTGATCTCTATATGTTTCTCATTTTCAGATAAAAGATGAGACATATGAACACAGACTTTTCATAAATCCCACTTGCACTCAAGATGCTTAAATGTGGCCAGTTCACAGGGAGAGCAGGAAAAATTTAATTCGGATGTTAATTACAGATTGATGAATATAAAATGCAGCAATGGCACACAGCAGCAACAGAGACCAGGGAGAAAGCTCATTTGAGCTAAGCCATTGACTCAGTGAATGACCTTGGACAAGTCAGCTGACCTGTTTAAGCCTCAATTAACTAAACAGTAAAACTGGATAAAATAAAGGCTTGATGAAAATTAGATGCTGGATCCAATTTACACAGATGAGACTTCCTGGGTAATTTAATCATCCTAAGACAAAAGACAACAAAGCAAACACCAAAAGTGTCTCCATAAATAAAGAGTCATATTGGTTCAAGTGGCCAACTCATTACACAAATGTCATTTTATGTCAATCTGGCTGGTATTCTGATTTCTAGGTAACCCATCATAAAATATTATAAGGTATTAATATAGACTCTTCATTAAATATAAACTTTTCATCTTATTTCTTAGATGAGGATGAAGTAGAAAAGGTAATTCAGTTATTTCTACAAGAAATAAATTCTTCCTTTGAATGTTAGTACAAGAGTTTTTCTATGGTGGTGTTAGCAGGAAAATCTTACCAAATACTCCTAGGGTTCCAAAAGGAAAAAAAAAAAAAAACACTCTGACTGTAGGGGGGTAATGAAAATTTTTATACTTCTAAATTATACAATTAGTTCTTGGGTACCTGAGAGTATTTAAGATGCAATTTGCTGATTGGGGAAAAAATAATTAGAGTACAAGAGGGATAAATGGAAATATCAGTTCATGAACTACAGAACATTGTTAATGTGCAAATAAAAAATATCTCCTAAGATGCTAGGAATATGAATATGTGTGAAGATTAAATAAAAGAGGTCTTTTGCTTTCATATTACAGTCACCTACAACAACAAAAATAACATGTTATTCTATCTAACAATCAACAAGAACTCTGACCACTTCTATCAATCAGTTAGTCATTTCATCAAATACAAGAGAGGAAATGTAGCTTTTTCTTTTTTTTTTCATGCAGACATAGTTTTATTCTACTAACACATTCCAGATAAGAAGAAACTCCCTCTACTAAGACAGAGTTTTAACTGTTGGGCAACTCTTTAAAAGTCTTTTTTATTGTTTAATTGCTTAATTTTTTTCTGGTTATACATTTATAATAACATCATATACTGTTATATAGCTTATATGTATGTTATACAATTGTTATTGTTATACAACAATGTTATAGTTATATAAATGTATATACACATTTCTTTATGAATCATGTTGAAAGAGAAAACTCAGAACAAAAGAGAAAATGCAAGAGAAAGGGGGAAAAACAGAAGAAAAAAGATATAAACATAGCATGTATTAATTTACATTCAATCTGTAAACTGCTTGCATTTTTGTCTTTCTTCCCAGGTTATTTTTATCTTCTGAATCGAATTCTTCCTGTGCAACAAGAGAACTGTTCGGTTCTGCACACATATTGTATCTAGGATACACTGCAACATATTTAACTTGTATAGGACTGCTTGCCATCTGGGGAGGGGGGGAAAGGAGGGAGGGGAAAAGTCAGAATAGCAGTGAGTGCAAGGGATAAAGTTGTAAAAAAAAATTACCTAGGCATGGGCTCTGTCAATAAAAAGTTATATAAAAAAAATTACATTCAATCTCCATAGTTTCTTTCTGGATGCAGATGGTGTTTTCTATACAAAGTTTATTGGGATTGCCTTGGATCACTGAATCACTGAGAAGAACCAAGTCTTTCATAGTTGATCATGGCACAATCTTGCTGTTAGTGTGTACAATATATTCCTGGTTCTGCTTGTTTCACTCAGCATTAGTTCATGTAAATCTTTCTAGGCTTTTCTAAAATCAACTTGTTCATCATTTTTTATTAAAAAAAATAAAAAATATATAAAAATATGAAGAATTATCTTCATATATCACAACTTATTCAGCCATTTCTCAATTGATGGGCACCTACTCCTTTTCCACTTCTTTGCTACCAAATTTATTTTGGGGAGTGGTTTATCAACAGGGCTGCTACAAACGTTTTTGCACACATGGGTCCTTTTCTCTCCTTTATGATTTCCTTGGGACACAAACCCAGTAGTGACACTGATATAGACCCTGGTCAAAGAGTATGCATAGTCTTATAACTCTTTGGGAATAGTTCCAAATTGCTCTGCAGAATGCCTGGATCATTTCACAGCACCACCAACAATGCATTACTGTCCCAATTTTCCCACAACCTCTCCAATATTTTATCATTACCTTTTCCTGTCATCTTAGCCAATTTGAGAGATGTGAGGTGGTACCTGTAAAATGTTTTAATTTGTATTTCTCTAATCAATTTAGAACATTTTTATATGAGTATAAATGGCTTTCATTTCATCATCTGAAAATTCTCTGTTCACATCCTTTAACTATTTACCAATTGTGAAATGACCTGTATTCTTATAAATTTGAAAGTTCTTTATATATTTTAGAAATGAGACCTTTATCAGAAACACTGGCTGTAAAGATTTTTCCCCAGCTCTGTACTTCCCTTGTAATCTTGTTTCTGTTGGTTTTGCTTGTGCAAAATCTTTTTAATTTAACATAATCAAAGTGGTCTACTTTGCCTTTCATGATGTTCTCTAGTTCTTCTTTGGCAATAAACTCCTTCCTTCCCCAAAGATCTGATAGGTAAGTTATGAAATGTAGCTTTTTTCAAAGGAACTATAAAGCCATCTCTATCATTTCTTATAGCACAATAATATTCTGTCATAATTGTATATCATAACCTGTTCAACCATTCTTTACTTGATGGATATCCCCACAGTTTCCAGTTCTTTTCTGCTTCCAAAAAGAACTTCTATAAATATGTTTGTACTTCCTTAAAGTTTGTTTTGCTTAGGACTATCCTTCCTTTAACTTATGCTCCCATTAATTCCCTCTTTTCCATTCTCCCTACTCCTCTTTCCCTTCTATTTTCTTGTGGAATGAAATGTGTTTCTGTATCTGAACCTGTGTGTGAGTCTGTATGTATACATGTGTGTGTGTGTGTTCTTCCTTCCTATGACCAGCTGAAATACACTATGAGCAGGTTCCATTGTCACTTGTTTCCCACATTCCTACTTGTTCATATAGAATACTAACAATACAATCAAATTTTGTGTGACAGTTTTCCCAAAGCTTTATTCCTTTTCTCCCTTTTCTCTCTTCCCCTTTTCTCCCTTCAGTTTATTCCTCTTTCTCTCTTTCCATTTTTCGTTTAAGACCATCAACACATAACACAAAGACTACCAGGTATTCTATATAATTTGATTCTGTGACCCATGATGATGACAGAATTCAGGAGATACATGTGTCATCTCCTCATATTTGATTATGAGAAGTTTGTCTTTGTTTAGTCATCTGTGAATGTTTATTCATTTTTACCTGTTGATATTTCTTGTAACTTCTATTTGAACATCAAAAATTTTATGCAGCTTTGGTCTTTTCAACAGAAATACTTGGAAGTTCTATATTTCATTGGGAAATGTAGTCTTTATTGTAAATCTATATTGACTTCTGGACTATCATATTCCAAACTCACTGTTCCTTTATATAATCATATATAATAATGTATAATCAAGTATAATTCTCATTGTGGTTCCATGGTCCTTGAATTGTTTCTTCCTGGCTGTTTGCTGTTTTTTTTTTTCTTTAATCTGATTGCTCTAGATTTTGCTATCATCTTCCTGGGAGTTTTCATTTTTGGTTTCTTTCAGGAGGCGATTTATGGATCCTTTTTATTCCTATTCTGCCCTCTAGGCCTAAGAAATATGGGCAGTTTTCTTTTAAGATTCCTTGAAATATGATGGTTAGGCAAAATCTGAATGCTGTCTCCCTTGCAGAGCTCCCTTGAGTTCCTGACATAGGTTCAATTATGAGCCAGACTAGATTACTGCTGGATTCAGCCACTATCAGTCAACTGGAAAGCTTAAGAATTTCACCTCGATTTCCCCATCAATAACCAATCTTAAATTACATTTGGGAGGGGAAGAAAATTACAAATCTATCCATAATGTGAAGAGCCACTCACTAATTATTCCTGTTTTAGGAATTCTGATGAGAAAAGTGTACATAGTTGCTGGCTTTAGATTGAAACATGCTTCAATCCATAATGATGCTTTTTGCACTCTAACATTTCTGTGCCTTGGGTATGTAAAAATAAGCTTCTATCTGTGTATTTTCTGCAGTACTTCAAAAAGTCTCCATACAATTTATAAAACTTGAGATATCATATATCTGAAAATTAAAACATATAGTCATCAGATAATCCACTATGTAGTTTTCTAGGCCAGTTTCTTACATGTTCGATGTCATTAGTCAGGAATCAATTTCAGATTAAATGGAAAGATTTCAGATTGGTGGGCAAAGGAATAAATTTGAAATGAGAAGACCTGCATTCAAATCTCAGATTTACTACCTACTAATGACCTGAGACAAGCCACTTGCTATAATTTGTATTAGCATTTCATCTAGAAAATGATGGATACAATGTCATATTAAGAGAGTGTGACAAAGTGTAAGTTGGAAGCCCAATCACCCTATTCAAAACTAAAGGTAAGGGCAAAGCCTAGTCCCAGAACAAAATTCAGAATCAGAAAGAGAAAAAGTACTTAGGAGAGGCAAAGAGGGGGAAAAAATAGTATCCTCAAATCACTTTTTCCAGGACCAAGTCTCTGTCTTCTTGTCCAAGAACAAAGGTATGGCAGAGGACAAGGCTAAAATATTATTATTAGATTTGTTGGTTGTCCTTTTCCAGATTATAAACTGAGATCTCAGTGTAGCTTTTTGCATTCCTCTACTACTCTTTCAAATTCTTCATGAGACTGAGCTCAAGATAACCCCTGAAACTATCAAGATAAGGAAAATTTGAAAGAAACCAAAAAGGAGACATTTGCTAGCCATTTCTAGTAGAAAGGCTGAAGAGAAGAGCAACCAAAAAATCCCAATAAAATGAAGAAAAACTGCAAGTTAGGAGAGTGTCAAAATATAATTCCAGAATAACTACATAATAATTAGAAATGGATTGACCATAAAATTCCAACAATAGAGAAAAGAAATAAAATAAAAGAGATAAAGAATGAAATTCCAAAAACCTGGAAGGAGAATAAATAGTTTAGAACAGAAGGTTAAAGAGCTTACATAGGTTGTGAATACCTTGAAAATGAAATAGAGCAAAAAGAACTCGTAAATTCAATGATACAACAATAAATACTGGAACAAAGTAAAAAGACTAAAGTAAATTTAACATTTGGGATTAGACTATATTTTTTAAAAAACTGATCTGGAAAACCAAATAAAGAGGAATAATTTAATAGACATTGGCCTTCCAAAAAACTATACCCAAACTAAATATAACACATTTCAAAAAATTTTAACAAAAACTAGCCAGAACTATTAGAAAATTGAAACTATTAGAAATTCCTAGATCACCAAATAAACGAAACACTAAATCTAACATGTGAAATGTGAGAAGATCCTTTTCAGATCAAACAAAAGTACTACAAATAAGGATATTTAAGTGCTTTTAGACAAAAATTAAGATAGTCAATATTTAAAAAGAAGTAGTTAATTGGAAGAAAGTTATTGTATCAAATATTTCTGATAAACCTCTAATGTCCACAATTTTTAGGAAATTAGTATAAATATTTAAGAATACACACTTTTCTCCAATAAATTAAAAAGTGATAAAAGATACAAAAAGTTTTAAAGTTAAAGAAATGTAAGCTATCAATACTTACATGAAAGACTGTTTTAAATCTATAACAAGCATATTGTAGATTTAAAATAATTGATTAATTAAAGAAGAAATAAAAAATAGTAATTTTGGCAAGAGATAAGGAAAAAGTCACCATAATGACTTGCTGGTGGAATTGTAAATTTGTCCAACCATTTTGGAAAATAATTTTGATTCATATCCAAAGTCTCTACATTGAATAGACTTATAATACTAGTACCAGAAATAAATATGAACTTTTTTTAAAGGGCAAGGTACCATATAAGACAGAAATATTTATAGCAGTTCTTTTTGTATTAGCAAAATAATGGAAATAAAATAGATACTTATCTTTTTGGGATATAAATGAACAAACCATAAGAAATGAATGAAACAAAGTAATAAGAACTGGTTTCATAGCTTACCTCTTAACACTTGCCACTGTGTGATCTTGAGCAAGTTACTCAATTCTTGAGTGTTAGTTTCCTCATTTACAAAATAAGTTTGTTGGACTAAAATAGTATCTGAGGTAAAGTCCAGCTGAGGTAAAGATACAGCATTCCAGTATCCCCAAATACTATAATTATTTTGCTCTATGAAATGACAAATAGTAAGTATTCAAAACAGGGGAAGCCTTTTATGAATTGATACAGAACAAATTAAGCAAAACCAGACAACATGCTAGCATGATAAAAACAATGTTGAAAAACTTCACAATTCTGATCAATGTTACGTTCAGTAGCACGTTTTCCAACGTAGTTACTGTGTTAATTATTCTACTCAACTGCAGTTACTTATGTTTGACAAAGGTTTCTACTGAATACGTGTGTGTGTGTGTGTGTGTGTGTGTGTGTGAGTGGGGGGTGGAGGGAGAGAGACAGAGACAGAGATATGAGCAGAGAGAGAAAAAACCAGAGACAGTGAGACAGACAGAGAGAAAGATAATGAGTGTGTCAGTGCTAAGTGACAGTGACAAAAGAAAAACAAAATGTGCTCTTTGAACACAATACTCCTTTTTAGCTATAAATCTGATTTCTATAATCTTTGTATATTAGTTTCTTTTTTCGGTGAAGACACGTGATATAATCTGTCAGAGACTATCAACTTCTAAAGAACCCAAAATGATTGCAAATGCTAGACCAAATTGAGAATTTAAACAGAAGATAAAATAAATTTATTGTTCAGGAAGTTAGAGTCCAACTGTCCAGGAAAACATATTGAATAATCTGGAGTTTGTTTGTAATAATTCAATTCAATTCTGCAACTATTTATTCAGCATTGTGCTGACTGCTGACCCTTCCAGGCACTAAATATTCTCATTTTATAATGTTCAAAGCATTAATCCTTATTCCATCCTATAATTATAAGATTTTTGTCTGAATAAGCAAAATAAAGTGAAAAACAAAAGAAAGCAAAATGTTGCTTTTTTACAAATAAATATCCTACAACTAGAAAGCAAGTTTGGATTTTCCTCTTTGTTTTATGTTATATGTGATAAAGTTCAGGTAGCTATCTATCCATCTTCTGTATACAACACTTTACAAGTATAATATATGTGTATATATCTACAATCTCTATATAGAGATATAGATATATACACATATATTTAACAACCTTTATTGAGAAATTTATGAAATACATATAACTAGAGAAGCTGAAACAATTAGAAAGGAGAATAGTTGCTCCATTCTACTAGTCGTGTATTCTTACTCCCTCAGTTTGAGAAGCTGAACTAAAATTCTTCCTATAACCAGAGCATAATAATTTCATTATTGATTATTAAGTCATACTTGGAAAATGAAGAGGTATACCTTGAAATCCTTTTCCTTGAAATGTAATGGAAGATGTCTCAAGATAAAGTACTCCTAGATATTGGTATGAGAAATAATCAGAATTTTCCCTGTGGAAAAATCATCCTTGCACAAACAAGTCATTAAATCTGAAATTCTACCATATTAACTGATGACTTGAAAAAGATGATTGTTAGTTTCTTTTCTAAAGAGTTCAATTTCCCTGTCAAATAATGCCAAATTAGTGTATACCACTGTGACCAGAAGCTTCCTAACAGAAGAGTCAAAGGACAGATTATACTCATCATAGTGCCTTCCTAAGGTAAATAATGTAACTAGTTTTTTTTTTTTTCCTACAGCCCCTACCTAACAACAACAACAAAAGGACTCCATTTACTGAAAATAATTATTTTTTAAAATAATTTAAAATGTATTTTTAAAATTACACTCTTAATTACATGAACTGATGCTAAGTGAAATGAGCAGAACCAGATCGTTGTATACGGCAACAACAAGATTATATGAAGATCAGTTCTGATGGATGTGGCTCTTTTCAACATGGAGATGATTCAGATCTATTCCAATGATCCTGTGATGAAGAGAGCCATCTACACCCAGAGAGAGGACTATGAGAACTGAGTGTGGAGCACAACATAGTATTTTCACTCTTTTGATTGTTGTTTGCTTACACTTTGTTTTCTTTCTCATTTTTTTTCCCTTTTTGGTCTGATTTTTCTTGTGTAACATGATAATTGTATAAATATGTATGCATATATTTGATTTAACATATATATTTTTAACATGTTTAACATAATTGGATTACTTGCCATCTTGGGTAGGTGAGGTGGAAGGGAGGGAATTTGGAACACAAGATTTTGTAAGAGTCAATGTTGAAAAATTATCCATGCAAATGTTTTGAAAATAAAAAGTTTTAATAAAAAAATTACACTCGTGTAATTGAAACATTCTAGTAAAATATTTAGCAGGGGAATACTGGGGGTGGGGAAAGTATGAATGAAGCATTTCTAGATTTCAAACTATATTGAAAAGCAGGAGTTCTTAAAATACTAGGTGCAGTTTGGGAAAAGAAAAGTTGATTAGTGGAACAGAGAAGATAAACAAGAAACAAAAGAGATCAAAACTAGTTTCCCCAGGGCAGCAAGGTGGTATAGTGGATAGGGCACCAGCCCTGAAGTCAGGAGGACCTGTATTCAAATGTGATCTCAGACACTTAACTGTGCGACCCAGTGCAAGTCACTTAACTCCAATTGCCTTGGGGGAGCAGGGAGAAACTAGTTTCTCTGTGTTTGATAAACCAAAGAACTTAAATTCCTAAAAAAGAAAATCTATTTGACAAAAATTACCACAAAAACTGGATAATAGTTCGGTAGAAATGTAGTATAAGTCTATACTTTATGTCAAATATAATAAATTCAAAATAGATATACAAAAACCTGATTATAAAAGTCACAATTCAAAAAAAAAAATTAGAGATGATTTCAGGCACCTTTCACAATTATGAGGCAGGGTAAATTGTACACTGAATAGAGCACAGGGCCTGGAATCAAATCCAACCTCAAACATTTACTAGCTGAGTTCAAATCCAGTCCCAAACACAAGATGTGGGACCCTAAGGAAGTCATTTAACCTTGATTTGCCAGTTTCCTCAACTGCAAAATAGGGATAATAAGAGAATCTATTTGAAAGGGTTGTTGAGAGGATAAAATGATATAATGTTAATAAAAAAAAAAAAAAAAAAAAAAAACCCTTAGCAAAGTACCTAGCACATAGTTGCTGTTTTATAACTGGTTGTTTCTTATTCCCTGTGGTTAAGTGGCTTATCCTTAAAATAAACATGTGAAAGTGGAAACAAAAACAAAACAGACCAATTTGACTACGAAACTAAAATACTTTTGCACAAAGACTATCAATAAAGATAGTCTTAGAAGAAAGATGATACAGTGAAAATATTTGCATCAAATTTTGCAGAAAAAGTTTGGTGCCACCAATATATAAGAAAGTTTCACAAATATATGAAACCAAGGACTACTTCCTATTAGAAAAAGTGTAAAATTAAATGAATGGTCTACAAAAAAGAATAATTTCTAAATGACAACACAAATGCTTCTTTATTTGGCCCTTAAAACCCTTCCTAATTATATTCTAGGTTACCCGAAGCCCACCCTCAGCCAACTTCCACAGATTTTTTCTATTCACCTCCTCTCCTTTCACAGGTTCACTACCTTATAGTGGTTCAGGGCCTTAACATCCTTCACCTGGATTACTGAAACATCTGCTAACCAATTTCCCCAGCTCAGATACTTCCCATTCTATCTTCCACATAGTTACCAATATCGTTTGCCTAGTGCATAAAGTTTGTCCTATTCACTCCTAATTTTAGGGGCTCCCTATTAAGTTCAGATCATATATAAAATCCTAAGCCTATCTTTTAAAGTTTTTTTTTTTATCTTTCTAGATTTTTATACATTACTGCCTTCATGCCTTCTACATTTCAGCAAAGCTGGCCTTGAATATTCTATGCCCCATATATGAGCTTTTGCACAGGCTGATCCTCATACTGAGAATAAGCTGACTCCCATCTCCCTTCTATCTCAGAAAACCCCTAATTGCCTTCAAAATTCCTCTCAAGTACTATCTAAAATGGGAAGTCTAGCCAGATCCACCAATTGTTGGTTCCTCTAGTAATTATCTTTTATACACAAACTTTAGCCAAATAGATTAAAAGTTACTTCAGGGTAGGGGAAGTTTTGTTTTGTTAGAACCTCCCTTTGCATCTTTAGGCCATCAATTTATTGATTACAGATTAGCCTAATTAATAAATTGACTATTTATTACTCAAAAACTCTTTCTCTCAAAGGTTCATTTATCACACACCAAAGAAACAAAGATGCAATCTATACCAAAATATTAAATTTAGACACAGTCTAAAGCATCAAGCAGATTTTGTTAGATCCTTGAATGAATGATCCTCAAAAGAAATCTTAACAGTGAGAAAAGATAAAAGAAATTCACATTTCGCCCTACATTTTAATTTAGCAAAATGACGAAATGAAAACTCAGTTTTAGAGGAGCTAGTATAATTATTAAGTTCTCCAATTATTGTGGATATCAATTTAAAACTGCAAAGAGGGAACATAAGCACAGGTGTTTTGTGGGGAGAAGAAAGCCAGCACCACTTTAAAAAGCAGCTAAGAAATTACATGAAAGCAGGAGGGGCTCCCAAAGTATCTTTCACTTAATCCACTGGGGTCAATGTCCTGAACTCCAATAAAAATTGAGAATAAAGGAGAGAAATGGAAGGGAAAGGGGGAGAAGGAAAATGGGAGAAAGATAAAGATTTAAAAAAAGGAAAAGAAATGCAACTAGAAGAGAAAAATCCAAGGAGAAAATGGAGAAAATTGAAGAAAAGAGCCAAATCTAAAACAGAATTTTTTTTAAAAAGGAATAAAATTAAAATATCAACTTTGCTTCAGTGAATTTGATGATTCAGAGTGTCTAAGGAAGATGAATAGTTGTCTCAACAGACAGATTACAACCATATTACTGGCACTCTTAAAATTATAGTTAGAATAACTGTAATTCTATCTGGTTCCAAGTAAAATCTGACTTTTTGTGTATCTTACAAGTGTAGTTTACTATTTTGAATATGGTTTTGCAGTTGCTAAAATATGACTGCTACTATTTTTAACCAGTCATCCTCATTCATCCCCCTTTTTAATGATTTTCAAACCTTCACATTTTGGGCAAACCCACACCACATCACAAATAATACTATTTTTTATTTTTATATTAAATTCCATCCCTGGGTGTTGACCTAGTTCTGAGATATTTGAAATGCCTTTATATTTCTTGCGCTGGCTAGCTTCCCCTTCTAGGTAGGAGGTTTTGCTAGACATTTGTGGCCAATTTCTTTGTTCAGGTCATTTAGACAGATTTAAAGCAGGGAAGGAAGCAGTAACTCTCCCAGAACTTCAAACAATACTTTCTCTCTTTTTTAAAATCAAATACTGAGAGTTAAAATAACTAAATGACCCATTCACCTTGAATTGAATCCTAGAAAAGACTTCAGAGCTTTCCTGCAAATCCCCAAAATCCCAAAGGGTCCACTATTAACCTGTCATTTGCTTTTGGTATTTCATAAATATTTCTTTTGACAGGAGTAAGATTTCAGATTTTTTTTTTAAATGAAAAGAAAATCTGTCATAATAGTACATTTGGTCACACATAAAGAAGTTGTGGTTGCCCAGCATGCAATAGAAAGCCTAAGACTAGAAAGATGATTGTTTTGATCTGTGTTGCCTTAGTCCAACTGCATCTGAAGGATTGTGGTCAGTTCTTGGTAGCACATTTTAGGAAATCACTGGGAATTCTAAGGAAGTTAACAAGATTGGTGAGGTATCTTGAAATAATGCCATACGAGGACTGCTACAAAAGGACAAAAGATGTTAGAGACACAGAATTGTTTTCAAGTATTTGAAGAACTGGCATGTGAAAACTAGAGTAAGCTTGTTTCACATGGCCCCATGGGGCATAACTTTGAAATATGGGTAGAAGTTGCTTGTAGATTTAGGCTAGATAGAAGAAAAAAATCTTTCTAATGATTTCTGGAAGCCATACAGTTCAAATCTTATAGTGCTATATAAATGCTAGCCATTGTTAATACCAATGAGTTTTTTTAAAAGTAAAATAGACTAAAGTGCTCAATGACCTCTTTGCTAGAGGTCCTTAAGTAAAGGTTGGGTGAACGCTTGATTTTAAGAGGATTCTTATTCAGATATGGATAGTGTCCTCTGGGGTTCCTTGCACCCCTGAAATTATGCAATGCTGTGATTCACTCTGCATAGGAAAAAAAAAGAGAAATCACAGATGAAAGATGTACTAGCCAAATATGCAGTAACAGCCAATTAGTACAAGAACAATGTAGTATAAGGCAATGATTTATTTGAAATAAAGTGAATATGGCAAGAATAAAAACATTTGTTATGATATTTAGTGACTCTGTGTTCATATTGTAACAGATAAGGATTTTTTTTTCCTACTAAAGTCTCCTTTATTTAGTGTAAGAAATTTCAAATCATCAAGACTGACAAATGTAGCTCAATTCAAGTGGGAATGTGTTAGGTCTATGGGATGACTATCATTTAGTCAGTAATATCCATGGGATGACTATCATTTAGTCAGTAATATCCAGATTGCTTTTATGTTTGAACAATATGAAAAGAAGTCCATTGGATCTCATTTACTTAGTCATCTTAATCTAACTAATCATTTAAATTCTTTTTATCTTAGTTTCCTTGTCAACAAAGCCATTGTTTTGAATTTGGATTTCTGGCATCCATTCTGATCTTAAATCTTAGGATCCTAACCTGGGAATTCTTAGGATTCTAAATAGGGAATCACTATCATTTTCATTCTTTTCAAAATGAAGAGAAAGATAAAACAATCATGAATCTAGGTTGAGGCTTTTAAAGCATGGCTAATAAGAAAAAGCAAAGACTCTAGAATTAAAAGGAAATGAATGATAATCTGTGTTTGTAGAATTTTAAATGACTCTTTAGCAATCCTACTGAGATGAAAAACAGGAAGGTAATAGAGTTAATTAGAAAAAGACAAGATACTTGTGCTAAAGCATAGAAGCTAATTAAAGTTTGGTAGGTTAAATAAAGTATATGAAATTCTAACTATTGATATCATCTTAAGCTGGGATTCTCCAGTTCAGAATAGTAAAAGTAATTCCTATTTGTGGGAGGGAAAAGATGGAAACTTTGGCAGAGCACCTTTTGTCTTGATGTTGGTAGAGATTTGTTACAATTTTGTGTTCTAATGAAAGTATTTTGATAGTATAAAATTATTATGAGAATGCTGTGTAAAACCACTCCCATGGGAGGGCAACTTGATGTTGAGTCATCAAAGAACACCTGGAAAATTGGCCTGAATTGCTGATTGACCTGAAAAAAAGGTTAGACTAAGGACTTAAATTTAAAGTTGAGATGTAGAGGTGCCCCTCACAAAGGAAACTGGAAGCATCTTTTGTATAGGGGGTGTAGGCAAGGGTGGGATGAGAAAGAGTGAGGGTAAAGGAGAATAAATGTTTATATGGCACCTAATACTTAGAACTGTACTTAATTGTTTACAAATATTACCTCATTTAACTTTTACAACAAGCCTATAAGGTAGAAAAAGGACTCATTTACTCATAGCGAATGATACCATGCAGAAAGTGAGGGAAAGGGATGCCTAAAGACCACTTTCTCCCTCCCCATGGACCATGGTGGCTGGTAATAAGTTGGATTGGAGTTTTGGTCTGTTTCATTTGTTCTTTTTAAGTACAGGGATGGAGTCTGATTTGGGAGCTAGAGTAATTGTGATCCCATAGTCTAGAAACCTAGCCTAGATAGATGCCAGCATTGCAAGAATGCCCCGGGGGAGCAATTGGTCAAGGACAGGTCTACTGGATTTGGGGACTTGAACTTGGTATGTTTTATCCTATGAAAACTATAAGCTAACCTCTGATTCTAATATCTCTCATCTTAGAAAACAAAGTGGCATAGAGGAAGTTATGCCCTGAAGTGTTGGGGGAAAGATATATTCTTGCTATATATTTAAAATAAATATTCCTTTATAAAAACTAATCTAGTGTTAAATGGAACTGGAATGCTAGTTATGGCCCCATAATTGCTGGAAGCTTAATGGATAACAAAGGAAAACAAAAACTTTCCCAAGTCCCCAAAAGTACTAGGAATGAAGGCTGGAGAAAGGTACTGTAACAAACCAGACACTTAGAATGAGATAAAGAGCAAAATAAAAGGCTAGTTCTAATAGCTATACCAAGTCAGCAAGTGAGCAGACCTAGGTAGAAGGAAGTCAGACACAGAGAGGAAGGCTAGGATTGAGAAACAGCTTTAAGGAATTTAATATTCTATGAGGCACCAATTGTTGATGCATTGAAGATTAATGCAAGAAGGGGAAGACTCTTTTTCCTTCAGAGAGTCCAAATCATGAGAAACAATGAAGAAACTATATCCCTTCTCTAAAGTCCTCCTGGACTATGCCAGAAGAGAGAAATTTCTGGCACATCCCATAAGGCCAAAAAGACTTCCGGTATAGTGCTGAGATCAGCATAGTGAAGTTCAAGAGAATCAATTTTTCAGCCATAGAAATTAGTACTTCCTGTGAATATATACAATTATAGAAGAAGGAAGGATCATTTATTATGAGTACAATGTTGAGTGTTGACCACCAAGGACAGAGTGTGACTGATGGAAAAGGGAGTCAGGATTGAACTGAAGAGAAAATGACAGAAAAATAAACATAGAAATGAGTTTCAACTGTGTTTAAAGTTCTCAGAGAAATGAAGGTTCCTAATAAAAGAACAGGATCAAAGTTAGCCCATGGGAGATAAGAAAAAGAGGTGCCAAATCAAATATCAAAGACAATTCTTTGCTTTCTTTACAAATTGGGCCAAGACCTTGTTATTGAGATCTGCATGCATTTTTAAACTGTGACATAATGACTCTGACTCCTAGCTTGATTTTAAATGCCCTTTGCATTACAGATCCTAGAGGGAAAAGAGTAGGACAGATGACTTCTTGAATTTATTTTCTGTGTCATTGATTATGAAGTAAAGTTTTTCAGTTTTGTAAGTTTTCTACTATTAGAAAAGGCACCCTACCACTTTTTCCTTGTAACTTTAAAAATAACATTTAAAAAAATGAAACAAACTACCATTTTATTCTGAACACCATTTTTTTGCTCATGAGTAGCCTTCCTGGTGGAGTTTTCCTGGATTCAAGGTATTTCTGCTTGGCTTTGGTTTTCTTTGATATTCTTAGTAGTGAAATGCCAGTCTGACATTAGTTACTAGGTAAAAAAAAAAAAAAAAAAAAAAAAAAACAAAAAAAAACAGTTCCAGTGGTAATGCAGAATAGCCATTAGTTTTTAAACAAAAGAGCCATTTGTAGATATTACTTTATCTCTTCCCCAATGTGGTAATGATACTGAAAAACTATCATAACATCCATAATGAGAGAAATAACTACTAGAGTTTAAATAAAGTACCCTTTCTCTTTAGTATTTATGACTACTTTTATTTTCCCCCTGTAAACCTATTAAAACTGGCTCAAAATTGTTTTATAATAGAGCATTAGCATGGAAGGAAGGAAGGAAGGAAGGAAGGAAGGAAGGAAGGAAGGAAGGAAGGAAGGAAGGAAGGAAGGAAGGAAGGAAGGAAGGAAGGAAGGAAGGAAGGAAGGAAGGAGGAATTGAGGGAAGGGAGGGAGAGAATAAGAAATGAAAGGAAGAAAGGGAAGGAGGGATGAAGGGAAGAGAGGAAAGGAGAAGGAAAGGAAGAGATGAGAAAGGGAAATAAGAGAGGGAAGAAAAGAAAGAGAGAGGGAAAGAGAAAGGGAATGAAGGAGGGAGGGAAGATAAGGAAGGAGAGAGGAAAGGAGAGAGGGAGGAAGGAAGAAAGGAAGGAGAGAAGGAAGAAAGGATGAAAGGAAGCAAATAAGCAATCATTTATTAAGAATCTACTATATATTATGTACTATATGATAAGCACTTCACAAATATTTTCTTATTTGATTCTCACAACCTTGAAAGTCAATGACTATTATTAATCCCATTTTACAGATGAAAAAACTAAAGCAAACAGAAATTATGTGATTTGCCCAGTCATCTATAAGTGTCTGAGTGTTATGATTATGATCATTTTTTTAAAAAGGCATTACCCTCAGAATGATAATAATCATTCATATATTCTTATGTTCATTATATTGATGAAGAAATGATATAATCAAGTTATTTCTGGTGGATCACGGAACCAGTCTTAAGTGTTCAAAGCACAATTCAATTCAAAACAATTCAGTAAAAGTTGTGTTGTTGTTTTTTAATAAGACTCAGTTGATCCTTTAATTTCAAGTTTTATAATGTTATACTTTTTCTACCTTTATGTCAGATATAGTTGAATATATTTTTCCCACCATATTCACAAGTAGCATATATCAAGGACTACTAAGCCTCACCTGGAATAGATCCTTTTTTTTTTTTTTTTTTTAATGGGGACATTTTTTCTGCTGAGTTTTTAATTTCCCTAAAAAAAAGAAAACAATGTTTACAAAATGGATTGGGTTGTTACTTTATAATCATTTGTTTAATAAAAAAGACATTTTGGCTGGCAGCCTAAATAATGCTTATCTGAACAAAGTAGGACAGGGACCTAATTGAGAAATTTTGAAGGAAATTCATTGACTGAGCAATATTCTCCACTTGTGTCTCAGCTGCTAAGCTAATGTGCATGAAGTATACATGTCATTTCATGTCCTGGTTTATCACCTGATATATTGCTTCCAAAGACATGGCATTGAGAAACTAAAGCCAGAATCCAGTGAAAGGAAATTCAGTAGCCTAAATCAGGAGTATCATATCTAATATAATCCCTAAGTAAATATCACCATTGAAATGGTCTTATTTTTAAAAAGTTTTGTCCCTTGTTTTTGATTTTACATAATTGTCATTCATGTATAACTATCTTCATTGAGACTGCCACTTTAGAATTATCTGATTATTGAGCTTTTCTTTTTGCTAAGCAAGGATTAGTTGTGAAATATTAGACAACCCAAATCCTTGACTCCTCTCCTCTCCCAAAAGTGTACTTATTGGTCACACATAAAGATATATGACTAATTATGAGGCACAATATTTTCATTCCTACTAATCCCTCTCCCTTACCCTTTTGCTTATATATTCCCAGACACTCTACCTTAACCTCTGACTTTCAGAGCTATTTTGCAGGTGGCTGGTTTTGAACCAGTCACAAGATAATATCAGGCATTAAGCAAAGGGAGTGCTGCAGAGTACTGATATAGTACTAAGTGAGAAGGAATATAAATGGCTTGCTTTGGGGATAAACAAATGTTGATAAGATGGTTCTGTCTGGTGTCTATCTTTGTCTGAACTGTTGACAATGTGGCTCCATGCAGAGGTTTCTATTGTCAAGGGGGAAAATGTGGATGTTCCACACAGCTAATCACAACTAAAAATCCACTTCATTTGGCTACCATTGACATGTCTGGGATGTTTTCTTTTTTCTTTCCTCTTACAAATTAGTCCTAGTACAGTAGGTGTTGCTTTGTTTAGGACTATTTTCTCTTTTTAGAGAGTTACCATATTACCAAAGTCAGATGCAGTACTAAATAGCAAGAACAGACATGTTTCTAGTTCTTTCTATATCATCTGAATAAATACTCAAACTTCCCTTAGTTGCCATAAAGATGCTACTGTTTTATAATGACTTTTATTTGTTATTTAAATCTTTTGGCATTATTTAAGAGGCAACATATTGAAGTGGATAGAATGTTTGATGAAAATCCAGGTCCAGGGAAATCTGGGTTCAAGCCTCCCATTGACATACTAGCTCTGCAATCCTGAGCCCATAATACTCTCTCAGTGTCATAGGCAATTCTCCATTGCTATATATTCTGAAGAAGTGCCAGTCTGCTTTAGGAGAGAGTTTAGTTTGTTTGTTTGTTTGTTTGTTTAATTGGGAAATTTTCAATATCAGTGAAACTGTAGATCCAGGCTTTGTCTCTTTAATTATTTATTTTTTGACAGATGTGTGTCACCTCTCCCCAATTAGATTTGAGTTCTTGGAGTTACCATATTTTCTATTCTTCTGTGTCTATCATAGCATCTTCTGCCTTTCAAATACTCAACAAATAATTGTTGATTTGATTTTGTTCCAAGCAGCAGAAACAAAGATTTAGGAACTATAATCGATCTTTGTCATAAGTAAACCTCTGAATTATAAAATTAGAACTAGAAAAGATGAGGAAATTAATACGTCTTCTTTTCTAGGCATATCTGATAATTTTCAATATATTCTAGTTCTAATCAGAGAGAATGTAATTTTTTTGTTAGAGATCACTATGCAAAGTGATACACTACTATTTTGGTGAAACTAATAATAAAAACAAAACACAACAACAACAACAAACTTTGCTTCAAAAATCAATCCACCCAAGTGCTTTTAGCATTTCTCTTGGTTCAAATAATAAGAAACCAAATTATCTCAAAGATTAAAACTCATATTAGTCCTCTTTTTCAGGTGGCATTAATCTTTAAAGGCTTTAGGCAATCAGAATGATTCTATATAGAGAATAGACATAAACTGTTCATACACATAAACAAATGCATTCACGTTAATGATCTGTCTGAATTTTCCAAAATAAAGAATCAGATAGCCAGACTTTAATCACTCACCATCCCAATGTCTCTACCCCCATCAAAATCACTAACAGTTCCTCCAAATTTCCTGGCCAAGGAACTGAACTGACCTAAACAATTAATGATATCTCTAGTTTGGGAGGTTACTCGTCTCTATTCCCAGGTCTAATTAGGTCCTGCAGCCCAGGTCCTATATCCCTAGGACACCCTTGTCACCAACTCAAGAAATGAGAAAGAAAATACCCAGAGAAGATGAAAGACACAGCAGAATCCTAACTAGTCAGTATTGTAAGATTATACAATATTATGACGGCTCAGGGGTTCATCATTATAGACATTTGTTGAAACATCCTAGCATTCCTTTGGGGTTCAGAATCTTAATTAGTCTTAGAAAAATGCTGCTTTAAAGGTAAGAGGTAAAATATATTTTCCTATCCCTTTTACTTAGATGAACATTTTCTTTGGAAAAATAGAAGTCAAATAATATAGATTTTATAAGAAATTTCTCCTAATAAGGAATAACAAAATGTCACAACTTTACATTTCTGTTACATTTTACAGCTTGCAAAGAACTTTCATATGTACCTTATCCCATTTGATCCTCACAACAACGCTGGTGGCAGGAATGCCATGTACTATTATGCCTATTTTATAGAGTACAAAATTAGATGATAAAAGAATTACAAAAATAACCAAGCCTGTAAATGATGAATCTAGAACTTGGGCCTAGATTTTCTACATTTTAATATTACATTACATTACATATTAATATATAAAATATGTAAATATTTTGTGTGTACATATATAATGTGTATCTATATGCATACATGTTTTTTCCAAGGAGTTAATTTGCCTGAGAACAAGAAGAAAAGGGTGGCTGAAGACATCCATCAAACTAACTGTTCCCCCATCTTTCACCTACCTGGTAAGCCCAGGTGCCTTAACCAATGAGAATCATTAACATAATACACATTTTCATTCAAAAGTATGCAAATAATGAATTCTAGTAAATTTGATACTGGGAATCAACTAACATTGAATGTCATGATATGTTTATGATGCTGCAAGAAGCCTTGATAAAATAAAAAGCAGCTAGGGACAAGAAGTCACTTAAAGCAATATTCTAAACATGCAATTATATGATATTGTTGCATACAAAGAAGCTTCTTTGGGACTGTTTATGTCTAAAACAGAATTGAAGTTTATAGAAAATAAAATAATAATTACATCTGAAACCATTGTCTCCTGGGGACTTTATAAGTAGAAGATGGACATTCACTTAATTAAAAGTGACAAAAGGGCAGTATTCATAGGGTATCCATTGTACCATAATAACAATACATTTGCTGGGCTCATTTCTTGACAATTAACTCATGCCAAACTCATGCATTATTTTGAGAAATCAGAACACTTAAGTAAATTACCTCAAATGGTACCTGATAGAACTAATGACTAGACTATTAAAAGGAAATATTAATGTGTATGTAGAATGTTATATTAAATTACTATTGTATATTATAATATTTTTAAAGTTTTCCTTGACTATGCATATTTGTTACAGTTTTTCTTTCTTTTTTTTTTTTTTTCATTTTTCCCCACTGGTAGGAGGCACGGGCAGGAGGGAAAATATATTTATGTTCAATGAAAAATATAAAGTATAATTTTTTTTTTAATTACCAGGTATAATTGAAGGTTTCCTTCCATGGAGATGTACATGACTCCTGGCTAAGAGGACACAAGGAACTCCTCTGATTGGTTCCCAGTTAAGTATGAGATAATTAACCATTGAGATTCAGTAGGGATAGACTTTTATCAGAAGAACTATCCTTTGCCCATGAAACAAAAATGGAATATGAAATCACGCCTTTCCTTTTCTTTTCTTGCTTTCTGTGTATTTCCAATAGTCCCTATTCATCTTGTTTCTTCTGTCTTTTTCTGAAGGGCAAGAGATTAAAAAGGGGACCTTGAAAAACAGATTTTTCACATTCTCCTCATCCACACCTCTTTCCCTGGATCAGAGAATAGAGACTGGCAGGAAAAGCACATGGTAAACTGCCTGTGCTTCATGGCTATCCTCTGCCTTTCTACTATTGAGCACAGGTTTCATTAGAGTATTTCTTAGAATGGAATTTCCATGCAAGTTAAAGAGTTCTCAAATTGAATCATTTTTGAATTTTATCCTTGGGCATTGGACCTTACCCAAAAGGAGAAAATTTTTTCAGCAAACAATCTTTAGAAGACAAAGAGAGCTGCCAAAAGATGGTTGCCTTTTACCTGTAGGACAAGAGCAATGTCATGTAAAGGGCAAGAGATTCTACCTTGCCAATGAGAAGTATTTATTCAGCGGTCTCCCAAAGTATGTTTACTTTCTAGGAAGAGTCTAACATGCAATTTAAGTTCTTTATGTTCCCATATTTGGATATGGGTCCTTTGAATCTTTGGAGTATTAGATATATTTCTGTTGTGGAAATAAAGATTACATCCAGGAATATGTTAGAACTCCTCAGGCAGAGATTATTAAACTTTCAGTGTGAAGATTTATGCCTCAAAAATGAGCAGTTGCTAATACCAACATTTTCAGTATGAGCATTTACATCTTAGAAATTAGCAAAGGATACAAATCAGGACTTGATTTGTACATTCTTTTCCCCCAGAAAATTAAATGTTAAACATTTGCCAGAATTCCTCTGAAGGCTATATATAATATACATATTTTATATTGAGTAGTTATATAAAAATTAGGGACAGTTATCCATTTGGGAGAAAATATAGACCTAAGCCATACCTTAATACTAACCTAGAGATTTCCCTGGAATTTTTTAGAGTGGAAGGATGGGCCACAGAAAGAAAATAACTCCATGGACTAGGAGGAAAGGAACAGTCCCAGGATCAAACTTGAGTCCTCGATCTTTGGTGTAAGTTGAAGGTGAGGGAGAAAGTGAATAGTTATGAATCACAGAGATAGGGGGAAACTATCTATATTTTTCTCTCTTGATCTTAGACTGTAAACTCCTTGGAAGTAAGAACTGAGTCAGTTTCCTATTTTGTATCATTAACTTCTAGTAAGATGCAAGATGCACCTACATATGCAGCTACGTAATAGTTATTTAATTTTTATTAAATTGAATTAAAAAGTAGCTGCACTGTGGGACATGCTGCATATACTGGCTTGCTTCATGGGGTTAGCATAGAATACTTACTAAATGTAAACCATGTTTAAATTCAAAGAGCTTTTCTTTTGTTCTTTATTAGAAACACAAAATAAGACACAATGGGATAGTTTCTAGAATAGAAACTAAATGAGGTTAGGTAGTCAGGGAATTGGCTGAAAGAGATGCTGAATTCTAGATTAAGAAATAGTGATTCAGATAGAAGTGTCCAATTGAAATTAAGAACTTTTAAACCCTTAGCCATAGGGAAGCAAAAGCTGCTTAGATTTCAATGGATTATTTTAAAAGAATCAATGCTATCAACCTGCCATAGACCAACTGGGTGGCATAGAAGCCTTTTAAAACTTGTTACAAAAGATCAAAGACTTCACTAAGAGCAGCATAGGAAATCTAACCAAAGGGTAAATAATGTCTGCTGTATAAATAATATACTATAGAACATAATTGTATAATTCAACATTACTGTCATGAGTGTACTCTAGTCAGGGAAATCATGGGTAAATTGGTTACATGACCCATAGACAAAGTTTTGAGAATTGTTTGATAGTTTTCAAAAATAACTTCCCCCAAAAGTATTTATACCCAAACATATACAGTATGTATTGTGTGTCTGTTGTATATGTGTATATATATGTATGTGTGTATATGCTTCTATAACTATATGTTTATATATAGAGATGGTCTGCCTTTTATTCAGAAGACTGTTACTGTTCTGTTTTTAAAATATATTTTTTAGCATTTCTCAAATCCACAAATATACCATGAAACTTTGTAATGAAAAAATGCCAAACAGAATATTTTAAAATTAAAAAATACTCTAGAATTATGAAAAATAATTCTGTCTTTGTTAATTTTTGATGATTAGTATTAAAACAGAAATATATTTGGTGGATCACATCAATTATATCCACAGGTATCTGATTTTGCCCTCCAGAATGCCTGAATGCCAAAGTACATCAATCTTCCAGAGAGGAATGAATAAGAGACAAACAACTTGATAAAGTGAGGATAAAACAGGAAATTATTTTTTCTCCAATAGGTCACCATTTGACCTTTTTTCTAACAATATCTTTATTTTCCCTTTCCAACACCTTTTTTTTCATCTGTTCTAGTCATTAAGCTATAATACCCCAAGATTCTGCCCTGAGTCTTCTCTTGCTCCATTCTTTTTTTTTTTTTTTGATAATCTGCTCAGTTCTCATGAGTTTCAGTTATAATTGCTACACAGATGACTTCTATATCTATATATTCAACCAGTTTCTGTCCCAGCTTCTCTTTATATGTCACCAGGTTTTGGATACTTCAAATGGGTTGTTCTGAAAAAAGCTTATTACCTATTCCTTTTGTCCCAGTTTCTTGAAGTCATTCCATCTTTCCTCACCTATTAGAATGCCTGGTTTCTTTCTAGATTCATTTCAAGCACCACCTTCTACGTAATCATAATTCCAGTAACTACTAGGGCCCTCTTTTCCCAAAAAAAATAGTGAATTCATTTTGTGTACCTTCTGTTTTTCTTATACAACGTATATTGTCTCCCCCATTAGAATGTAAGGAATTGAGGATAAGGATCCTTTTAAAATTTTCCTTTGTATTTCCAATGTCTCATACAGTGTTGGTCCACTTAATTAATAAATGCTTGTTGGATATAATGTAATATTTGCTATTGAAATGTTATGTTAAAGATATTCCCAATGTCCCATAATGAAAATGTAAAAGTTATATTCTTATGATCTGAATTATGAATAATCCCAAAAGAAAGAAAATTCAAATATAATTTACATTTGGTTTTTAATGACTTTCTACCTGTATTTTAATAAGTGGATATGGAAATGTGGACTTTCATAGCAAAAAATGAAGTTGTTCTATGAAGACTTGGTTTCAGGAAGATCAAGACAAATGTCCAACTTCCCATTCATCATCTCATCTCATATGCCTATTCCATTTGATCATTTAAGGGTCTTTTCTCAAACTGTTGAAAACATTAACTCTTGAGTTCTCAAACATTCTATGGAGCAACTATTCAAGTTTCAATGAGGTTCCATGTTATTATGATGCCTGCATGTAGTTATATATAAGCAAAATTTTACACATCAACAAAATGAATAATAAAGCAGAAGCAACAGTTAGTAAAATGGGAAGAGAGAGAAATCTTACTTTTTCTTATCTCTGATAAGTCTATAGATAGAACCAGGAAACAGAATATTAAAGCTAAAAGTAGATAATAAAATATTATTGAATGATTACTATCTCCAGGCCTAGGTCTTATTTAAAGAAAATTTTTAATTGAAAAATTGTGCTAAACATACAATATGCACCTGGATTTGACACATTAACCACTTCCTCTACAGAAGTTGCACAATAAATTGAATAGTATGTTGGAATTAAGTTTAGGAAGCCTAGAATCAAATTCTGCCTAGAATATTTAGTAGCTTAATAGATAGATCATTTAATTTTACTAATCTTAGTTTCCTTAATTTGAGATAATATCAACAGTGGATAAGAAAGCTGTTAGATGGAACAATGAATATAACATTGGACCTAAAATCAGGAAGATCTGAGTTCAAAATTTGAACTTAACTTAGATACTTAACTGTGTCACCCTGAGCAAGTTACTTAATTTTCTTAAGTTTTAATTTTCTCATCTGTAAAATGTAGATAATAAAAGTACCTACTTCTAAGAGTTTTGAGGATCAAATGAGATAATGTACATAACATGCTTTGCAAACCTTTAAGCATATATAAATGTCATTAGTTATTAATATTTTATACTTTTACCGATGTAATATTCACAAAGTTTTCAAAAGAAATTGATTAATCTAAAACAAAATATTATAACAAAGAATACATGTTTAAACAAAACAATTTTAATCACATATATGTGTGTGTATATAATTCATATAGATTCATTCAATTTTTTTTTAAATATCAACTGCTATAACTGTAAGTATGGAATGATAAAAATTCTGTGGAATAACATATATTAAAGCCATGAGCCAGGATATTTGCTATAAAAATAAAGAAATGCATTCCCAGAGGAAACATAGTGATGCCTCATTACTTGTTGCTAATTTCTGTTTTCTTCCCAGGGGAATCCACAGTATTACACACAAGTCAATAAAATGAATGCAACAAATTCAGCCCTTTCAAAATTCAGATGAATTTTTCTTTTTTGTTCTGACTTAGAATACTTGGAGACTAGGCAAGTCATCTATTCCTTTAGGGTTTATTTTAATCCCCACTTCCTGCTTTTTCATTAATCCTTTTTATCTTTAAAAGAAAATGTAGGTGTCTTTCCCTCTCATGTTAAAGTGGCTACTTACATTCAAGTCAGCTTTTAGGCTTGGAAACATTTGTGCCAATGACTTTTCCCCACACTCTTTTAAAAATACAGCATTAAACCAAGGGAAAAGAAAAATATTATCTATGGACTTAATATGTAGGATTCTATAAATCTAAGCCTTTGCAAATTCTGTGATGTGAAGCAAAGGCCAAGAAAAGAAATGAATTTTATCTCAGAGAACCAATAAGATTATTATTTCATCAATAGATATTGATGTATAGAATATAAGAATTCCACAGCTATAATTCAGTTGACCTTAAGCAGGAGGTCACCTTCTTTAAGCTTCTAATCCATTCAGAAGACTATTGGGAGAATAGAGTGAAAAATGATAAATCTGATAGTCTTCACATCTAAGGTCATGGAGTAGTTGCTCTAAAACTATTCTTGTGACCTTGCCAGATTAATTAGCTGCTATAATGACTTTTCACATGGCCAGTCTGGACATGACCCATTTTCCCTTTCCTTGCTGCTGATATCTTGGTGGAGAAGCCCAGTTTAGAGTTCTATGTAGCAGTGGTGATAACTATCATATTACCCATTTCATCCCTCACTCCTTAGCATCTCCTTATAGTTGTATACATTTCCTTATCATAATTCAAGTTATGGGGTTCAGAGAATCTATATGCCTAACTTCTATCTGACTAGTTAATAAGTACCGACGAAAATAAGATCTATGCACCAAAGAAAAGATATTTTCAGTGCTGACAAGTTAAAGACAAGTGATAGAGATTTACATAAAGATAACTTAAGGATAGTTTGACAGAGCTCACACTTAGCTATAAACAGTTTCTATTTTTCATTCTTTAAGACAGCCTGCAGCACAAATGCAACTTGATCTTTCAAACCTTTAGTCAATGAAAAAACTATATTTCCTGGGTACTTTTTTATGAAGAAATTTTTAACCTAAGAGCCATGAAGAAAGGATTTATTATTATTTTCCTACTGTCATATTCCTTATTTGGGAATTTGAACCTTCCCTCCCATCTTATCTCAATTTTCCCTAATGACCACTAATGAACAATAGCAACGGCCAGACTACATTGTTAAGAAGATATTATCTGGGAGCAGAGCCAAGATGGTAGAAAAAAGGCAGTAATTTGCTGGAGTTCTCCCCCAAACTCCTTCAAATTCCTTTAAATAATGCACCAAAACAATTCCTAGAGCAGCAGAACTGACAAAAGGATGGGGTAAAATAATCAAAATAATTTAATTAATAAAATATAACTAATAAGTGATTTAAAAGCTAAAGATAATTTAAAAGATTAGTAGGAAAGATCTATCACACCTGAGGGAAAGTGGAGTATAATTCAGCAGAATATACAATTAGACCCAGACCCAGAAAAACCAGGAGCAGGCATTGGGAACCACTGAATCAGCAGTAGCAGCAGCAGCTGATTCCAGAGCTCTCAATTCACAGACAATAAGGGGGTTCAAACAACTGGTCAGAAGGATATTATGGGAGTCTCTATGCTAGCACTGAGGCAGGACTCTGCTGCTTTGCGCATACACAGATCCAAGTCGCAGGCTTGTGTGGCAGTCCCAGGGCAAGGAGAAGTACTAGCATACCAGAGCTTGCAGACAAAGTGGAGTGGGGACTTCTTCATTGTTCCAGGGAAGAAAAGTATTTGTGGTCACTCACAAACCAGAACAAAACCAGGACAGTAGTAACCTCTCCTTAAACCAAACCACCCTGAAAGAACTGAAAACTTATAGATCCCTAGAAGTATCTTTGAAAACAACTGCACAAAACTCCTGAAGTTTGAGATAAAATATTCTCTTACTTTAACAAAGAATTAAAATTCAACAAAAAGACTAGGTAAGTGAACAAACAACACAAAAAAAATTCTGACCATAGAAAGTTACTAGGTGTCTAGAAGATCAAAACATATATTCAGAATAAGAAAACAAAGTCAGATCTCCTACATCAAAAGTCTTCCAGAAAAATATGAATTGTTCTCAAGGCATAGAAGAGCTCAGAAAAGAATTTTGAAAATCAAGAAAGATAGAAGAAAAATTGGGAAGAAAAAAATGAAAGTGATACAAGAAAATCATGAAAAATAAACTAATGGTTTAGTAAAAGAGACACAAAAAATACTGAAGAAATTAACACCTTAAAAAACGGAGCAGGCCAAATGAGGCACAGCTAAGGTACAAAAAGCTAATGGGTAAAAGAATGCCTTAAAAAGCAGAGTTGGCCAAACAGAAAAAGAGGCAGAAAAATTTACTGAAGAAAGAAATTACTTAAAAAGTTGAATTGGCTAAATGGAAAGGAAATTATAAAAGCTCACTAAAGGAAATAATTCCTTAAAAATTGGAATTGAACATGGAAGCCAATAACTTTATGAGAAACCAAGAAACAATAAAATAAAACCAAAAGAATGAAAAAGCAGAAGACAATGTTAAACATCTCATTGGGAAAATTCCTAATCTGGAAAATAGATCCAGGAGAAATCATGTAAAAATTATTGAACTACCTGAAGGTCATGATCAAAAAAAGAGTTTAGACATTTTTCCCCCCAACAAATTATCATGGAAAATGCTCTGATATTCTAGAACCAGAGAGTAAATAGATATTGAAAGAATACATCATTCACCTCCTGAAAGAGATCCCAAAATGAAAACTCTCAGGAACATTTTAGCCAAATTCCAGAACTCCCAGGTAAAAGAGAAAATATAGCAAGCAACCAGAAAAAACAATCCATATATCATGAAACCACAGTCATAATAACACAAAATTTATCAACTTCTCCATTAAAAGTTTAAATTTCCAGGAATGTAATATTTGAGAGGGCAAAAGAGCTGTGATTACTGTGATACTCAGAAAAACTGAGCATAATTCTTTAGGAGGAAAAAAAAAAGGATATTCAATGAAATAGAGGACTTTCAAGCATTTTTTATTTAAAGGCCAGAGCTGAACAGAAAATTTGACTTGCAAATATAAGATGCAAGAGAAGCATAGAAAGGTAATAAATAAGAAAGGGAAATCATAAAGAGTTTAATAGGGTTAAGCTGTTTACACTTCTACATGGGAAAATGATACTTGTAAACTCCTAAGAATTTTCTCATTATTAGGGCAATTAGAAGGAGTATATATAGATAGAAGGCAGAAGTATGTGTTGAATATGAAAGGATGATATTTTTTTAAAAAATAAAATTAATAAGTAAAAGAAGAATATACTGAGAGAAAGGGAAATGGAGAGGTGAAATGGGGTAAATTATCCAATTTGAAAGAGTCAAGAAAAAGCTTGTACAGTAGAAGGGAAAAGGGCAAAGGGATGAGAAGTGGGGAGTGAGTGAACTTACCCTCATTAGAATTGGCTCAAAGAGGAAATAAGATACACACTCAAATTGGTATGGAAATATATCTTATTCTTTGGGAAAATAGGAGAAGAAGGGGAGGGATGATGGAAGAATGGGCACACTGGGGGAGGGAACAGTAAAAAACAAAACACTTTTGATAGGGGACAGAGTGAAAGGAGAGAGAGAGAATAGAATAAATGGGATGGTTAATAAGATAGAGGGAAATATAGTTAGCAATAGTAACTGTTGAAAATTTTGAAGCAAGTTTTCTAACAAAGGACTTATTTATCAAACATTTAGGGAACTGAATCAAATTATTTTTTTAAAAAAGAGCCCTTCCCCAGTTGATCAATAAATATAAACAAATTTCAGATGAAGCAATTAAAACTAACTATAGTCATATAAAAAATGCTCTGACTCACTATTGATTGGAGAAATGCAAATTAAAACAATTCTGAGATAATATCTATATATATACCTATTAGAACGGTGAATAGGACAAAAAAGGAAAATAACAAATGCTGGAGGAGATGTGGGGGAAATGAGACATTAATGCTACTGTGGGTGAAATTGTGAACTGAGTTAACCATTCTGTAGAGCAATTTGAAACTATGTCCAAAGGCCTATAAAACCAATACTCTTTGACCTAGTCATATTACTACTAGATTTCTATCCCAAAATTAATTTTTAAAAAAAGGATCTATATGTACAAAAATATTTAAAGCAGCTATTTTGGGGGGACAAAGAATTGGAAATTGAAAGGATGTCTATCACTTGAGGAATGATTTAACAAATTGTGCAGGTGATTATGATGGAACACTATTGTGCTATAAGAAGTGATGAGTAGGAGATTCTCAGAAAAACCTAGACTTACATGAGCTAATGCAAAGTAGCAATCTTGTAAGATGATCAGTTGTGAATTGCATAACTATTCTCAGCAATACAATGGTCCAACATAATTCTGAAGGACTTATGATGTAAAATGCTAACCATATCCAAAGAAAGAACTGATGGTATCTGAATATAGATTTAATCACACTTTTTTAAACTTTATTTTTCTTGATGTTTTTTATCTGTTTTCTTTTTATAATATGACTAAAATGAGCATGTGCTGCATGACTACACATGTATAACCTATATCTAATTATTTGCCCTCTCACAATGAGTGAGGAAGAAGGGAGGGAAAGAATTTGGAACTCCAAGTTTTAAAAACAAATGTTAAAGTTGTTTTTATATGTAACTGGAGCAAAAAGTAACATATTAAAGAGAAACAAAAGAAGATAGTTTTAAGTTTTTTAACATCTTTGTCTTACAAATATATTAAAACTTTTAATACATTCATCAGGAGATATGTTTAGAGTTTAAAAACTGGTTAAGAGTTCATTTAGTCTGACTCCCTCATTTAGCACATGAGAAAAATGAGTGCCAGGGACATAGGTGACTTCCTCAAGGTCATATGCATAGTGAATAATAGAGACGTGATTTGAAACTTGGTACAGTGACCCCAAATCTTAATTGTGTAATATATTGGTGATGAAGAAATATGAACACAGTCCATTAACCATTGTATTTAATAATGTATTAATATTTGCTTATTAGTCAAAGGTTTTTAAAATGTTCTTATCATTCTTTTGACATCAAGATGTTCTTTAATTATCACCTATGTCATCATCACCATCTCTGCCATCACCCACTACATCCCCACACCACATGATTATTCTACTAATGTTTTTTGGGCTGAATTCTGTTCAGTCATTTAGTTCCAATTGCCTCACAAAAGAAGAAGTATATTCTTATGAAAAGTTGATTCATCTTTGTTCCTTATATTCCGCTACCTCCATTTACCTATGACACCATGGATAAATTGTTGGACCTGGAATCACAAAAGTGATCTAGTTCAAAATTTGCCTCATACACATAGCAACTATGTTATTTTGGAAAAGTATTTTGACTTCTCTTTGACTCACTGTTCTCAACTGTAAAGTAGGGGAATTAATAGCAGCTAAATCCTAGGTTGTTATGAGGACAAGAGAGATAATATTTGTAAATTGCTATACAAATTAGAAGGTACTAAGTGCTTACTATCATTATTAATAAGTCCCTTTCTCCAAAAAAATACAACTTTTTAGGGGGGTAGTAGATAAAACAAACAAACAAACAAAAAAAAAAACCCAATGCCCATCTTCTTTATGAAGGAAAAAAAAATTCAGTTCAAAGAATGGTTAGAAATGCACAAAGAAAAAATTAAAATGTACTAAGATATTGAACAATGCAAGTTGGATGATGTGTTGAACTTGTACTATGTTTGTACATAGGGAAGCTTACTCAGTGGAGTTGAGATCAATAAATGGCCTTACTGGGCATTGTTGGAGTTGTTTATTTTCAGATTTCTAGGAATAAAGTAATATTTCTAAGTTAATGCCTATTAACTTTGATTTAGCTCTATTTGACTGACTTAGTCATCTGTTCTACTTGGCATGTGCTATGAAAATTCAAACAAACAGAAGAAATTCTCTAGAAGACATATTAAAGATCTAGAAACAGTTTTCTCCCCGGCTGGACATTTTATCTCTGCTGTTGATGGTAAGAAACACATGGTCTTGATTATGAAGTTAGGTGAGTAACTAAGAAGTCTCAACAGGCCCAATTCATACCTTGGGCCATAAGTGACAAAGGATATATGGTGTGATGAAAGCCATCACCTCTTTAAATAAACACCTCAACTGTATGTCAATTCACCTCAATTCAATAAACATATAAAGAATATATGTCATGTTATAAAGCAGATGTCTGAGAGAGGAATGAACATTATATGAAGGGTAACTAGATCTATAGTTTATTCATTTGACAAACATGTATTCAGGACCTTGTCCAATTTGTGGTATACAAAAGAGGGTGAGGTTGAGCTGGGGAGAAAATCTAATGGGAACTAAATTTATTTGGCTCTCAGAGACCTTGGATATTTTGGGTAGCAAGCAATGTATTTTTCTTGGAGCATAAAAGTTTTCTTTGGGAACAAGTCTATGAAATTCTGAAATAAATGAAAAAGTACATTTAACTTTTCAATTTTTTCTATAAGTAAACAATTCTTAAGGAATCCACTCCTTTTATTAAGTGAAGCAAATCAGTGCATAAGCTCTGGGAGGGTCGGGACACAGAATAGAGTACAAGTGAAATTGCTTCACAGTGCTATTCAGAAGTATGTTCTTAGGGCAACTGAAGGGCACAATGGACAGAGTACCTGTTCTCAAGTGGGGAGGACCTAAGTTCAAATGCTGCCTCAAATACTTAATACTTCCAAGCTGTGTGATTCTGGGCAAGCCACTTAACTCCAACTATCACACACACAGACACACACACACGTATATTCTTACTAAAAGTTGATTGATTCATCTTTGTTCATTTCCATACAACCTAAATAAATAAGAACTCACAGTTTAATATAGGATATAATACACAAACAATGATGCATAAAACAAACTAAATACAAAATAAATTGGATACAATCAACAGAGCAAATGTACTAAAATTAAGAGGGATCAGGAGAAGCTTCCTTTAGAAGTGGCATATTAACTAGGACTTGATGGAGCCCAGAAGATAGAAATGAGGTGGTTAGTCAAAAAGGTAGTGCTATGCTAGTTAAAAATTCCCCTTGCTCTGATTTCCCCATTAACAATTTAATATACACACTCTCCCACCCAAGGCCAGGACTGTGACAAATTTGTATATGTTCTTCCTGAAAAACACACCAGAGTGGCACTCTTTTAAAAAATTTTCTTTTAAGTCCTAAACTTTGTCAATCCTTACTCTACCTGCTCTAGTACAGCCCAAATCAAAGGAAACTGCAGTCATTTCCCTGTGGCCTCCACAGGCAATCCAACTGCTCCTTCAGAGGAACTCTATGGGACTCACACCTCTGTACCTGTCACTTTGATTTACTGTCTTCATACTGACATGAGACCTCTAAGCCTTGTAGGGATTTAAAATGCTCACTCCTTCTTCCTCATTTGCTGTGCCTCTTTGTCTCCTTTTGAAGAACTCTTACAGGCATTGCTGACACATGAAAATAATGGGGCAGGTTATATTACTGACTGTCCTTATACCCACAGACCTAAACACACACTATCAGAAGATATCTATATGATTTTAGACAAAGCACAATTTTGTAAATCAAAGAAATTTATTTATGAAGGAAAACAAGGAGCTTAGACTTTCAGAATGAGAGCTGATCACTAGTCTTTGTCTTGGCCTTCAGGCAAAGCAGTAGTGAACCATGCAGTATATTACAATCCTGAAGTTGTATTTTTTTAAGCTACAAGAACAGACAATTTTAGTCATTGTTTTTCTATCAAGTTTTTCCTCATTTCTAACTCAATTCATCTTGTATTTTAAATTCATTTCATTTGGTCTCTATAGAGATGAACTTAATTACTTATAATAATTCTTCATTTGGTTGAATGTAATTGTAAAATCACACTTGGGATTTCTTTTTTATTAGTGTTCAATAACAATTTCTTTAGCCTTCCCATATAGACCCTATTTTTTGAATTATTTGTTATATGTCTCTCAATTTCCTTCCATCTCTCTTTTTTTTTTTAAAGACAGAACAGTTATCAGAAGGAAGGTATTGGATCTTTCTTACTGAACAATTAAGAAAAGATTAATTTGTAAGGATGTCGAGACTAGGGTCAAAAACACCTGGGCAAACTTTCAGAGAAAGTAATGAAGAACCAGGATTATAGACTAGATTCCAGACCACAGATCAGGACCTAATGCAGGCTCTATTTACCTCTCCTTTAAAATAGTCCTTTTAATTGGTCTCCCCATCTCAATTCTCTTACCAATTCAATGCTTCCCCTGCTTTGCTGACAAAGTCATTTTGGTTGTTCATAAAGCAAAAATAAGACCATGTCACAACCCTATTCAATAAACTTCAATGGCTTGCTATTACCCCCCCCCAAAAAAAATCACAAATTCTTCTGCTTGGCATTTAAAGTACTTTACAAGCTCTCTACCTTTCTAGTCATCTTACACTTGACTTATCTTTATGCACTTTCCTATATATCTATGTTGGTCTGTTTGCTATTCCACATACATGGTGCTCTATCTTCCAAGTCTGTGACTTTAAACTTGGCTGTGTTCCAATACCTGGAATATTCTCACACCTCACATCTTCCTCTTACTTTTGGAACTTATTTCAAGACTCAGCTCAAATCTTATCTTCTGCAGGAAGCCTTTCTGGGTCTTCTTAGCTACTAGCATTCTATATAATTTATATACATCATGTGAATGTAGAATGGTTTCCAAGTTGTCTCATTCACTAAATATAAGCTCCTTCAGTTCAGGGACTTTTGGTACATTATCTCACTCACTAGATGTGAGCTCTTTGAGTTCAGGGACTTTTGGTACATTGTCTCACTCACTAGATGTGAGCTCTTTGAGTTCAGGGACTTTGGGTACATTGTCTCACTCACTAGTTGTGAGCTCCTTCAGTTCAGGGGCTTTGGGTACATTGTTTCACTCACTAGATGTGAGCTCCTCTAATTCAGGGACTTTGGGTACATTGTCTCACTCACTAGATATGAGCACCTTGTGTTCAGGGACTTTCGGTACATTGTCTCACTCACTAGATATGAGCCCCTTGTGTTCAGGGACTTTTTGGTACATTGTCTCACTTATTATTATTAGCTCCTTGAGTTCAGGGACTTTTGTTATCTTTTTTTTTTTTTTAATCCCTGATACTTAGCATAGTACCCAAATAAGTTTGGTTGATAAGTTAGCTGAATGACTAACAAAAATAGTGTGGATGCAATTAAGCAAATATTATGAAAAATAAGGAAGCCTAGAATAAGACTACCAATTAAATTCAAGAACAGTAGAGAACATCGTTAACTTCCTATGCCACTCTAAAACAATGGTGGTCAGGTAGGATAGATATACATATGTATGTATGTATGTGTATATAATCATATAAACATATATATAGTGATACAGTGTGTGCATGTTTATACATATACATATACATATTTATATATTATATACGCCTTTATCTCTTCCCTGAGGTCAGCCAGGATATTATATACACACATGCACATGCACACACACACACACATACTTCTTAGCCCCATTTTGTTTTTGAAACAGCAGAATAATTCACATTGTTTGAGATCCACTATTGTAAAGGGCTGGAACTCTGGAAAAGTATACTTGAAACAAGAATACTTACAGCAGGGTGTTTACTCAGTGTGATTGATGAGATAATGGTTCTCTAGTTCATACATACTTAGTGTACTGTAAAAATGTAATCATATTGAGGTATTTAAGGCCTGAGAGGATTGGAAATGAGACATTCCACTTTTGACCATCCTCCTGGTAGCTCTCCTGCCTCCTGCACTCCTCCACTAAGATCCCTGGGTCCTGGTCCCAAAATCCTCCAGAGAGCTAGTCTGGACACTACATTTTGACACCCGAACAGGGACCTTCAGAAGGACACTACACATATAACTCCTTGATTCTTTTCTGCATGAATAGTCCCTCCCTTAATCCTTAAATAAATCTTAGATTTATTTTTCAGTCCCCTAGTCAGTGAACTCTGAATTAGGTGGAATGAATGGATGAGAAAGGGGCATCTCATTTAAAACCTAAACTTCCCAGAAAAGTTTAGAACCTAGTTATCTTTTGATTGGATCCATCATGTACATTCCACAAGGGTCTTCTCTTTACCATGGGACTTCATCATATCTGTGATACTTCTGAAAATGAATTAACTCTTTCAGATCCTCGAGATTCTGCTATTCTGTAAGATACTGGTACCGTTTATGCAATAAACAGTTCCTGAATGAGCTTCTATAAATAGAAGTTAGTAGATAACCTGGAGTTAGGAAAACTCCTGTTCAAATCCTGCCATATACTTACTATTGTGTAGCCCTGGAATTGACCACTTAACACTGTGCCTCAGTTCCCTCATTTCATCAAATGAAATAATAATTACACCTATTTTCTCTGGATTGTTGTAGAGGTGGGGATAAAATGAGATTATGTATATAAAGTATTTCATGAATCTGAAGAACTATAAAAATGTTAGCTATTTTTATTCATTATATATGGAAATGGAAGACTTGAGATCTATGTCATCCTAGATTAAGTTCAAACTAAATAAAATGTGTTTAATTGTAGATTAAAAATCAATTAATATAGTTTTGTTAAGTGCCTACTATGTTTAAGCAGTGTACTAGTTTCTAGGAATGCAAAAATACCAACATAAAAACCCAATCAGTACTTTCAAGAAGCTTAGAATCTATTTTCCAAATATTAAATAAAATATCTATTTTCTAAGAGAATGACTATCTTCTCTCCAGGAAGTATGAGAAATATGTGATGCCAAATTAAATATTTAAGAGATTGATTAAAATTTCCTATTGGTTCAGAGATTTCTATTAAAAGGTTACTTGTAATAGAAGACCTATATACTCTTGCTCCCACCTATTAAGTGCTTCTGTAATAAACTTTTATAGCATGTGTCATTTCATGAAATTTAAATCTGTTTGGCTCTAGACAAGTCTCCTGGAGATGATGAGTGAACAAAGGGAGAAAATTCATGTTATATGATCTCTTGGATAATATAAAATGAATACATTTTTCACATTATAAAAGAATACAGAGCTAAGGAAATTTGTAAGAGCTTGTTGAGTTTCAAGGTCATAATATAATAGCTGAAATTGGTTACAATTTTATATGTAGGATCAAATTTCTTCACCTTAATAAGCTTTACTATGCAAACTCAGCTTTAAAGTAGGAGCATGCCAAAAAAAAAAAATAGTCCAGAGAGCAATATGTCCTTAATTCTATGAATTATTATAAAACAATTCAACTCAACTAGATTAACTTTGCCATTATAAGAAACTATCCACTTCTATTTTAAAATTATTTTGAGCTAGCTGGTTTTTAGAAGACTAAATTGTGACTTCTTTTAAAACAACCTTGGTAGCTATTAATTAGGTGTTCTGTCAACTGTCAAAGATGAAACTATCATCTATGGAGTAGATTGTGACTACAGTAACCTTGATGCTATACTTTGTGGTAATTTGGGTAGAGTTGTCTTAAGGTCTTAAGCAAATGACATTACTAAAAAAAAACTTAACAAAATGCAAAAAAAAAAAAATTGCCAAGAGAACATATGCCTCATTTAAAATAAATTCTTTTAACTAGGCATTGACCCACACTTAACACCGTACACCAAGATAAGGTCAAAATAGGTTCATGACCTAGGCATAAAGAATGAGATTATAAATAAAATGGAAGAGCATAGGGTAGTTTACCTCTCAGACCTGTGGAAGAGGAAGGAATTTATGACCAAAGAAGAACTAGAAATCACTATTGACCACAAAATAGAAAATTTTGATTATATCAAATTGAAAAGTTTTTGTACAAACAAAACTAATGCAGACAAGATTAGAAGGGAAACAATAAACTGGGAAAACATTTTTACAGTCAAAAGTTCTGATAAAGGCCTCATTTCCAAAATATATAGAGAATTGACTCTAATTTATAAGAAATCAAGCCATTCTCCAATTAATAAATGGTCAAAGGATATGAACAGACAATTCTCAGACGAAGAAATTAAAACTATTTATAGACATATGAAAATATGCTCCAAATCATTATTAATCAGAGAAAAGCAAATTAAGACAACTCTGAGATATCACTACACACCTGTCAGATTGGCTAGAATGACAGGGAAAGATAATGGGGAATGTTGGAGGGGATGTGGGAAAACAGGGACACTGATACATTGTTGGTGGAGTTGTGAACACATCCAGCCATTCTGGAGAGCAATTTGGAACTATGCTCAAAAAGTTATCAAACTGTGCATACCCTTTGATCCAGCAGTGTTTCTACTGGGCTTATACCCCAAAGAGATACTAAAGAAGAGAAAGGGACCTGTATGTGCTAAAATGTTTGTGGCAGCCCTGTTTCGTAGTATCTAGAAGGTGGAAAATGAAAGGATGCCCATCAATTGGAGAATGGTTGAGTAAATTGTGGTATATGAATGTTATGGAATATTATTGTTCTTTAAGAAATGACCAGCAGGATGAATACAGAGAGGACTGGGGAGACTTACATAAACTGATGCTAAGTGAAATGAGCAGAACCAAGAGATCATTATATACCTCAACAACGATACTGTATGAGGATGTATTCTGATGGAAGTGGATCTCTTCGATAAAGAGAGCTAATTCAGTTTCAATTGATCAAGGATGGACAGAAGCAGCTACATCCAAAGAAAGAACACTGGGAAATGAATATAAACTGCTTGCATTTTTGCTTTTCTTCCCGGGTTATTTATACCTTCTGAATCCAATTCTCCCTGTGCAACAAGAGAACTGTTCGGTTCTGCACACATATATTGTATCTAGGATATACTGTAACCTATTTAACGTGTAAAGGACTGCTTGCCATCTGGGGAAGGCGGTGGAAGGAGGGAGGGGAAAAATCGGAACAGAAGTGAGTGGAAGGGATAATATTGTAAAAAAATTATCCTGGCATGGGTTCTGTCAATAAAAAGTTATTTTTAAAAAGTGCTCCACAATACCTGCTTTCTTTTCAGCACTTAATAGGGTAGAAAATTAGAAGGATATAAAGAGAAAGGAGACTGAGATGACTCGGTCAGGAAAACCTGAGTTCAGATCCAAGCTCAGACACCGTGTGACTCTGAACAAGTCATTTAACCCTTGTATGCCTTAGTCCATTGGAGAAGGAAATGGCACACCACTCCAGTATTTTTGCCAAGACAACTCATCAACAGTATGATCCACAGATGATGAGTGACTGAATAGCAACCAAGAGGAAAGAGCCTGGATGTGGAATCAGAAGATTTGCATTTAACCCTGTTTTGCTGCTTCCTAATCTGTATGACTGAGAGAGGGCTAGTCATTGAACCTCTCTGAGACTTAATTTCCGTGAGAATGGTACTTAGACCATCTACTTTATAGAGATACATTGAGCCTTTGGAATATATATTGGAATATATATGTCAGGTGGACATGAAAGGTTCATGAGAAACCCTGAAAAAAACTTGGTAGACCTCACACTAGAGGTACCAGTTGTCCTTGAACTCCCTATAAATACTGGCAATAACATTATATTACATTTATATAGTAACTTGTTCAGCCATTCCCCATTCAATGGATGCCCACTCTTCTTTCAATTCTTTACTCTTACAAATGTGTGATCACAAATATGTTTGTATATTTGGGACTTTTTTTCAGTCTTTTATCTCCTTAGTTCAGCAGGTATTTGAGAATAGTACCCTTTTGTAGTATATTAGCACAAGGGTAGATTTGAATCTTAGTTTTAGGAACTTGTTCTGGTGTTCTGGTAGCTTCTTGACTTATGAGAAATAAGTCTTAAGTTTCTACTATATAAGTCCTAGATAGCATGGGATAGGTTAGCAGTCACAATTAAGTAAAACTGTTTTGGCAGATATGTTTAAACAGATTGAAGGTAACTGATGGGACCCAAGAAAATTAGGGGTATGTCTATCCCAAACATGTGAAGACGTCTTCTGTGCAACAAGCAGATGTGAACAATTTGTTCCAACAGGCCATGAAAGCAGTAGAAGCAGGTATTGTGGAGCACTTAAAGCTTGGTCAGACATTGCAGATGCCAAGGTCATCCAGTGCAAACTGAGCCATCCCCAATCAAATTGACTTTTGTCAAATAGATTATTTGTGCTCAATTAGTAGTAGAGCCTTAGGAGCTTGTACTTGTTTGACCAGCCACAGTGGGATACACTGTGCTTTGATCCCAGTATGCTGATGTCATTTTGGTCCTCTTCAAGTATTGACAATTAGAAGAACAATTTACCTGATGATCATGATGATATGAAAGAAAATAGGAATGAAAGACTTCACAACTCTGATCAATGCAGTGACCAATCATAATTTCAGAGAACTGAAGATAGTCTATACCTTCTATTTCTCAGGTAAGAGGGGATGTAGAATTAAGCATACATTTCAATCAGGGCCGATGTATTGATTTGTTTTGTTTAATTGTATTCATTTGTTATAGAAGAGGATTCTATCAGAGAGAAATCATTGGAAATAATGATAATGTAATAAAATTGTATTAATAAAACATTTTTAAAAAACAAAAAAAATCTATATGGCTTGTCAATTAACAATTTTTCTTACATTTTTTTTCATCCCAGAGGCAAAGAACTCTCCCATAGAAAAATATTTTTGGAGTAATAATGGTTACTTTCAAGTATTTTCTTTTTTCAGAATTTCACTTTCAGAAAGATAAATGTTTGAACAAGACTATATGATGATCAATTCTGATGCATGGGGCTCTCTTCAAAAATGAGATGATTCAGACCAATTCCAATTGTTCAGTGATGAAGAGAGCCATCTACACCCAGAGAGAGGACTCTAGGAACTGAGTGTGGAGCACAACATAACATCTTCACTTTTTTGTTGATGTTTGCTTGCATTTTTTTTCTCAGTTTTTTCCCCTTCTTTACCCAATTTTTCTGGTACAGCAAGATAACTGTATAAATATGTCCATATAGACATATATTTTAACATGTTTAATATGTATTAGACCGTCTGCCAGCTAGGGGAGGGGGTGGGGGAAAAGAGGGAAAATTTTGCAACAGAAAGTTTTGCAAGGGTCAATGCTAAAAAATTACCCATGCATATGTTTTGTAAATATAAAGCTTTAATTAAAAAAATAAATATTTGTAGCAATATCATAACTACTTATTTAATATCATAACCATTTATAACATATAATATCATAATCACTTTAATTAGTTCAACCAGTTATATTAATGAACAAATATGTAGCATTTAATTCACTAAAACAGTAGGAAAAACAAAATAAAAATCATGACACTATTTTTTCTAACTTGAAGCCCTTATCTCATCTTATTTGACTTGATTTACACGAGGCCAGGGTTTCCATAAAAGCTGGGACAATCTACATCAGAAAATTTTGATCTCTAGTTTACCACTTCCACAAATTAAAGATACCACTGTGTATTACTTTCCATTGTGGCTATGGAAAAGAGAATTTTTGGCATATATATACATACACATATGTGTATGCATATATGTGTATATGTATTTAACTAATATTAAAATGGTTGCTGTATCCAGATTTAGGCTTCTATTCAAGTTTCATCTGGCTCATATTAATATTAATCCTCCACAGTTAGAATTCAGGCTAACAGAACTTCTTTCTCCCTGGGAATGTCTAACTCACCTTGCAATCAACACTCTCAGTTCTTTAAAGCCACGATCCAGTGCATATCATGACTTTATTCTTAACCCCTTCTTCTATCTTCATATTCTAGTATACAGTCCTTGCTAATTCCTTCTTTAATCTATAAGAATTCTGTCTTTGATTTACTCATTCAATTTCTAATATGTAGGGTCTTCAGTATTATTTCCAAAGTTTAAAATAAATGGATAGCAGGAATTTTTATTACCTTTTTTGCTACAATTTTATCAGCATATTGCATTTATAAGACACTGTCAACTAGATGGAATATGGAATAAGATTGCACTGACAACAATAGAAAGTATTCTAGATGATAAATTGAAAGACCTGAATTAATAGGATTATAATCCATATGATTCCACATTTAGAACTGAAAGAGACCATAGAGGTCATCTCTTTGATTTTATGAATGGATAAATCAAAGCTCCGAAAAGTGTATGACTTACTCAAGATGACTAAAGGAGTAAGGCTGTCAGGAGTTGAATTCAGATAATTTTTACTTCTTATTTTAATACTTCAAATGGATTCAAAATCTATTTATCTGTGTACTCCTTTCACAAATAAAGATCATAATTCATTCAAGTTTTCTTTTCTTAATTGATTCTTGTTCTTGTTTTCTTATCAACATCTATTGAGGATCTCCTTAACATACTAGAGGTGCTCCTCTTGGTCTTATAATACACGTCACTCTAATATAACATAAAAACCTAACTCAACTAAAGACATCTCTAAACAAGCAAGAATGACAGTTTCCAAAATAACACATTAAAAAATTTAAATAGTATTGTTTATTATTTGAATGTATTTACAAACTTTACAATAACTCTGTTAGTTTAAGGTGTCACTGATGTTTTCTTATATGCTTAACAAATGGGAAATGCTCCAAAAATTTTAATTTTCAGAAAGAAGTAAAATTATTTCCATGAAAAGTAAAGGACAAGGGGGCCATTAGAAGGCATAGTGGATAGAGCACCAACCCTAAAGTCAGCAGGAACTGAGTTTAAATGTGGCCTCAGACACTTAATACTTCTAACTTTGTGACCCTGAGCAAGTCACTTAACCCCAACTGCCTCAGCAAAAAAAGGAAGGGAGGAAAGAAGGAAGAAAGGAAAGAAGGAAGAGAGGAGGGAGGAAGGAAGGGAAGAAAAAAAGGAAAGAAAGAAAAAAGGAACAAAGAAAGAAAGCAAATAAAGAAAAGTAGGAGAGTTATGCCTATTTTGTCTTACATGTTAGACATTCAATAAATATCAGTTGAATTTAACTAAAACCTAAAAGAATACAAAACAAGAACTAATAAGAAAACTAACAAATAAAATTCATAAAGCATCATGTGTGTATTTCTCAATGAAGAACAATTTAGTTTTTGCTTTACTAAGCAAAGGATGGTATCTGCCTTTAAAATGTTTTTCTTGGGATTGGAAATGTTTCTGAATTAGTGAGATAATTAATAGATTAAACATGGCATGATGCACCCATGTGGTAGTTTAGTTGCTAGTGTCATTAGTAACAGAAATTGATATAGAACCAAAATCAAAAGCAAAAGTTTATGTATGTGGCTACCAGGAAGAGAAAACCAAACTATAGTGGGGGGGAACTGCTTTTCTTTTCCAGTTATCAATAAGTATTTGTAAGAGTCCTATTTTGGGGAAGTTCTTGCCCTCTTCATTTAATGGTAAATTCAAAAGAAATAGACCAAAATTTTCAAATAGGGCCTTACCTTTATATTAAATATATCCAAGAATCTATGCCTTGGAATTGTGGTGCAGGAGAAGATTTTTGGAAGTGTCTTAGACAGCAATATTTAAAGAAATTAATTCAGGCTATTCAATGAATATGAAATATTGAAATTGAAACTTAAATACTCTAGTCACAAAATGAGAAGACAGTACTCAATGGAACACACTCTGATGTTGGGAAAGACTGAATGCAAAAGGAAAAGGGGACAGCAGATGAAGACATGGTTAGATAGAAAACATAGAAACATTAGATATGAACTTGAACAGACTTTGAGAGAAAGTAGATAATAAAAGGGCTTGATGTGCTATGGTCTATGAAGTCATGAAGAATTATGAGTAAACAACTAAACAACGAAAGGGTCTTAAAGGTGGGATAGTGGATAGACCACTGAGCCCATAGTAGGAAGCCTCATCTGTCTAAGTGACTTCAGACACTTAATAACTATATGACCTTGGTCAAATCACTTAAACCTATTTGTACCAGTTTCTTTCTCTATAAAATGAAATAGAAAAATAAATAGCAAATCACTCCAATATCTATACCAAGAAATCATCAAATGAGGTCACAAAAAGGGTTTAAAAAACAAGTTGGTCTAAAAAGAAACTAATCATAAAAATACTGATACCTTCAATAAGCAGAACAATCAAAAGAAGGAAATCCTAAAATTAATGAATAACTGACAACATTAGTAAAAAGTTGTTACAAAACAAAAGAATTTTAGAACTTTTCAATGTTTCCTTTGTTCCTACAGTTACATGAAATGTCATAAGACAATAGGATTTAGTGATGGAAAGATCCTAAAAATTATCTAGTTCAAAACTTTTGCTATATTCTTAAGAAAACTGAGGAAATGAGACAGTAACATGAGAAATTAAGAAATGAATTTTAAAAAAGCATGATAACAATTGACAAAATAAAGAGGCATCTGATCGAGTTTCTGGCATAGTCAATAGCAAGCACTTTCTAGACAGACACTTAAAGGAAGAAGTACATTTTATGCCTGACAAACTTCATCCTTTTGGAAGAAACTAACAGAGCATTTAAATGTTGTAGTCCTGAAATTTTAAGAGCTATTTGGCAACCAAGTCTCAGGCTGATCAAGCCTTATTTATTTATATCCCAAGAGATTAGCCCAATGCCTGACCCAATACATTAATGAATGCTTATTGATTAAATGACTGATTTGTGCCAGCTAGAGTCATAGTCATGACAAAACAATAATTTCACCCTTACATATATTTATGAATAGGATGTTTATCTTTACTAGATTTTGGTATATGAAATATGTTCACTGAAGGTATATATTTTTTCCCTGCAACTTTTCTCATAATGATGAATTACATGTTTCCCTAGTATAAAACTTATTTCAAATTCTGAAAGCATTAGGCCAAATAGTGTTAGAAATGCCCAAAGGTAGGCAAACATAAGTAATTCTCTATATTATATGCAAAAGCAAATGTCATTTCCTTTTGGAAGCCATCAGGGTCATACTTTCCCCTCAAATGTTCCAAACGAAAAAGGCCATAAATCTCTGTGGGCCTTAAATATCAGAATTTTGAATATCAGACATTTTGCTCTTAGAAGCTTAAAAAAAGGGGTGGAAGGGGAGTGAGATGAACAAGGGCATTATTACAAGGAAAAAAGCCTTAGGCTCTAAATAGATAATTATCAATAATATACAAATACACATGTTTATATGTATATATGTACATATATATGTAGTATTTATATATGCATGCATGTTTATGTACATATTTAATTAATGAACAAAAAGCATTTGACTACACTGAATTCTAAAATTACCTATGTAGAAATGGCTGTGTATTCAACTTTGTTGTCATTATATTTAGCTTTTCTAAGTTTTTAGCATCTATAACTAACCACAAAATTATTGGTCATGTTTTTAAGTATATAAGAACAATTACTCAAACCCTTAGAAAAACTGCAAAACAATGTGAAAAATTGAAATATCATCAAGTTAATAAGTGCCAGTTAATCACTCCCTACCTGGAACAGAATCTGACCTTATAATTACTTCATCTAAAGGGCTTGTAGTTCAAATCACATCAACTTGATTTTGATAGCATGAGGCCAGCTGAAACATGTATCCCTTGAAGCATGCATGAGATGAAGAAAGCGGCATTAATGTATAAGGGTGATGTGAATTCATTAACTGAGGGGAACACACACACACAACTGCATTCAAAGACTCTAGCACTGACAGTAATTGCTGAACTGAATATTTTTCAAAGAACCTCTTTGTTCCTAATGGCATCAAAGCCATTGTTGAACTGTAATACACTGTCACCAACATGAGCATCAGGAATGAAGATTTGTGCATGTGAAAGATCAAAAGCTTTGATGAAGAGGTCTGTAATTATTAATAATTGCTTCCCAAGTGACCATTTTACATAAAGATTTCTCATAACAAGAGATGTGCTGAGGTCTACCAGTTGGCCTTAATATTTTCACTGTACATTTTTTAAAGGGAGGATGATTCAAGACTTATGCAGATAGAATTTATGTCACCACAATTACTCTTTAAAATGTAAGCAAGTTTTAATTAGATATAACACATCTTTGCCTAAGGTAACATTGTACAGAAGAATGTCAGGGATCATGATTTTAACCTAAGGCTTGGGATCTTGGGAAATCAAAACGAATGTCCAGGACTCATGATTAGGGCATTTCTGGAGTGTATTTCTGGTGACACAGTAGGTGTAGCACTTGTTCTGGAGTCAGAAAGAACTGAGTTCAAATCTGAACTCAGACAGCTATTTGCTTGTGACCCTAAGCAAGTCATTTAATGCTGTTTGCCTCAATTTCCTCATTTATAAAAGGAACTGGAGAAGGAAATAGCAAAGCACTCCAGAATTTTTGCCAATAAAATTGCAAATGGGTTCACAAAGATTCAGACACTACTGAAAATGACTGAAAAAACAACAACAATGATAGTTTTTCCATAACTAAAAAGGTTTTCTACAAACTTTGCTTAGTAGCTTATGCCATTGTTTCAAAGAAAGTGTTTTCCTAGAGGGAAATGTTTTTGAAACATAAAATCTAATCATGCGTCTTCTCTCTTCAATTTTATTTCATGCAGAAATGTCAAAACAACTTTAGGCCAAGAAAAAGGAAATCAGAAATTGCCCCTATAATGTCAAAAAAGTGTAGAAGGATTGAAAAGATGGCTTGCATTCTTCATATCAAGATTAGGAAAAAACTCACTCATACTAGCTCTAGAAAAAGTAATCAAATAAATATTACTATTGTGTTAAGAAAAGGGATGTCAATTGAATGTTTTATTATATTCCATTCACCATTATTGTGACTTCTAAGATCAAAGACTCCTTCATTAAATACAAATTTCACTATATGTGTTCTTTCCTGCTTTAGTATACCTCCTTGAGATAGGGAATGTTTCAGTTCCTCAGACACAGTAAGTGCTTAATCAATGGGTTTTCTTAATGCATTTATTCATTCATTCATGAATTCCATTAGCTTAAAAACTTGTTGGAAAGCATATAAATACAACTGTTTGAGTGGGGGTATATATTTTTTTAATCACAGAATAATACCCTATTTTTTTCACAGGGCCTTGCAAGAAATATTCAATAAATACTTGCTAATTAACATGATATCTCCTTTTCCCCCAGATTATTCCACTTGTAACAAAGAAAATAAAATCTTCCATGGATGAACACGAAATGGATCCTATTCCAATAGCCAAAATTTTATATGCCTCTCAGCTTTCAAATGCAAGATAAAATGAAAGAAAATTGTGGATTCATAGCATATCATTTTCTATCTTATTCAAATGAAATATTTTGTGTAAAGCACTTGTAGACTCTAAAGCACTATAAACATATTTATCATCATCTTCATCATTAGTCACTCTATTAGGTGAAAGATTATTGAAAGATATGGCATCTAAAATGGATATTAAAGGATGAGCATTATTACAGAAAATGTAGATGGGGAAAAGGGCACACCAAACAGTTCAAATGATGTGAGCATAAAGAAGAAATTCACTGGAATATGATCAGGAACCCAAAAAAGCAAACTACTAGAAAAACAATAGTAGAGATGACCAGAAAAATAGAATGAGGACATGTCATGAAGGGTCTTCAATGCCAAATTAAGATGTGGGGACTTTATACTGTAGTTGATTGGGAAAGTTTTAACTTTTGAGTTTTTTTTTAATAGCAGAATAATCAAAACTGTGTTTTAAGAAAAATATTATAATAATTGATTAACTAGGAGGGCCTTGCAATTAACCAAAAGCTTACCCTACCATAGGGACAATGAGAATAAAAGAAGAAATGCTGTCACTTAATCTCTCACTGGATGGAACACCTGTATTCCCTCCCTCAATGAACTCCCCAATGCCAGCCTTGGAACCATCCTAGACAAGGAACTTTCTTGCTTACTTCTGCTTGTATCACCAACACTTTACAACAGTGCCTGGTATATAAGTAGTTATACATTTAATAATACACTTAATAAATGTACACTCACGTTTCTCTGTGTGTGTGTCTCTGTCTCTCTGTCTCTGTCTCTGTCTCTGTCTCTGTCTCTCTCTCCTGAAAATAATGACTCTAAGGAAACTAAAGATTTCTAATCAGTACAAAGTATCTAATTGAAAGAATAAATAAATAAATCTTCACATTAGATGTAGAACTTACTAAGGCAGCAAAGCAATTGACATTTTTTGAAGAATTTCCAATAAAAAGTACCATGCACAACTCAGTTATTTCTCCTCAAAAAATAAATCAATTGTATACCTCAAGCATTTGTATCAAGTTTTTTATTCTATATGAGACTTTTTAAAAATACATTTTATGTAAGTTTATTAAAAACATATTTTAAACAAAAGACCATATTTTGGCTTCCAGGTTTACTATATTTATTTTTCTCAATAGACCATTCCTTCATAACACTGAAACACAGATGATGCTTTACTTCCAGAGTCACTCATCATGTTGCTTACAAGACAGTATGATAATATCATAAACAATAATGAAAATATTCATAAAAAAGGCTGAGACTTGTGGTGACTTATTTTATCATGTCAGAAGAAGCACATAAAAAATAGGAAATCACTTTATACACTCATGTCAGTTGGTAACACTGGCTCATCATAGCATAGACCTGATCTGATTTGTCCTAATGGACCTAAAGCTACCAAGGCTTGTAATACTGTTTATGAGGACCTATTTCTCTAGGAATCTCTCAATTGCAGCACTTTTAAGCATTTTTTTGGGGAGTGGGGGGGGGAATATTATGTTGTCCTTTGAAAATCTTAAAGTCTTTTGAATGACCAAACATAGAACAGGTTCTTGATGAGTTACTACTTACTAACAATAGCTGGCATGTTTATATCAACTTATGGTTTAAAATCATCATCTATTTGTTCTTCGTGGAAGTCTCATGATTATAATTTCCACTTTGCAGATGAAACAGAGGAGAGTTATAAAATTTCCCCTAAAGCCATAAAGCTATCAAATGGCAGAACAAGAACTGAAATCCAAATCTTCTCACTCCAAATAGAACATTTAGACAGTACTAAGTCAGCTTACCATTTTCTCTTTCCTTGGAAATATATCGATTCCTTTGGCATCCCATTATTTGACTGTAGTATTCTATGGTTTATATCAAGCAGAAGTTCATATGATCTCATCACTTCAGATAAGATTTAGTTTATGACTATATGCAAAGAATATTGGTTAGAGGTCTGGAAAGTTATTCCTGTGATTGAATATGCCACTTTATGGTAGCAAAACAAAACAAAATAAACAAAAATAGAACAGATGCCCATCAGAGAAAGGCAGAACAAATCACAGTGTATACATATAATGGAACATTCTGGTGCTTTAAGAAACAACTATGTAAAATTCAGAGACAAGAAACAACAGAGAAAAATTCTATGAAGTAATGAACAGCCAAGGAAAGCAGAACCAAAAGAACAATATATACAGTAATTACAATAACATAGATGAAAGTAACAATGAGAGATCCTGTAATGATTAACTAGCATTTATTAAGAATCTTAAAGTTTGCAAAGAGCTTTACAAACATTTCTTTATTTTATCCTCATAACAATCCTAGAATTCAGAATTTCTTTCTTTCTTTATTCCGTTAGGTATTTTTTATTGATTAGAAATCTTCATTATCCTTGGAGTCATTATTTCAGGAGAGAAAAAGAGAGATAGATTGAAAGAAACAGAAAGACACAGACACGGATAGAAACAAAGAGAGACAGAGAAGGAAGGAGGAAGAGGGAGAAAGAGAAAGAGAGACAGACAGACAGACAGAGACAGAAAGACAAAGCACATTTAAATAAATGTGCATTTATTAACTATTGTACTCATTTTATAGTTAAGGAAATTGAAGCAGACAGAAATTAAGTTACCTGCTCAAAATCATACCACTGTCTGAGATGGAGTTTGAATTCTGGTCTTATTAACTTCAGGTCCATCACAGTGACCAATTTTATTCCAGAGAGCCAATGACAAAATATGTTTTGCCCCTTCAGAAAGGTGGAGTACTATAGACACAGAATATTATACACACTATGCAGCGGCTATGTTGGCAGACTTCAATGTAGTGAGTGAAGGATATTAAAGAACAAATGTAAAGGAAAAAACACCAAATTTTTAGGAAGAAAAAAGTACTACTTTTGAAATTTAACTCTCACACTCCTGACTTAGTGTATTGTATGGAAATCCTCATATGCAACTTGTGTACAAATAGGAAGGATTAAAAATTTACCCAACAATACATATCAAAGATAACATTTTTTTTTACTTTCTCAAAGCTATGTAGAACTTGTATTTAAAATTTATGATTTCATGTCACTTCAAGATTTGAGAGGGGAAGGGGAAAAGATTTTGAAACAACTCAGACAACATATGGAAGGTACTGTCAAATAAAATCCAGTGAGGTAAGATAGAGAAAAAGACACACCAGGGCTCTATTCTCTTTTCAATGCATCAAAGATTTACACACTCTTCCCATGATCATTAATGGCTTTTATACACATAATTTGTCCCCATGCACCAAGGGGAGGATAAACTCCTTACAGAGGAGAAATAGAGGGTATTCAAAGGAAAAAAAAAAAATTGATGCAGAAAACTGATAGATGCCAGATGGTAACCAATGCAAGAGAAATTATATTAAATAGATGTGTACATACATACACACATGTATATGTGCATCTTTAACATATATGAAGCATATATACAAGCATATGTGTGTGTATATACATGTTTGTATATTTTTAAAATTCTTCATTCCATGAATCATACAGGTCAAAAGGCACAGCTAGAAAAGACATCACTGAACAACTCAGTATACAGCAAACAGGTTACAGTGAAGACAATTTTTAGAAAATGGAACAAAAGAGCACAGAATAAAAGTAAGGAATACAAGTTTTTCTAAAATTGGAATTTCTAGAAACTGTGTATGTATGTGTTTGTATGAAAGCTCATTGCAAACAGAAAGAATGTAAGTGAGAAGTTACAAGGAGACCTCTTCTGGGATAGCCCATTCTGCTGAGCCAGTAAATTTGCTTATGGCAGAATCAAAAGACAGCAAGATATCCTTGTGGGGGAGAACAAAGCTAACATATTCCTAAGTGACTCAAATAAATTAGTCCTATGGGCTGCTAAGTGACTCAGACAGTTCAATATATATGTTAGGTAATGAGACAAGAGACCAAGAATAATCTTGGAGGGTAAATGCTTACAAGTCAGCATTCTGGGGAGACTCTCAAGAGCAGTTGTATATATTTTAAATACCTTCTTTGCTAATAGAAAGAGAATAGACAGGCATAGTGGAGGGATGGAACCTGCAATATCTATTTTCCTAGAGGCAGCACATCCTCATGTCATTTGGAAGGATATTTTTTCTTCATCAAGTCTTTTATTAGTCCACTGCAAAATCTCTGCATTTTGCTGAACTTCAAATACTATTAGTGATTTTATCACACAAAGAGTCAGATTTAACTCGAGAGTCTGGACACATAACTAAAGATGAGGTATGGGTAACAGATTACTTTTGATATTAAAAAATTAGTTATCCAACTCTCTGCTTAAATCTAATGTAAAAGGTCACAATGCTCAATTTAGAGATTGATAAATGTACATCCTTGACACTGAGCAGCCAAAAAAGAGGTAGAAAACACAGAGAAATGTTATTTTGCCATTACTTTAACCAGCTCCCACAATAAACTATCTTGACACCAACTCTTTTCTGTACTATTTTTGGCAAGTAGAAAAATGACTATGTGTTGTATACCTGGAATGATGATGATGATGATGATGATGATGATGATGACGACGATGATGGTAGACTGTATTTATATAGCACTTTAAGGTTTGCAAAAAGTTTCATAGATGTTAGCTTATTTGATCCCCATTTTATGGATGAGTAAATTGAGGGAGAGGGTTTAAGTGAATTGTCCAAGATGACATAGTCACTGTCCAAGGAAGATTTAAACTGAAGTCTTTCTGATCAATAATTTTTTACCCTTCTATTGTCTAAATCACCCAAGGGCAGGCAAGTTTAAATACTACCTTATTGAAAAATAGAAGGAAAAAAAAACCCTCTTCTCTTTGATTTTTAGGCCTCTGTGTTGTTATAGTCTTCCATGCCAGAAAGGGAAAGTTTAGTTATGACATCTCCAGAAGGATTTTCTATTGCAAAATCTATCTCCAAAGGTCAGGTTTTCAGGTAAAAAGAACAATCATTATTCCAAGGATGTCACTTATCTTCACAGAAATGTTCAAGTGTGCTAAGCACTTTACAAACATTATCTCATTTGAGTTACACAACAATCTTGGGAGATTGGTACTATTATTATCTTCTTTTGCAGTTGAAAAAACTGAGGCAGATAGAAGTTGTGACTTGCCCAAGGTCACATAGCTAATAAGTCTAAGGTTGGATTTGAACTCAGGTGTTACTGATTCTATATCCAGCACTTTCATTACTATATTGCCTAGCTGCCTATATCATAGAATCGCAGATATAAAGTTGGCAGAGACTCAGAAGTCAATTAGTCCAATCATTTTGCAGATGAGGAAATTGAGGTTCATGAATGTTAAATGACCTATTTAGGGTAACACAAATAGTGATCATCAGAGGTGAGAATGGGAGCTAGCAGTCCAGAACCAGTACTTTTTCCATTGTACTATGCAACTCCATCTTGTCTCATGTTTTTTTTTTTTTATCTCATTAAATTCAAAGTGCTTAATACTATGTGACAAAAAACATAGGATCACAGAATAAGTAATGAAAGTTTTGTTAGAAGTCATTTAGCAGACTCATTTTACAAATAAAAAAACTTACACCCCCCAAAATTGGGACTTATCCAAAATCATACATAAATAATAAAACTGATATTCAAACCCAAAATCTTTTTAGTCTAATCCCAACTCACACTGTTGACATACTGAAATTGCAATAAAATTCCCAGAAAGACCAACTACTATCCAATCTCACTTCATCCTACCCCTAATGACATTTTATGTTTGTGATCAAAAATTGCCAAGAGTCAGAAGGTTAAACTAAAAGTTCTTGTGAATCCCTTCTAGCCCTAGCCAGTTATCTTAATTGCAATGACATGATGACAAGTAGCTTTTGAAAAAGAAAAGAAAAAAGACACAAAAGTTCCATAATTATTCTGACTTTAGAGCTCCTTGCTTCCAACAGATTGATTATGCAAGCTGGGGCAGAAGAGTCCCAAATACATAGAGTACATTAGATAAATCTATCCTAGCAATAGGATAGTAATGAAGTAAGAAAATGAAGTAAGAAAACAACAGGAATGACTGTGACACCAAGTGAGATTCTCATAAAACCTCATGGTGTTTCCATGAGGAAAAGGTATATTGTCAAATGTGGACAGATCCAGTTGCAGCCACGTGAACTCTATTTGAATAGTCTTATAAGGAACATAGATGGTCTTACAAAAAGCAGAATGGACTTTGCTTCTATATGCCATCTTAAAATTAGAGAGAGTGAGAATAATGAAAGTGGGGCTGATAAAACCACAGAATTTTAAGCAAGATAAAATGACTTCATAGACAGAAGTTCAGAAGGTGTCATGATAAAATGAAACAAGATGTTAGTTCCAAAATGATAAATGGTGTAACATCATTTAATAGTATAGCATTGGAAATTTATTGGAACAATTCCAATTCCAAAAAAAAAGAAAGTATACCATTAAGAAACCATGCATCCCAATTTTGTTTTAGAAAACATGATCTCTAACAGTAATATTGATCTATGGGATACAGTACAGAGTACTTACATTGGATCAAGTAGAAATCTTATAATCTATTCAATTTTTCTACTCTCTCCTCCCTGCCCAATTTACACCACAAAGAAGAATTGAGTGGGTGGGTGGAATCCCTCTTCCCTTTGGGTAAAGGAGGAGTGGCATTGGATATAACTCAGAAAACCCTTTTCATTCTGTTCAGATCCAAGTCTGAATAAATACACAGCTGAATTCATCTTGGCAAAGCTTCAAATGCCCTGGATACATTCCCCCAATAGGAAAAATGTGGCTGTCCAGTTAACCCTAATTAGCTAACCTTAATCCCACGAGGGTGTTCTCCTAAAAAGAAACTATAGAAAATAGTTTGCTTAAACTGAAAATCCATAATATATCGTTACAAACTTTAACATTTCCTTGTGTACCTGGTAGCAAGTGGAACCAGAAAAGAAAGGAGTGAATAAAGAGAAAACCCAAAGTAAAATTTAATAACAGGATGTCAGTTATTCTTCATAAAATTCCAGTTGATCACAGCTAAGGAAGACCAATTTATAAGGAATCTGAGAAAAGAAGAAAAAAGTGGAAAGGATGGGGAGAGAACCAGAGAAATGAAGGGGGAAAGGGAGACAATGAGGGAAAGGGAAAGGAAGAGAAGAAGAGGATAGTGGGAAGAAGAAAGAGGAAAGGGTAAGAGAGACTAGGAGAAAGAAAGGAAGAGACAAATAGAAAGACAGTGACACAGAAACAAAGGAAGAAATAGAGACAGAGCAAAAGACATGAAGACTCTTTGGTTCCAAAGACACTGAAAATTATTGTCTAAAACTGTGCAAAATAAAAGACATCTGTAATTTTGCTGCTCTGGTTTGGATATTTATATACTAGTTAAAACAACATAGGATGTTGGCGTAACCATCACAAATCAAAAGCCAGAAACTGTTGCAGACTGAAGAAAGTAACCTGAAGAGAAATACAGTACAAATACCTCGTAATTAGAGAAACATGGTTTCTAAATGGGGGTGGTGATCAGCTCAAAGTTTACCAAGTGCTTTTTTAATAGAGTGTTTTTTTTGTTTGTTTGTTTGTTTTTTTACTTTGTTTGTTTGTTTATTTGTTTTGCTTGTGTGTTCCTGGCCAAGACTGCAGTGAGCCTAAATGTGACTTCTGTGTGAATAACTGATTACTGCAAAATAGCCTTCAGCCTTTTGTTTGACCCAACAGGCCTTCCACAGCTCCTGTCATTTAGATCAGGCATTTGGGTCTGAATACATGAAGATAATTGGCCCTTGGGATTGCCACTACTATGAGCAGGAGAGGCAGAGGGTGTATGCGAAGTCCATTCATGTTTACATCATCCACATAGGACATCTAGGACAAAGTTGTCCAACCTTCTATACTGAAATTTCTATTTATTTCAAGATACTCATCAATTAATCAAGAAGCATTTACTAAGTGCCTACTGTGTGCCAGGCACAGATCTAGGTACTATATATACAAGTGCAAAAAAAGGGGGGAGAAGAAATACTAAATGATTTCTGGAAAATAACAAATATAATGGGAATTTCTCTCATAAAATTAAAATCAATAAAAAGGTAATAAAATAATTTACTTGTAGATGAGCTCAATCTTCAACTAGTATACACACATGGCTTTATATACTCAAGTTGTGCTGAAAAGATTTAGTACAATTTTATATTTACAAAATAAATTTTAAATTTAAGCGTTTAAAATACATAGCCTTTAATATATGGCTTTATTTAACATGTAGTCTTTGTGTGTGTGTGTGTGTGTGTGTGTGTGTGTGTGTATCTTAAAGTAAATAGCTTTGAAGAATTAATAACAATATTGCAGTAAGAAGTTTGTGGCAGGTTGTCTATAAATTTTTGTCTATTATTCATATACAGTCAAACACAAACATACACACACAAACAAATGCAATCTATAGTTCTCCAAACTCAAGAACCCTGTTGCTAAATTAAGTTCAAATAGTCATATGTATATTTTCATTTGGAATAGGAAGTTAGAAAAAATAGGAAGTAAAATGGAAACTTCTGAATGGATCATTTCTCTATCATGTGGAAAGTTAGAAGATTAATTCTTCTGCATAGAAATAAAATAAGAACCAACATTTTTTAAAAAGTTTGAGTTACACTTTTACACTAAGAGCCTAGTTTTTTTTTTTTTTTTTTTCCTCTTCCCTTCTATCTTTATCTCCCCTATCTCTGTGAGGTAATAGAAGAATAAGGGAGAAAGGAGAACTGACTTTTGATAATTTAATGCAGGAGGTATGCCATGTCAGTGATGTACACAGAATCATAAATGGAGAAGTAGGAGGGATTTTAGCTGGCCTTAAGTCCTTAAGACCCTGGCTCTGTCACCTTTTTGATAAAGGAATAAAAGATGTTACCTAATATTTTTGTGACTTTGATCAAATCACTTCACTTTATGAGTCTTTATTCATTTGTAAATTAAGTAGTTTGGCCTAAATGATCTTTAAATTCCTCTCTTGATCATCATTTGAATGATGAGGAAACTTGAGACACAAAAAAAGTGAAGTGACTTGTCCAAAGTCATAAAGCTAATTACTGCCCAAGGTGAGATGTTAAAGGAAAACTGAAAATGATTTCTATCTTTACAGTGGGAAGAACACTGGACTGGGAGTAAGAAGAGGCAAGGTCCAGCTGTGCTACTTGCTAGCTGTGCCATGCTAAGAAAAATCACTTCTATACTTCTCTGGGGTACTGTTTCCTTATCCATAAAATGAGGTCCATTCTATCTGTAAATCGCATAACCTTATGACTAAACATGGTGAGAATGACAAAAAGAGTCCAGGGTTGTTACAGAATGGTCTGAACTAGATGAAACCAAATTTCAAACATAAGCAGGAATGTATTATTACTCTAATAGATTTCCCATTCTTAGTATTAAAAAAAATTTTAAAGAAAAAATTGATATGCTTTTTTTTTTATTTCCTGTAAAAAAAAAAATGATGACCTTGAAAAAAAAATAGATTGAAATTGTAACAATGCTATCTCCTGAGATATGTAATATACTATGTTTCTCTATTAGCTCTAACACCTTATCAGGCAAATGAATCCTCCTTCCCTACAGGCGGGGACAAGCATAGAAAAAAGAATAATAGGCAACCAATCAAATCTAGCCAATGAAATAATCAACAAAGAACAAAATGAACTACAATATGAAATAGTTTACTATATCAGAATCTTGCTCCATTGCTATCTATTATGTGAAGAACAGAAGAAAACTGATTTACATGGTAGAAGTAGAGCCAATGAACTTGGAATAAAGAAATAAAATTCCTTGACCATCACAAAGGAACCTCCCTTTTAGATTTTAAAGAACAACAGTAATATTTGCCTCCTTTTGTATGTTTCAGCACAAAGTTCAGGGTAGGTGAATATTTTTATACAGTATCAGTATTATTGTTCAGTCATTTAGTCATTCATGACTCTTCATGACCCTATCAATCATACTGTCCATAGGATTTTTTTTTTTTTTTGGCAAAGATACTGGAGTAGTTTGTCATTTACTTTTTCATGGGATTAAGGCAAAAAGAGATTAAGTGACTTGCCCAGGATAACACTGCTAGTAGGTCTCTGGGACTACATTTGAACTCAGGTCTTCAGCACTCTATTCAATGAGTCATCAAGCTTTGTTTAGGCTCACCATGCCATTATTCATAAAGTCACTCAAAAAAAAAAAAAATCATCTGCCTAACACTGCAGTTCTAGAAGATAGAATACAATCCATATCCAAAAATGAGTTAAAAGAATTGTTAAAAGAAAGGACAAGTATGTTAAAGGACTATATGGGTGGACATGAACCAAAAAAACCTTCTGAACTTGTTGGTTGTTACAAATCCTCAATACTAGAAAGAACACTGGATATGGAGTAAGAGAAACACTATTCAGACCCTGGCTCTGTCACCTTTTTGATAAAAAAATAAAAGATGTTACCTAATGTTTTTGTGATTTTGATCAAATCACTTCACTTTATGAGTCTTTGTTCATTTGTAAATTAAGTACTTTGGCCTAAATGATCTTTAAATTCCTCTCTTGATGTAAAGTATATTTAATAATGACCCCCATTAATATCCTCTTTTTAAATCTCACTATACTTATGGTCCAAGTGTTGCCCTGATATCCAGGAAAAAAAAAAAAAAAAAAACATGAAAAGAGTCAGAAGAAAACCTCCAGCATAAGAGCAGGTTCTCTCTGGAAAATTTACGAAAAGTCCTAGGAAAGAATAACCCAGAATGAGGTCTGGATAAGTTGTGATGTACACGAGGGTTGGCAGTGCTTATATTGTTCTGTGGGAGCAGACATCCTTACAAAGCTTACAGAGCAGCTAGGGGTCAGGGTTTAGTATTGCCGTTTTAGAGATCAGGACACTCAACTACAACTTCACACAGATGATTTGTGTCAGTCATGTAAACTGAATACAGACATCTCCCAGATTGATCCATGTGCCAACAATCCCAAACAAGTCTTCTCACGATTATGAGTTACTAAGCTTGCATAGCTGAAAAACAAGAGGAACTCAAACCCCTGGGATCAGAATAGCACAAATGCTAACCCATTTCACACTCTTTCTAGCAATGTGTCTTCTTACAACTCAGATGTCTGTCTCTTGACACCGAAGAATATCATCCACACAGGTGTGTTAGTCCTTGTTTTCTAAGTGTGAATGTACCTATTCAGGGCTCAGAACTTCTTTTGAAATCTCCAGCTAATGCATCAGTCCCTGCTAGGATGGGAAATAAACTTGATACTCTGATATTTATCAAGACTCATTTGTCAATACACTAGAGAAAAAAGTAAAGGAGTAAGTCCCTACAGAAATGGGGAATAAATACTGTTTAATAAATTCAATACTTGGTGGAGTGCCTTCTATAATCACCCCCTTTGAGCTGAGGGAAACAGGAATAAAGAAGGAATAAAGTTTTTTTTTCCTCAAAATAAAACAAGCCATGAATTAATATAGAAAAACTACATGGAGAACCCTACCAAGAATGTACACATGTTCTTTTAAAGGGGTGACATATTTCACCTAGTTCTTTGTAACAAGAGAGTAAGAAAAAGATTGCCTGTTATTTAAGCTGAAAAAGATGTAAAGCTAAAATAATCTAGCCAAAGTCCCAGAATAGGACATGGAATATAAACACAGGGTGGGGGTCAAGAGGGAGAGAGAAACAGCACACCCGGTGTGGCATAGGACTATTTATATGGGTAAGTCCATGTAAGATGGAGCATAAGATTTAGAACTAAAAGAGAGCAGAGAGAGTGTTTAGTCCAGATATTCTTAATCAAGAGTCCATGGGCCAATGGCTCCATGAGTAGATTTCAGGGGTTCTTTGTGCTTAAAGAAAATACATCATTATTTTTTCTAGTTTCTAGGAAATTTAGCAATTCCTTCAATTATGTAAAAACATAATGAGAAGGGGTCCAGGAATTTTATCAGACTGCCAAGTCTATGACATACAAAAAAGCTGAGAACCTATAGTCTTGGCCAAAGTCTCTCATTTTACATATGGGAGAACCAAATATATTTACTATTTCACATAGGATAATATCTTATGTTTAATATTGATGTTACAATTTGTGATAGCTAATTTGAAATCAGCTCAGGAAAGAAAGTCGTTTCAATAAGAAAATACAACACAGTGCAAATAATTCTGGGTATATAAAATCTCACCTCTATCTCATCATTTTAGGTAACTCCATTCTGATACTTTCTCTCATAGAAATCGTGTAGAAAGTCTCCCTATCCTAGAATTAAATAAAACAAAAAAGGTATGCTTTTCTTTGAGTATAAATATCTATATGAGTAGGCAATGAACCATGAATGAAATACCCCAGTCTGTCATCTTGAAATCATGTTTCTGAGTAGGTCATTGTGCAGCTGCAACTACTCTCCCCAGGTCATGTCACCATCACTCTAGCCCTTCCAATCTCACCTCACAATTTAGTCACCTCCTTCTTGATTGCAAGCACACTGTGGAGACAATGTCTACCGCATATCTTCCACAATAAAATTTTTCTGGGACTAATATTTTCTTGAACCATCTTCAGTTTTGGCTAGGTTACAAAAAAGCATTGATGATTACTCATTTAAATGACACACATACTTAACAGGCCAGGGACTGTCACTAATTACCAACTTGTGTAGTGCCTAATCCAGAACCATACATATATTAAAATATTTTAATGAATATGGCAACTTCAGAATGTATCAATATGAATAAATAATGTTCAGAATCTATTAACAAGGATAATTTCAGCAATTTGACAAAATAGATTTTATTCTTTCTTTTTCTCACTTATAGCTGCAGCCTTTAGCACATTGTTGTCACATAGTAGGTGCTTATTAACTATTAATTGAATTGCATTCTGAATAAACATTCCTTGCTCATAATTTATTCCACACATACGGAGCAGGAGGGAGGGAAGGAAGAATCTGAATACCCTGAATACTCATACCCTGCTCATTTTTGACAACTAACAAAATTCTAGATTTTTTCATTTTTTAAAATTTTTAATAATACCTTTTTGTTTTCAAAATACATGCAAAGATAGTTTTCGACATTCATTCTTGCAAAACTTTGTGTTCCAAATTCTTCTCCTCCCCTTCATCCCACCTCCTCCCTTAGGCACCAAATAATTCAATATAAGTCAAACATGTGGAATTCTAGAATGAATTTATAGACATGTTAACATATGTAAGCAGATCCATCCCAGTCCCAGTTTAATGCTCCATCCTGGTATGGAAATGAACTTGAGTCCTCCAAGCTCACTGCAACAAAACCTAAGTTCTGGCAAGTCTTACCAAATTGGCAAGTTTTCAATCCCACAAAATTGGTCTTTTTTTCAATCCATGATAAAAATAGAAGCTTCCATTTAAGTGATATTTCTATTCCAGTAGCTACCGGATTTACTTGGTTTTTATTTTTTCTTTACTCATTTGGGCACATTTTATTCTCTCTTGGGAGAAAGCACTTTGAGGACAAGGACTTTCTTCCTTCCTCTTTCCCTTCTTCTCTCCCTACCTCCCTTTATTCTTCTTCTTCTCTCCCTCCTTCTCTTTTTCTTCTTTTTCCAAAATACCATAATTATGATTTAAACTGTTTTCAAGAAATTGGGCCCAGGAAAAGTAGCTACCAGAGGAACTATCAACACTGAATCTAAAGTAAACATCTCTATTGTTACCTTCTTTTTTCAAACATGCCCTTGGAAAGCATTTTTTAAGAAATATAAATAATAGTCTTTCTTTTTAAATCCTAACTACTGTTGATCTCAATAAGCAAACCAACAAAAGCAGAATAAATAAAATCTAACTTCCTTCTAAGTGTGCACTCTTTAAAAAAAACTTTCATGAGACTCATTAAAAATATTAATCAATGTCAAGACAACGCTTGAATTTAGACAAGCATAAACGAAAGAAAATGCAAATCCTTTGACAATTGGATGGCATATTTATAAGAGATAAGATAAGTGCTGGTTTCTCCATTAATATTTATGACAATAAGGTCTTAAATATGATTACAACCAAGACATTGAGAAATCCGCCTTCTTTGACACAGTTCTGAGCTGTGGCCCCCAGCTAAATTAAGTTGAATTAGCTTCCCTGTGCTTCAATTTTCTCATCTGCAAAATGAAGAAATACAAGCTTTACTTCCTTTACAGTATTGCTAAAAATAGAATATTTTGTACATTTAAGTGAATGAAACTTATATACATTATGTGGAAATGGACATAGATATTGAACTATATGCTTATATGCATACATTCATATATATGTCATTTAGCACCAATTTAAAGAGAATACTAAGTTTTTAATGACACATATATTGCACTTATACTATCTATCTACATTATTATGCAAAACACACATATGCATACACATCTCTCAAATAACCTAAAATTACTGAGGATAGATGGCCACAACAGATATCATTCCTGGAAGAGTAATTCTAAAAATACTTAGCCCTGCCAAAATTTCTTAGACTTGAGTTTGGACAACTTACTGATGCTAAAACATAGAATTAACTTTAATCACTGTTAACTATCATAAATCCATTTCATGTAATTCCCAAATGAGAAATAGGAAGAGAAAATAGGTAGGAAGAAGGTGCTTTCATGCTATAGATCAGGCCGAACAAAGCTATTTTTGAGAATGGCACACATATGCAAAAGTTATAAAGTAATAATTATAAGAGGAAAAAGAAGACTTGAGCCACCAAGCAGAAGCTGAGTAAAGATAATAAAAATGCTGGATAAGTAACGTCAAAGGTATAATTTAACTGTCCTCTTATATAAATAAAATTGAGTCAGAAGCCAAAGAAGTAAGTTTTCATATAAATACCTGAAAAAAAGACATCTTGAAATTAAATACAATCAAGTATGAAATAGGATATTTCATAAAATACATGGCTCATCTGACAGGAACCACCCACCCACATTATAGATTTTGAAGGTTCACGTTTTATGACATTGCTGAGACATATTCTGTTATGCTCCAGTGGGGGGACATGATGCTTTCCTTTCCAAAGGGCCATACCACTAAAATGAGTCTACTATCTAGTGGAAATGAAAATTTTAATTCCTAATCTTCTTAGTATTGAAAACTTAAGTGCAAAGCAATCCAATTGTTTTTGGAAACACTTCCCTTCAAAGACTGTTTCTTCCTTATAATCTGATATCTGATGAAGGGAAGTTTTTCAACTTTTGTCTAAACCAGAAGTTCTGAAAGTATGATTTTAAAGAATCCCCAAGACCCTTTCACATCTGGTAGTTAAAAATATTTCCAAAATAATACTTTTGGAAATAAGCATTTTCCAATATATTTTTAATATATTGTGTATATTTTACACACACACACACACACACACACACACACATATACACACACACATACATATGTAATATGCTTTTAATTTGGATATGTAGATATCAATAAATAAAATCCATTTTTACAAAAGTTCTATGGGATCTTTAATAATTTTTGAGAGTGTAAAAGGATCCCGAGATCAAAATGTTTTATAACCACTAGTCTACACATTAATTCATGTTGTTTGAGTTGTAAATAAAGTAGAAAAATAGCACCTACCCAAGTCAATAATGATCATCTGTGCAATGTATCACATCCCCCTAAGTTGAAAATCATTTCTGTGAGGACAGGATCTTGTCTTACATAAAAACATCAACACTAACAACAGCAAGTTAGCAAATGTATATCAAATTGAATTTAACCTAACAAGGAAACTTGATTTTCTTTTTTCCCCATTATTTTTAAAATTTCTCCAGGGCTCACCAAAGCATTAATACATAGGTTCTCAATAAATGTTTAGTGATTGATTGTTATTTTACACAATGGATACAAATTTTATAGGAGACAGAAAATAAACGGTACAATGAAATGGGAGTGAGGGAAGGAAAGGATGTAATGTTAATTTGGTTTCAGGCATTCATCACCAAACTAATTTTCACCAAATTCCTTAAAGGAAGAGACATATTTTTATATGCAACTTCTAGACTGCCTTAAAAAAAAAAATCTTCAATCATGAGGGAATGCTTTGTTTGCCTGATTTTCAGGAAGAGCTTACTTGACACCAATGTCAGTCTAGTTGGAATTAGGAAAGACTTGCTAAAATTTCAATTCAGGTTTCTATATATGTATCTGCTCAACTAACAATTCAGGCCATTATTTAACAATCCCTGGCCTTGAAAGTTGCTACAAAAAACACAATAATCAACCTAAGTATTTTATTTTTTCCTGAAATCTTAGGAAGCCAAGGTGGAAGATATCTTAGAAACAATGTATTCCATCTCCATTTATTTTAAAAATTAGGACATTTTATAAACTTTAAGCAGCATAAAATATAAACTACAATTATTTTGTGATTTATGTTCCTAGAATTTGTTTCCAAACTACTCTAATAATTACATATATTCTGTTATTAAATGTTGCTCCTCAGAAAAGCATGAGAAACAGATTTTCACTAAGAAGGAAACAACCTACAAATCCTAACAAGTCTTCTCTAATCTTAATATTTATGAACAAGTTTCCTTTGAAACTTTTATAGGAAATTATGATCAAAAACATCCAAAGCAAGTTTGCTCTTAAAAAAAAAAAAAAAAAAAAACAGTCCATCAACTCCTAAAGCATTCTTTAAGAACTTCTGATCATTCCTTTCTTAGAGGTTCTGTTATAGTCAGTAAGTCAATGAGCATATATTAAGTGCTTACAGTGTGAAATATGGGAGGGACATAAAGAAGGAAAAAGCAGAGTCCTTACATCAAGGAATTCACATTCTAGAGGGCAAGAAGACAGACAAAAACAAAAAAACCCAACGTGTATAAGAAATGCTATTTAGTTTTTAAAGTTCTTCATAACCTGATCCTTGCCTACCTTTCTTACTCCTTTTCATATACTCTGTGATCCAGTGTCAGATGACCTGAGTTCAAATCTAACCTCAGACATTTCATAAGTGTGACATGCTGGGCAAGTCACAAAAGTTCTATTTGTTTCAGTTTCTTCATCTATAAAATGAGAAGGATAATAGCATCTCAATCCAGGGCTATTGTAATGATTAAATAGGGTAAAAATTATAAAGTGTTTAATACAATACCTGGCAGATAGTATTATATAAATCTTATTTATAATAATAGCAATTATAATTATTTGCTGTTTCTCACACAAGACACTCCATCTCCTGATTCCATATCTTTGGAGTACCCTCCCACCCAGTCCTGGAATTCTCCCCCTCCTTACCTCTACCTCTTGCTATCTTCTTTAATGTCTCAGCTAAAATTCGACCTTCTGCAAAAAACCCTTCTCTGTCCTTCCTAATCTTAATGACTTCTCTTAAATTATCTCCAATTCATCCCATCTGTATCTTCTTTGTACACAGTTCTTTGCATATTATCTACTCTCCTCCCTACTATTGAGTCTGATCTCCTAGAAGGTAGGGAAAATTTTTGTTTTTCTTTACATTATTCCCAATTCCAGGTATTCATGTATCTATCAAATATTGTTTTAGACATTTCTCTTAGCTTTTTTGCCAAAGGAGGGTGATCACTTGAGAAGACAGTTTACTTGTTAAGGGGAAAACACAAAAAAGAATGACAATTTTAATGACAAAAAGTTTGAGATATCATCATCACCATCATCATGGAGAGATTTTTTTTTAATCCCTACTGTTGGAGTTTCTTATTTTTAAGATAATTGGAAATTGACAATGTGGAAAAAATAGTCTTGTAACTCCTTCTTGAACAAAAGATCAACAAATACTAAAATCATTTATTATATTGCCTTTCTCTCCTGGGAGCCAAAAAAAGGATGTGTGCATCAGTATATGTATGTGTACGTTATGAAGACTTTTAAAAGCCACTCGGTACTTTGTATGCACATAGCTATTTTTTTTTTTTTGCATGTAATCACCCCCAATAGAATTAAACTCCTTGATTGCAAGGATTCTCCTTTTGTCTTCTTTATGCCCTGTGTTGCACAGTGCCTAGCACACAATAAATGCTTAATAAATGCTTGTTGCCTAGCAAACTAAAACAGGATCTCTAAGAAGGGAAGATTAGAATGATCAGAAGAAGCTTCATAGAGGATGAGGTGGGACACTAAAAATATATGTAATTCACAAATGGAGTAATAAACTCTTGATTTCTTCAAAGTTCTCCATACTGTTTGCCTGATCTCTGATAGAACCTTCCAAAGTGTATTAGATCAGCTACAGCTGGACATACTGTAGCTTGACTATAATACAATGATGTCATTCTGGTCCTCCTTGAGATGAAGGACAATAATCATACTGGTTGAAGACGAAAACCTCACTAATCCTTGTCTTTCTTATACCAGAAATTTCCTTTTATGCTTTTTAAAGCTTTGGAGTCCAAAATTAGAGTGTGGATCATTTGACAATCAGGATTCAGACGGCAAGCTGATATTATTCTTCTTAAATTTACTTTCAGCTACTGAGGGACAGTCTATCCTGACAAATCTCATTAGAAATCATGAATGTACTTTCAAGCCTGTAGATACTGACAGAGTGTCAAATTCACTCTCTTTTCCGTTTATATGCCATTTAAACTGGCACTCACCTCACCATTTAATTCTCTCCCCTTAGATTATTGCAATCCAATTTTCATTTGTAAACTAATCTCATACAATGGGACTCAAAAGCAAAGTTTTTCCTGCTTGTTCTTGGTCACAATGCATTTTTAGACACTCCATTTAGTTTAGGGTCTTTCTCTACATCACAAAATTGTGGGAGAAAGTGCTCATTTTCCATTGCGTTAATTTATAATCTTTTTTTTTTTTAAATGAAGTTCATCCTGTCTGGATTTAGGTCAAAACGATTTACTAGGACAGCATAGTTAAAGTCGATAAAATACTAGCACCAGAGTTGAGGATGGATTGCCTGAGGTGGTGAAGTTTACTACTCTAAATTTTCTGCTAAGAAAACGGGCAGAGACCTATTTGGAAAGGCAGTAAATCAGACATTAATCCGAATGAGAGGTGCAGGAGGTTTGATAGGCTCTAGGGCCTCAGCTGTTCTTTACATTCAAGAATCAAAGTAAGGATGCGGGGGAGCTCAAAATCTGGACATGTACACATGAAAGACATGAAAATTTGAGGGAAATAAAAAAGGTGAACATTTCAACAAAACTGATTAGTTTGCTATATTTGACCCCCTGACAATAGAGAAGATTTTCTGTTTGAAAGTTAAAAAAAAAGATAACTTTAAAGAACTTTAAAGAAAGATCTTAAGTGGATACTTAGTGTTTTTACAAAAATTCAATACATCACAATTTTTTTTAATAAGTTGAACATATAAAGGGAACATTGTTGTTGATGTTTATCCTTGGTTCTTGAAGTTGACCATAACATCAGGAAACATCAGGAAAGTGATGCCATGAGTTGGATATGAGTGAGAGAGGGCTGTACAAGGTCACCAGAACATATAGAGGGAGTACAGAGTAATATATAGAGAAATAGTAACAGATCAAACAAAATTCAGGTTCAAGTCCAGTCTCTAGTAATTTATCACTCTTCAAGTATTTATTAAGCACCTACTATGTAACAGGTACTCTATAACAAAGGTGTGAACTTGAGAAATAAATCACAATCTCTCAATGCCTTCCAGGCAAACAGATGGCACAGATAATGAGAGTTTCCATATTTGAAGTGCCCCTCAACAATGAAATCACACTACTGGTCTTTAAATTAAAAAGTTGGACATAAAACATACTCCCTTATCAGAATAGATTACCAATTCTGTTATCCTCCAATCCCCTTTCTTGCTATAAGACTGCTTACAAAGTGAGTTCCACTATGAAACACTGGGAAGTAAATATATGGAAGCTAGTTCTGATTTGTGAATTCAAAGAATTATTTAATATGTTCAAAAAAGTTAATATTTTTATATTTAGTATTTTGTTTTCCTAGTTACATGTAAAAACAATTTTTACATTTGTTTTTAAAATGTTGAATTCCAGATTCTCTCCCTTCCTCCTCACCCCTGCCCCCCATTAAGAAGGCACTTGTAAAGTTATGAAAAATATTTCCATAAAAGTTATGTTGTGAAAGAAAACATAGATATCCTCCCAAAAAATGCCATCAAGAAAAATCATTTTTTTAAAAAAGCATACTTCAATCTATATTCAGAGACAATGTTTTTTATTCCCCCCTTTGGGTATAGATAGCATTTTTCAGAAGTCTTTCAGATTAGTTGTAGATCATTGAATCACTGAGAAAAATAAAGTCATTCACAGTTGATCCCATCACATTGCTATTACTTTGTAGTACATTTCACTTTGCTTGAGTCCATGAAGGACTTTCCATGGTTTCTGAGAGCATTCCACTTATCATTTCCCATAGAACAGCAATATTCCATCATAACCATATACCACAATTTATTCAGTCTTTGCTCAAATGATGAGAATCCCCTCAATTTCCACTTTCTTGCCCTGAAAAAAGAGATATTATCAATATTTTTGTAGGTATGGGAACTTTTCTTTTTTTAAAACCTTTTTGAGGATTCATGCCTATTAGTGGGATTGTTAGGTCAAATGATATACGTGATTTTATATAGCCCATAGTTCACATCAAAAATTAATATTTTAGAAATAAATTAGTGAGAATAAAAAACACAGATTCTATCTTTCCCAAACTTCCATATTACTCTCAAGAATACCATTAACCTTCTAGTCATTCAGCATCAACCCCTTATCACTCCACTATATTCAATCTGTTGCCAAGTCCTTTTGATTTTTCCAGGCCTTCTAACACTCTCATCAGCCTGATGCAAGTCCTCATCATCTGACATCTGAACTACTGCAATAGTCTGTTGGTTGTTCTCTCTGCCTCATCTCCCCCCACACACACACACTCTAGTCTGTTCTCCACTTAACTATTAAATTAATCTTCTTAAAGTATGTCATTTTCTAGTCAATAAGCTCTACTGATGCTATATCACCTCCAGAATCTTATATAAGAACTGTTTGAGATTCAAAGCCCTTCACAACTTGGTCCCTCCTATATCATACTTATCCATCCAATAACTCTGGCTTCCTAGATCTTTCTCCTATTAAGCCACTCCATCTCCTGATTCCAGGCATTTCCTTTCTTCTTCATCTCTGTCTTCTGACTTCCTTTAAGTCCCTCCTAAAATCTTATCCTTTACAATGAATCTTTCTTGAAAACCCTTTTTACTGCCCTATCTTATGGATTATCTACAATTTATCCTGTTTATATAGTTGTTTGCATATTATCTCTCCTACTAGAATTTGAGCTCTTTGAGAGCAAAGACTGTTTTTTGCCTCCCCCAGTGTTCAGCACAGCATTTGGCACATAGTAATTGCTTAGTAAATGCTTGACTGACTTACTGAAATTCAGGATGCCCATTTCCCTTAAAAGTACCAAATTCTACTCATTATGTTCTTAGGCTATTTCCAAAACAGGCAAATTTTAACCTCTCATCAGGGGAACATTTTGAACCTCTTTTCTTAATTAGTGGCTTAAAAGCAGACTTTAGATATACTAATCTGTTTGGAAAATCCCCACATTGTCACCTGAATTGTGTGATACTTTAAAATCAATTTAATTGATATCATAGAAATGCAGGATTTTGTGGCAACTTGCCAGATAGAACTTCCTACCTTTCTAATAATTTCTGAAAATAGAATGGGAAAAAAAGAGGATGCTTTAGCATATGAGTGCTCTTCTTTAATCATTCATATGGCAAGTATCATTAATAAATATATAAGCAGTTGTATCACTGACAATACTTTTTCTTCTTTAGTTGAAGGGCAACCAAGTTAGTTGTATCTGAAGTAAATGGCTTAAATCAATCATGTTGGAATAATGGGATAAAAATACTCTGCTAAACTTACATAAAAATGATTAAATCCATTGCAATATTAATTATTCAATATGTCATTGTATCTCCTTGACTTCTTGATTCTCTCAGGATGTCAGTTGCTTTGAAGGCAAGTAAAATGTGGAAAAGTATAATATGCAGTGATTTTTTGTTGATAGTTTTAACTGATAAGTATGTTCACTTCAAAAGATTTGTAAATTGAAAGTCATTTCACATGCTCAAAAAGATTAATATTTTAGAAATGAACAGATAAACTTTTTTTCAATGTTTTTCATTTTTACTTATATTCCATTGTCCTGCATTTATCTTTTGAATAATATTGTTGTTTTGTTTTATGTTTTTCATTATTTAGGAGGATTTTTCTGAGGAATGAGTTAGAGATTTTTTTTTTTTATTTTAAACACTGGAATACTACCATGTGCAGATATGCTTAAAGATCTGTGATTTCATCAATTTAAGGAGCTCTTTTGTAAGAACTACCTCCATTATGACCACAGACAGAAATATCTATAACTAAATAGAAAAGAATCAGGGAGCTGGGGCAGCTAGTTGGTACAGTGGATAGAACACCAGACCTGAAGTCAAGAGAACCTGAGTTCAAATCTGCTCTCAGACACATAACACTTCCTACCTGTAAGACTCTGTGAAAGACACTTAACTCCAATTGCCTCAGCCAAAAAAAAAAAAAAAAAAAAAAAAAGAGGATTTGAACTTAGGTCTTTTTTTCTAATTCCATAGCTAGCACTTAATCCATTATAACAAGTTATCTGCAGGTATATCATCATTTTGTAGTTGCTGTTTTTCAGTCATTCAGTTGTGTCCCAGTTAAAAAAATATATATTAGTTAGCATTTTGTTTAAAATGAAACTGAGCCTTAGAGAAAGAGCAGCAACATCTATTATTTGTGATCTGACTATATAATGGACAATACCATGGAATTATAATATTTGACTTTAGACTTTATTGTGATATTCTAAAACTTCTCAAGTAGAGCAAAGAAAGATCACCCAAGAAGTATGAATACAAAATTCTACATTTGGATTTAGAAAAGCAACACATAAGTAGAAATTGGGGGAAGAAAGCAGAAAAATGCATATTACAAAAACAAAAAACAAAACTTGAGAGTTTTGGTGAATTACAAATTCAAGAAGACAAGAGTCTAAGATGAAAAGCAAACAAAACCCAATGCTGACTGCTTGAGGCAAATCACAGCATCCTGTATGAAAAAAAAAAAAGCAATAAGCCCCTGTATCTTACCCTGTACAACTATATCCAGAGTACTGTGTTCAATCCTGGATACCATATTTAAGGAAAGAAATTGACAAGTTAGAGTAAGCACTCAGATAACAACCAGAATCATGAATGGGAATGGAGATCATGGAAATAATGTATTGAAAGAAATAAGAATTTGAAGACATGTAAGGGACATGAAAGCTATCTTCAAGTATTTTCAAGGCCATCATATCCAAGAATAATTAGATTTTTCCTGACATTAAAGGATACAATTAGAAGCAATGCTTGGATGTTGCAGAGGAACCAATTTAGGCTTGATATAAGAAGAAACATCCTGAAAATAAGAGCTGTTCAAAAAGTAGAATAGTCTATCTTTTAAAAAAATTTTTTTTAATAGCCTTTTATTTACAGGTTATATGTATGGGTAACTTTACAGCATTGACAATTGCCAAACCTCTTGTTCCGATTTTTCCCTTCCTTCCCCTCACCCTCTCCCCCAGATGGCAGGATGACCAGTAGATGTTAAAGAATGGTCTATCTTAAGAAGTATTAAAATAAAGATTGAATACCTACTTCTCAAGAATTCTGAGAAAATTTCAGTTCATTTATGAATTGGGCAAGATGAATTCTATATCTTAGGGTTTATACCTCTATAAACATTGTGCTCCTTAAAGTGGTATGGCTCAATTTCAGACTAGCCCAGAAAAGTACCTACTTGCCATTCTACTGTAATTAATAGAAAATGTCTTATTTTCCCTCTGATTTTTATCTTGGGGCTTTTTAGGAATTATAGGTTTGCTGCACAGTGATGTTAGAGAGAATAATAACTCTAAATAAATCCTCCACTCAGCTCATGTCCCCTCCTATTCAATAAACTCCACTGTTTCCCTATTACCTCCAATATCAAATATAAAATACCTAGTTTGACATTCAAACTCCTTCCTAACTTAACTCTTTCCTACATTTCCAGTCTTCTTACATCTTATTCCCATCTACATTCCCTGATCCAGTGGTACTACCCTCCTTACTTTTCCTCATACATGATACACTCTCTCCTAATTCCAAGCATTTTCATTGACTGTTTCCCATTCCTGAAACACTTACCCTTTTCACCTCTGCCTTCCAGATTTCCTGAGTTCCTTTAGGTCTCAGCTAAAGAAGTATTTCTTGCAAGATACCTTTTTATATCCTCCTTAAACTCAATGCTTTCTCTTAAGAGATTATCTACAGTTTACCTCATTTATACATATTTCTTTATATGTCTTTTTATTAGACTGTTATCTCTTTCAGAATAAAGGCTGTTTTTGCCTTTCTTTGTACCCTTCCGAGACTTAGCATAGTACATGGTATATTGCAGGTACTTAATAAATGCTTATTGACTTTACTTCTCTTCACTACCATATAATATTTTCAGTTTAAAGAATCTCATTAACATTTAGAGACAATTTCAAAGAAAATACTGGTCAAATTAGTATTGGAGGTGTGTTGATCAAAATAGCTTGCAACACATACACAAATGTGTTGAGTTCACATTCTGTCTCTGACACAAATTGACTATGTGAATCAGAGCAAATCACTTAATCCCTTGGTGTTTTAGATCACTCTCATTATAATTTGTTATAATTCTTGTTATAAAAGGAATGTTTTGAACTTTATTGAAGAGGAGCTCCAATCCCTTTTCTTAAGGCCTTACAACCAGGAAAAGTTTTATATTATTTAGGCTATAAAGTTATAATTAATGAGGCTTGCAATCTATTAAAAACTCCCAGGGTTTTCTTAAATGAACTGTCATCTAGCTATTGTCTCTCCTAACCTATCTTTCTCCAGTTAATTTTATGAAACCAAGTGAAGAACCTTGAGTACAAACATATGACAATTCAAGCACTCCATTCTCAAAAAAAGATCCATCCCTTTTAATAATCTGAAGTGCAATTTGGAAGTGGAGATAATTATGACCTTGTATAATATTGCAACTTTCTGAAGAACCTCAATGTGTCAATGACTGTAATCTGGAACCATCACATGTTATTTAAATATCACTTCCTCTTCCTTGAGGTTATTTCAGTAATTACTTAGTGATAAAATAAAGTGAAATACTTAATTATTCTAGAATCATGCTTTGCTATTGAATGAACCTACTGTATAACTAGTTGGTGTTTAGGGCCCTCTTTAATTCCATTGTCAATTTTAAAAAATCTTTATCTTACACATATACTCATTACAATTTGAAAGAATCATAAACAGCCTTGAAAGATCCTTCTGTTTTTATTCTGCTAATGTCCCATGCGGATCAGACATGTAAGTTACAAAACTCCTTCAAAAGAAGCCTTAATCTTCAAGATAATTGCTTCAAGATAGACCTGCAAATCTCTCCAGAACATTCAGTCTCTGAAAATGGGAGTTTAATTAAATACAACATCTGGGTCATTTAACTTAGTTGGTTATCCATTGATGCTAATGAAATTAAAATTACAGGTCTACTTCCTTAGAAGAGACAGTTATCTTTTCTAAGGAAAATGTTCTTCAGTCACAGCCTATAATATTCTTAGGCTAGCTACCCATTTAGCTGCAGTACTCACAAGTAGCCAATTTGGGAACCAAATAAGAATGTAATACAAAGAAAGAGCAATTAATTTAGAGTCTGAAGACCTAAATTCAAATAATGGCTTTATTGATTGTTATCTTTGTGAATTTAGGCATGTTCCTTATAACATTTCCTACCTTTTCATCCTTACTCTGCAATCCAGTGACATTGAACAACTTGGAGGTACTTCACATAAAACACTCTACTCTGTGCATGTTTCCTTATTATTTTTAATGTTAGAAATTCTCTCATTCTTTTACCTCCTCCTCCATTCCCTTAGACTGCAGGTTCCTTGAGAGCAGGGTATACTTCTCACTGTGTCAGACGCATAGAAACTTAACAACTGCCTTTCCTGGTTGACATTGCTATAGAAAATTCAGAACTTAAGGTCAGCAGCCCTAAAAGTGGTCACAATTCCAGATTACATGATCTGTCTAGCCAATCAATTGTGTAAAAATCTGAAACTTTGAGCTGTTTGGTCAGAACCAGACAGATGGCAAACTGTACTTGTTAAGCACTCTGTGGTTACAGATAAAAGATGCTACCAATCGTATAAGAATGTTATTATTAGCTCTTAAAATTAAGCATAAGATTTCAGAGGGAAGCGAAAAAAAAGAGGGAAAATGAGAAAAAATAATTTTTCTTTCCTTTGTGAAACCAAGTTAAAGTTTGTTTGTTTGTTTTTTTAAGCTAAATCATGACACTAACTATGAAATCATGCTCATAAGTTTTCCAAGGGAAAATAGACCATAGTCTTATACCTATATAGAATACAAAACAAACTATAAAAGTTTCTATTTCAAATATGTTTGATTTATAGTAACCTGAAACACTATATTTTATCATATAGTCGAAATTCTGAACTATCTCAAAAAGGATAGGGGAGAACTACAAAATAGCTTGCAACACATACACAAAATAAGTCTATTACCTACCATTTAAATGAACTAATGGGCTAAGGTTCAGATAAATATAAATATTCTCTCTAATGATGTTTTACACCATTCTACAATCTCCCTTGATTCAGATTTCCAAGTCTATTCCAAGTGGACCAAATGGTTATTATTGAATAAGCACTCCAGACAAAGCCCAATTGTCTAAAATTACGTTGGAGTCAAATGTAGATAAAAAGGTGCCACACAGAGAATGAATGCTAACTGCTGTGAAATTTAATGAAACCTACTGAGTGCCAAGGGCATCAGCAAGCCAAATTGAATTGTAAAAGTTGCCAACCAGGGGTGCTGTAATCAGAATAGCCACTGTGTGTAGATAAGCAAACTGACTTTCCTCAACCTAAAGATCAAAATAGAATACCATTTTTATGCATGAGGGGAAAAAGCTAAAATATTTATGTGCATCTCTACTTTCCCATTGCCTCTTGGGTTCTGGAATTTGCCTTCCCTTACTCATGACTTGTCAACATTCTTTCGTGTCAATGAATGTCATAAAGAAACATTCTTCCCTGCCTAGATTTTTATTTCATTTTCAGAAAAGGGAGCAGCTCCCATCGAGTGCAATTTATTGTATCCTGGTATACCAATACATTGGCTTTTCAGAAACTGGCATCATATACAGTTGTCAGATGGATGAGACAAGCTAACAGCATTGTAAGTGGAAGGCAGAAACATCTGATGAAAATTTGGCCATTGAAAAAGTATTTCAATGTGGGAAAGTGGAAACAGTTCTCAGTGAGAAACAGAGCAACTAGAGTTCATATGTGATTCTATTCCTTACAGCCTCTGGGCAAATCACTTAACTCTTCCCTCAGTGTCCTTATCTGTAAAGTGATAGGGTTGAACTAGATACCCTCTAGATCTCCTCTAGTTCCATTAATTTAAGTAGCAAATTTTATTTTAGAATTTTAAAAAATACCTCTATGAGAATTTCTTGCAGGAAAGTTTTTAGAACCATTTGTGATTAAAAAGCAATGTGTAGAGGGTAGTGCAGTGCAGTGGATAGGGCTCAATCCTGTAGTTAGGAAAACATGAGTTCAAACTCAACTTCAGCCATTCAACACTTAGTAGTAGCTCTGGGCTACTGACTGACTAGGCTATGTGACTCTGAGCAAGTCAGTTAATCCCAAATGCCTTGCATAAAAAAAAAAAAAAAAAAAAATTCAAATCTTCAAAAATCCTTTAACAATCTGTAATTTTTCATTAATGTTAGCATTCTCTCCATTTAAGTAACCCTTTGTACTTTCTCAGCCTTATGCAATGTCCTTTCTTTTTTTAATTAAAGCTTTTTATTTTCAAAATATATGCATAGTTTTCAACATCTACCCTTGAAAAGCTTTTTGTTCCTAATTTTTTTTCTTCCTCCCTTAGACAGCAAGTAATCCAATATAAGTTAAACATGTGCAATTCTTCTATATGTATTTCCACAATTATGCTGCACAAGAGAAACCAGATCAAAAATGAGGAAGAAAACAAAAAGCAAGCAAACAACAACAAAAATGAAAATGCTATGTTGTGATCCACATTCAGTCCCCACAGCCCTCTCTCTGGGTGCAGATGGCTGTCCCCATCACAAGTTCATTAGAACTGGCCTGAATCACCTCACTGTTGAAAAGAACCACATCCTTCAGGCAATGTTCTCTAGTAAAATCTCACTAATCATATGCAATCTTACATTGAATCTAATGGACAAAGACATTGTCTAATTTCAAAGTTAATGATAATTTTGATATTTTTTCCATAGACAATGGGATTTTAAAATAACAACAAAAATAATTTGGCACTAAACCACCTCTTCTTCATTTCTTTCTATCTCCTCAGTATCCCAAATCTCCTCAACATACATCTTCTCAATATATCCTAAAGTCATTGCTATTTACTACAAGTGAAGAAACTCTTCATAAGAAAAGGCAGGGTAAGTACCAGAATCAATACCATTTAACTGTTCCTTTTCTTCTTGCCTAAAGCTGGTGTTCAGTCCATTATCATTTCAAACTCTCTAAAGGAAGTTGTTTGGTTCAGTGGAGGGATTACCTTTCTCAGAATCAGATGATCTCAGTTTAAGTTCTGTATATGAGTCTTACAACATTATCCAATCATTTAGAGGTTGCAGCACCTTAGAAGCCTTCTAGTCTAACTCCCTTTGCACCAAAGATAAAGGAACTGAGGCCATAGGAGGTTAGACTAGCCTAAAGTCAGACAGGAAATAATTGGATTCCAACTTAGCTCCAATACTCTTTCTAGTGAGATGTCACTTGACTGATCCCTCACTTTTGACATCTACAAAATGAGTATACCTACTTTACAGAACTGTGGTGGTGGAAGCCCTCTTAGATGATATTTATAACTGCTTAGAATAATTTCTGGCATATAATAGGCATTTAAAATATTTTATTTTTATTGTAAATGTGAGTTACCAACATCAATTTTCTTCCATAGTGACCAGGAAATTCTATGCTGACTGAATAGAATGTTTTTATAAGTATGGAAAATATATTTGTAAATAGCTATATTCAGTTCACACAACTTCATAAATAGCTGAGACTCTAAGGGAAGAGAGAAAATAACTTCTACAGTTTGTTAAATTGCAATAAATGATAGTTCAAAGTGTTCCTCTCCTCTTCATCTGAAGCACCAAGAAAGCACAAAAAGAACTTTTTGTTCTTTTTGAATGCAAAAAAAGAGATGATTCTACATCTTGTTTTCTTGATACTGGTGCTCTCCACCATTCACCCAAGACTAAAATTAGCACTTTGGGGCTAAGAGGGATCTTATAGTTCAAAAATTCTTAAATCTTTTCCACTCACAACTCCATTTTCATTGGAGAAATGTTTACACAACCCTGGGTATATAGACATATAAAATAGGAATATAAGTAAAATATTGACTGATAATAAATCATGAAGAAATTTATTTTAAAACACTTCTTTGGTATATCCATAATTTTATCATTTATTAAAGATGAAAGAAAATTTGCATACTAATAAGATGGATGTGCTTATTTACCTTTACATAAAGAATTACATCTCAATAGAATATTTGATACCTTTTGCTATGGTCAAATTGTATGACTTTCACATTCAGTGACTCCATATGTGGTCATCAAACCTTTTCTTTTTATACCTGAAGAAATTGAAGCCTATAAAGGTTATTTTAGGTTAATTCCCAAAATCAAACTGGTAGCAAGTGGGAGATCTAGGATGTGATCCCCAAGTCCTCTGACTTCAAATCCGTGAAGCCTATTCCATTATGCTACACTATGTAAAATGGTATGCCTAGAGGAAGAGATGATATGAGCAGACTAATGATATGTTCTGGCTACTAGGAGGTGAAGGATGAGAAAAAAGCTATGTCCACTCCTGCCAGAATATACTTTTTTACCTTTTCAGATACAATCAGAAAAAGATAATTGTATGAATGAACTATCATCACACTTACAGCGGGCTCACTGTGCCACACTCTCTGTAAAAAGGGGAGGATGAGAATGAACATAAAAATTATATGAGAGGAATCTTTTGTTAAGGATTTTTGTGAAGCTTTGGGAAAGGAATACCTAATTACACATAAGAAAGCTATTACTTACACTTGGCAGAGCCACCAAGGAATGCTTATGGTAAAATTCACTAATTAAATATCCAAATTCTAATTTAATCACAAATTCAAAGAAGCTTATAGCTTGAAAGGTCTACCTTTTTTAATAATTTGACAAGCCAAATAGATGGAAGCTATCAATTGCATAAAATGCAACAACAAATCTAATTTTTATAGCCCTTTATACAGCTGGCTCATTGAACATAACATTAACTCATAGATAACAATCAAGAGAGAACCTGTTTCCATATTTGCTTTACTTTCTATGTACAGATGTACCACAGCTTTCATAAAATGTGATAACAATCTATCAGCTCCCCAAGCTCAGGAACTAATTTACTTCAGGTTTCTGACACTGATTTTAAATGATAAGCAAGATGAAATATGAAACTCATTTGTTTCTGTATGAGTGAAATGAAGATATGATTGAAAATGTCATACTTTGTTTATGAAATGAAGAGTCATGTCTGGAGCTTTGTTGTTGTTTTTGTTTTAACACAATTCTGAATTTCCTTCTTTCAAAACAGAGAAGAAGATATCATTTGGTTTTATGTGATAAAAGAATTTCATTGTTCCAAAATGTCTATTTCAACTATTTATATGAAATTCTCCCATGTGCAAAGCACTTGAAGACACAAAGCTCTAGACAAAATTATTAAAAATTCTGAAAGCTGAATTATTCACATAAGAAAACAGCCTAGTCAGTAATATTCATATGCTTTTTCAAGCTGCTCAAAGTAGTACCGTGTAAGCAGAAATGTAGATAGTTTGATTTAAATGTATTTCTAAGAATTGTTTGAAAGTTTCCGGAAAAATTAGAATAAAAAAAAATACTTGGTTCTTCATATAACCACAACTACAAATTTGTCTGGGACAGATATATGATCTTCCAGCATCATTCCAGAATTCTTATATCATTTGTAAATAACCACATTTTTACAACAATTCAGATCCACATAGTAGATGGCCTTATAGTAAATCTATTGAAATATTGTTATTATATGTATCCATGCATATAGCATATATGCATATATATTATATTATCACCCTGGATTTATGCTACATCCCTAGTGCTTTCTCCTAGACAGGATTACTACATTTTATCTTACAAAATTTCTTTCAAGTTGGGAATGAAATGTATTCTTGTTATTATGATCATTCCCTTTTAGGAACAAGGAAAAGGAGACCCAGAGAATGTAGATGACTTATATAATGCTGCTTAGTGAGTGACTGCTGCAGAAATCCCAGCATTTACACTCAAGAGTAAAACTTCCCATTATAAGTGTCTTTATTCATCAATCAGGAACCACCAAGTACTTGATAAATGTAAGACTCTTTGCTGCTATTTATCCCTCATTCTCAGCAAGGACAATGACATCAGAGATTTGATTCCATTACATGCAAGTGAGTTGGATTTAAGTGAGGGTGGGCTATACAAAGTCACCTGGAGATGGCCATAGCTCTATGGTATGGAATAAGACAATAAAGTCAAGATATGGAATAAAGCAATGAATACAACAAGAATAAGTCAGATCCCATTCTTGTCTTTAAGGAGCTTATAATCTAGAAGAGGAAGTAAGGCACAGACATGAAAGAATCAAAGAAATAAACAGAATTTGGTTTTCTTTTTCTCTAAGAATATTTATATAAATACTTAATTATTTACTCACTGCCATAAAATTTTGTTAAGAATAAAATATTACAATGATACTAAGATGAGTGATGGGATTGGGGGTGAGGGTGGAGTGGAGAGCAGTCCCTGAACTGAAGATGGACTTGTATTTTAGCTAAAGAAGGACAGAAAAATAAACATAGAATAACCTGTTATAAGGTAGAACAAAAGGAGCAAAAGAGTGCAGATAAGATTTTAAATAATCTATTGGTATTGTTCGAATGCCAAATATACATGTCAAAAAGATTATTTGATGAAGAACTTACATAAGATGGTCAGAAAAAGTGATACAAGGACACTCTCAAGTTCTGTCTTAAGAACTTTAGAACTGATTGTATGACAGGGGAGACACTGCCCAGGACCACCTAGCATATCCTCCCCTCATCAGAGAAGGTACTGTGCACTATGAGCAAAGTATAATTAAATTAGCTCAGAAGAAATTCGAGATGCACAAAGTTAGAGAAGCTACCTCAACTGTCCGTAGGGATTATTTGTGTCTGACCTGTGGCAGAGCATTTCAAGCTCATGTTGATCTGATCAGTCACCGTCAGACATACTATAATTCTATAACACCATAAATGATATATAGAGGACATTTTGGTCCTCTTTAAGAATGAAGGACAACAATCAACCAACAAATCTATTGGTAGTATTGTCCCAGGCTGAGGACGAGGATCTAGAGCAGCAGGGAATAAATAAGTCAAAAAAGCTGTCTGAGATTTTGTAAAGGCCATTCATGTTGGATGTTAGTTAGTTAGTTAGTTAGTTAGATGCAACTTACCTCAGATCTTTACAGAAAAGACCACTTAGCTTCATATCTGTTGCTTTCACTACATTGTGGCCTATAGGATACAACTCTGCTCCTAGAATAAGTTTCAAGTCCAAATCAAATCTCAGAGACTTACTAGCTGTGTGACTCTAAATAAGTCACTTGGTTGCTTTCTGCTTCAGTTTCCTCAGCTGTAAAAATTAGGATAATAAAAGCATTTACCTCCTAGGAGATAATATTTTTAAAGTACTTTGTAAACTTCAGAGTTCTGTGTAAATACTAAATATTATTAGCCCCAACCCAGGCCAATCTGGTTCCTAGCTAGACAAATGAGATAAGAGGAGATAGTGTGTTCCAATCCATTGATTGTTGTCCTTCATTCTCAAAGAGAACCAAAACAATATTCCTTAGAGTCAAGTTACAGTGTCTGTCTGTGGCTATTCAGATTGTTCTGCCCCAGGTTGGACACAAATAGTTCCTATAAACATTTGGGGTAGTGTCTCGAACTTTGCATATCCTGCATTTCTTCTAAGCTAATTCAATTCGACTTTACTCATAAAGCACAGCACCTTCTCCAAGGAAAGCATGCCATGATGAGTGGTCCTGTGCCAGTGTCTCTCATCAAGTCATCTTTGCTGTCTTTGTTCCCTAGTTCTAGTGAGTGGACTCTTGGCTTGTCCTGCATTGTGGGGCTCAGTCCCAGTTCTAGGTGCATATCTTCTTTCTCTAAGCCGCTATCTCATCTTTCATTTCCTCTAACTAAGACTAGCATCTTGATGCACTTTCATCAGTTCCCCCAGTTATTGAGTTCTTACCATAAACCACAGATTCTTTGGTGAGGTCTCTGCCCCCTGTCAGATCTTCCTAATACCAATATCTTTTTCCTAGGCCTCTGACCTACTGTCACTCTTCTCCATCAACCTGCTGGGTTCCTCTACTGTCTAATCCATGCTCTTTGACCCACCCTCTTGTTTAGATTCCCTTCTAGTAGCCATGGCTGGAATCTTTCTTAATTATCTTCATTATCACAGAAGCTCTGTGCAGTTTCTTGATCCCTGTATCCACAATGATACCAATCTGCCACCAATCAAGTTCCAAAATCGACCCACAGAATATTTGGAATGGTCAGCTCAGTAATAATTGGAAGTGAATAATGCTTTATGAGCAAAGAAATGCTGTGATCAGAGCCTTCTAATTAAAAATATTAATCTAAATATAATGTGCAGAAAATGTTTGTTACTTTGACAAAGTGGAAAATTAAAGAATAAAGCTTATATAGTTGATTTGTCCTTTATATAGATCAAGATATCAAATATAAGTTCAGGCAAGCTAAGTTTTAAGTACTTACTCACATAACCCATAAAATAAGATAGCCAACTGTGATTTCATCAAAAGAGGGAACTCCTGGAAGGTGGAAAAAATCCCTCCACTGATGCAGATTAGCACCCTCTCTGAAATTTCTAACCTAACACAATTGCCTAGCATGCTGACAAGGTGAGCTATTTGTACATTGACAAGGTGAACTATTTGCAGCCATTATATGTCAGTGACAGAACTCAAACCCAGGTCTTCTCAGTTCTGACTGAAAATCTCTGGCCATTACACCAAGCTGACTCTCTATAAGATGATTTGAAAGTAAAATGTGTTTCTCTAGCCAAGAATGATCTACATTAATTCTAAATTAGAATTTGCCCGAATACCTGACAAAACCTGATTAATTTTCATGATATTACAAAAATGAACCATCTTTAGATTGCTTGGTTTGATCTACAATATCTACAATTTCATAATGGAAATAGTGTAGTGAAATTCAAAGGGCAAAGGATTTGGAGAAAGAGGAAGAGGAGAAAGAGGTTCAAATTACAGTTTTTCTTCTCACTATCTTATGTAACATTAGAAAGATCATCTCTTCTCTCCCGGCCTCATTTTCTTCCTTACAAAATTAGGAGTTTGAGGGCAGCTAGGTAGTGCAATGGATAGAGCACCAGCCTTAAAGTCAGGAAAAGCTGAATTCAAATCTAGCCTCAGACACTTAATACTTACTAGCTATGTGATCCTGAGCAAGTCACTTAACCCCAATTGCCTCAGCCAAAAAAAAAAAAAAAAATTTAGGAGTTTGGACTAGTTAACATTGATAGTCTCTTCCACCTCTAAATCTATTATCTTTTTTGTGATTTATGTATTTATCAAATTTTTCATTGTATTATTTTGCTAAGGCAAGGTATATATATATATAGCACTCCTAAAAAGAAAACGAAATTCTTAGTTTGTAATTTCAGAAACAGTCCCTTAGAATTATCTTTTGACTTAACAAAGGCTTATTATAAAGTATTATAATAAAAGAATTTTTGCATTGGGACACTCAACCTTCACACAGTAAAAGGTCAAATTGTTCCATTGAAACAAAAATGACAGTATGTTTGTTATTCCCCAGATGCTTTGGCAATTTCCCAGATGTTCTGCAACATGCTACAAATGTCTATTCATGTTCCTATCATGTGTATTTCTGATCAATAGACTAAATCCTGTTATCATGTGTGAGGGGGAAAGAAATAACAGTACCTAAATGCCAATGTAATCACTTTATCATTTTATTAATAATGAATAAATATTTGCCTGAAAGATTAGCATTTCACCTTAAAAAGCTGAAAAAAATTTAAAGTTAGAAGACTGGAACCCTATTCCAGGGAGAATTTAGTGAAATCAACGGATTGGATCCTTTTTGTTTTTTGAGTGAAACTATTTCCAACCCCTCTATTAATCAATAGGCTTACTGTGGCTCAATCAGCACCTTTCTCTTAGACACAGTATTGTTTTTGAGAGATAGATAGTGGAGGCAGGTAGCATATTAAACATGTAGTGAAGAAGCCCTACATTCAATCCTACTTCAGATGCTTATTAGGCCTAGAAATCTGGCCAAGTCATTTTACCTCTCTTAGCTTTAGAATCCTCATCTGTAAAATGGGGATAACAATAGCTCCTACCTCAAAGAGTTGTTGTGGAGATAACATGAGGTAAACATGCAAGACACTTTGCAAATCTTAAGATACTTTATAAATGAATAAATGATTAAATGAATAAGTATGTACAATTGATCATTATTAACTAATTAACTAATAAATTATTAACATAAACAAATCAAGCATTTATTAAACAATAAACAAAATAAACAATAAAATGTTTATTAAGCTCCTACTGTGTTCCAGACACTGTGCTAAGCTCTTGGGATACAACAAGGTAAAAAAGAAGCTCTGCCTTCAGGAAGCTTATAGTTTAATGGGGGAGACAATCCAAACAAGTATTATATAGGATATATAAATTATATTGGATAAACAGGAGATAATTAACAGAGAGAAGACACTGGAATTAAGAGGAGTTGGGGAAGATTTCCTATTGAAAGTGGAATTTAGTTTGGACTCAAAGGAAGCCAGAGAAAGAATTGGAAATTGGCAGATATCCATCAATTGGCAACTGAGTGAACAAACTGTAGTACATGAATGTAAAAGAATACTACTGTTCTATAAGAAATGATGAGCAGGCTGACTTCAGAAAAAGCCTTGAAAGACTTACATGAACTGATGCTAAGTGAAGTGAGCAGAATTAGGAGACTATTGAACACAATAACAAATTTTGTGATGATCAACTATGATAAACTTAGCTCTTCTCAGCAACATGCAACAGCCAGGAGGCTATTGTCACTGGATGGAAGAAGCTGCTATCATTTTCTAGGCTCTATACTAAATGTTGGGGATTCAAAGAAAGGAAAAAAATAGTACCTGTTCTCATGTAGCTTTAATGGGGAAGACAACATGTGAACAACTACATACAAATAAGAAAAAAGCAGGATAAATTAGGAATGATCAACAAAGGAAAATCATTAGTATTAAGGGGATATTAAGAAAAGTTAGGTGTAGAAAATGGGATTTTTGAAGGAACTTGAAGGAAGACAAGAAAGCTAGACATGGAAATGAGGAGAGACAGGAGGACAGACAATAAAAATGCTTAGAGTCTAGATGTGGAATGTATTACATACACAAGGAACAGCAATGAAGGGGTGGATATTTTACAAATACCTGAGTAGCAAACATCTGTAAAAATAAGAACATCTGCCATTTGCCCAAGTGAAGTGAAATAGGACTAGCAAGTTAATGAGTAAAGTTCTCCTTAGAGACCGGTAACATCTAGTTAATAAAAATACTGTACTATAGGGTATGCTCTGCCACTCAGACAAATTACAAACAACTTGTACCGTAAGATATTCAGGCAGATGTGGAAAGAGCTAGAGGGATCAAGTGTTCACAATTCAACAATGACAGCTTTGTTCTGTCTGCAATTTTTAAAATGTATCTTGAGATGTTATAGAGTGACCCTTTAAACACACTATCAATAAGGCACGTGCTCTGAGGTGGTTGGTTTTTTTTTTTCCAAAATCAGTTACGAATTTTCACTTATCATTTACATTTCTTAGAACTCCCTTGTATTGCACAGCACAAATCTGCAAGATAGCTGATCAACACTGTATCATAGAACAACACATTTTGTTTTGTTTTGTTTTGTTTTTTAAATGGCCTAGGAAAAGAGGTAGTATCATGCAGTGGAAAGAATTGCCGGTTGTAAAAATCACTATGATTTCATCAAGAAATTGACAAACATTCATCAAATTCTTACTATCTACAGGGTACAAAGATGAAATAATTCCTACTCTCATTTGTTGCTAACTAGAGGCAATAAAAAGAAAAACATTAAAAATCAAAAGAATTTCTCTACATGTTTTTGTTCAGAAAAAAGCAAAGTGAAATAATCATAGGAAACTAGGGTCATACCAAAATCATTCTGGAGAATTCAAAGGAGAAAATCATCACAAATGTGACATTTAAATTTGCTACTAGAATAGTTTGAAATTCAATAAACATTTCCTCATATTTATTTCTTCAACAGATAATAAAAGTAATATTTATTATATAATATGGTTTTTAAGGTTTACAAAACACCTAAATTACCTCATTTGAATCTCAAAACAATTCAGGAAAAGATATTTAACAGGGCCTTTATCCCCATTTTTACAAATGAAAAAACTGAGATACGTAATGTTGAGTGTCTTGTTCATGATTACATAGCTAATAAATGTTACATTCAAGTCCAACCTAGATCTTTCTGATTCTAAGTCCTGCACTTTGTCTACTATCTTTTGCTTTGATTTATTTTTGTTTCTCCAAAAGTAAAAACAAATGATGTGAAAAAGAGAATGACTGCCCAAGTATGGACAACTGATTTTTCACAGGAATTAAGAACTCCCAAGGGAAGAAATTCTCTCTTCCAATGCAGGTGATCACCTTACTGACAGCTAATAGACACAAGATAAGTGACTACCCAAAGTCTGGCATCCACTTTGTGTCAGAGACAGGCCTTGAACTTTTGTCTTTCTAGCATTAAGGTGAGTTCTCCATCTATTACACTGAGGTACCACTCTAAATAAATATAGCTGGAAAATAAAGGGATCAGAGCAAATTTCATGTTGAACAATACTATCTTGTTGCTAACGTCTAAAGAAATTATAAAGCAAATGTGTTACCATTTACATATGAGGGACAAGTAGACCTTCAATGTATTGAAAGTTATTACTGTAGAAACCACTGTTTGGAAAATCCCATCTGACAATTGCTGTAGCAGCTGTGGGAATGAGAAAAAAACTTCAAGTAGAAGGGGGAGCTTTGAAGGAAACTGGAGAAGCAGAGAAAAAAGAGACAGTGCATTCCAAGCGTAGGGGAACAGACAGGGCAAAGGCATGGAAACAGGAAATGGATTGTTGTGTCTAAAAAATAAAAAGAAGGTCAGCATCACAGAATATGGAGGCAAGTCCAGAAAGGAAGAATGGGGCCATGTTAAAAAGAACTTTAAAATGCCAAACAGAGGAGAATACTTTTGATTCTAGAAGTAATAGTAATTTTTGAGGAATCACTAGAGTTTATTGAGTGGGAGAGTAGCATGATCAGACCTACATTTTAAGAAAACAATTTTGGTTAATATTCTCAACAAGGACATATGTACAGATTTTTCTCATAACAATTTTAGATGGCAGAGCAGGTATGTGTTGGCAATAGGTAGCTTTTATGTAGCACTTTAAAGTTTTACAAAATAATTTACAAACCTCTTACTTTTTCCTCACAAGCCTGAAGGCTAAATACTATTATTATTCTATTCAATTCCATCTCTCTGCCTTGATTAAACATACTCAGGCCTGAGATGTTAAAGTCCATGCATAATTGCTCTATCTTCTTATAATATTATTTAAAGATCTTTTCCATTTTTCTTCCATTTGCTGTCCTCTCATTTTCATCATCAAATGCTCTCCCTATTATTCTGATTAGTCAAGTAATAAATAATGGAAGAACCTGATAAATAATAATTTAACATTCTATATGGAGGTTGGGGGTAGACAGGGAAGAGTTCTACCATATATAATTCAAATATATTACATTAAATTCTAGTTATCAATACTTCAAAATAATGTCATTGGTTGTAAAGATACAAGGAAGAGCAGCACAAATAAGACTAAAATTTAGAAAACACATTAGAAATATTATTCTAGAGGGAGGATTCTGGGAAGATGGTGGAGTAGGAAGATAAATTTCAAGCTCTCCAGATTTCCCCTACAAATAGAACAAATTTGTGCCTTAGGGAGAACATAGAACGGTGAAAAATCAAAAAGATGTGGGGCAGAATAGGAGTCCTCCTGATACAACCCAAGAAGATCCACAGACCCAGGACCAGGGATTAACTCAGGTGAAGTGCAAACACCTCTGGAACCCCTGGAGCTGTCTGGAAGTGGTTGGAGCTTCAGCAGGAACTACAGAAACTTTCACCTCCTAGACAGCATGGAGGGTCAGAATCTGAGTCTTAGAAGAATGAGAGAACTTCAACTAATTAGGAACGCTAGGCCTAAATGTACTGCAAGATTCAGCCTTGAGTGAGAAGGAACCAGCACCTGATAAGTGCAGAGGCAGTGGAGTAGGATGCTACTGGCTGCAGGCACTTGCAGGAGAATCTACTCTCTACTCTAGTTTGGGGTTGCAAGTCAGAAGAGAGAATTCAAGTGAAACTAGAGGCACCATCCTCCCCGCCCCATTATTGAAAATGTTTATATTACTACCTCTTATTAAAAAAAAATAAACTGGCAAAGGAGAAAGAACCCCACCCCACCATTGAAGCATACTATAAGAACAGGGAAGAGTGGGGTTCACCTTCAGAGGAGGACACTGAAGTAAAAAAAGCTTCTACCTCCAAAAAGTAATGTGACATGGCTCCCTGCCCAGAGAGAATTCAGAGAACTTAAAAAATAATTTAAAAATTAAATGAGAGACATTGAGGAAAAACTAAAAATAAATAGACACCATCTAAGAAAAACAAGATTATGGGGGGAAAAAAGGTTAACCAACTAGAAAAGAAGATACAGAGTCTCAAAGACAAAAATAACTCTTTGAAAATTAGAATTGGGCAAGGGAAAGCCAGTGAAGCTGTGGGAGACCAAGAAATAAGAAATGCTACTCTATAAGAAGAATATTGTGGAGGTGGTACCAATTGTTTTCACACATTATCAAAATATAATATCATGTATTAACACACATGAAAAATCTTATGCTTTGCTGAATTAAAAGTTCACCAAACACATTATCCATCCTCAAGGAATTTCCAAGTCTGAAAGAGATGATAAACATATATAAAGGAAGGGAGGAAATATGTATCAGGTGTCTACTATATAGTAAGTACTTTATAAATATTATCTCATTTGATGCTCACAATAATTCCAGGAGACTGCTATTATCATCTCCATTTTACATTATAGGAAAAGAGAAGTTAATTGTCTTGTCCACTTAACCACATAGACAGAAGTGTCACAGACCAGATATGAATTCATTTTCCCCACTCTAGAGTTTAAAGTTTAAAATATGTCCTTAGTTTTTAATATAGTCTAAATTTATTAACTTTAAACCAAGTATGTTGTTCTTCCTCAAAAAACACAATGCCTCCAATCCACTATTAGTGAGACTTGGGTTTGAGTCTATTTTTCTACCCCCAGTATTGGGTACTATAAATCCACACACAATTTCAAACTCAGTCCCCACACATTTGTGACACAGCTGCCTAGTATCACAGGTGGAATCTGTGACTGTAGAACAAAGGCTTTCTCTTTGGGAAGTCAACTGGCCAAGGAACTAAGGGTTGTGAAACCTGAGAGCAAATTACTGAGGAAAAATGTGTCATCTTTTTCCCTAGAAATCTTTAAGACCAGGAGAGATTCTCATCAATCTGAAGTGGTTTAAGACTAATTCTTCCTAGAGGCAAGAGTATGGGCTCAGGGTCCCTTCTTGCCTTAATTATTCTGTTATTCCAAGACAGAAGTGGCTGATGTGGGTTGGCATTACTATAACCAGCAGGATTCAAGGATGGAAGTGTCAGCATCTCCCTCAGGCTTCATTCTTGCAATGTGGCTCATTCTTTCCAAATGCAAACTGGATTAAAATCTTATTTCTAGGCTCTCCATTTACAACTTCTTATGACTGGTACAGAGATTTTTTTTTTTTCATTTTAAAACTAACACTTCAGACCATATGCCAAAAGGTAGACAGTAAATAAGAGTGCAAGAACTAAAATAAAAGCCAGGTTAAGAGAAATCAATTAGACTTTACTGTATTCGCCATGTGTCAGGTGCTATGCTAAGCACAGCGTAACAGTCCCTTCCCTCAGAGAGCTCACAATCTGATGTAAAGAGACACAATGCAAACAACAGTTGCAGAAGTGGGCTTAGGTTTGGTTTAGCCAATATTCTATAGTGTGGTTGGGATGCTAGTTCTAAAATAAGTAAGGTACCCAAATACGGAGAGAGTTTGGTATGCTCAATGCACAATGAACATCTTCACTCTCACTACATCTTGGTCCTTTCTATAACTAAGCTCTGAAATCAAGGCAATCAGCAGTCAACTGTACTGAATGCAAATTACATCAATAAATAGCCATACTACTGCTAATTTAGTCTGCAGATTATCCATTGAATGCCTACACTACAATCATGTGTTGGTAGAATAGACAATTTTCTACACAGTGTGGTTTGAGAGGCACTGGAAATTCTCTGCCTACTGCTAAGTTATTAACATGTTTACTGCTTCTACTTCCAAGCATTTACATTAATTCAACTGAACACATATTTATGAAGTGTCTGTCACCTCAAATCATGGACTTTCTAGCTGGAAGATCCTATAAAGATAATCTAGCCCAAACCCAGTCATTTTATAGAAGAGAAAACTAAGAGCCAAGAAATTTGAGTGATTTGACTCTTAAATTAAGTCATACCAGATGATAGAGGAAAAATCTTAACCCAGGTCTTCCAAATAATGTGCTATAGGACACTCTGCTCATTTTAAAATTAGGGAATAATTTCCAAATGCCTATTGGTACAATTCACCCATGTGACAGGGTGCTTTTTTTAATGCTTATTTTTGGTTTGGACTTGGGATTTCATTGGTGTGATGAATTCTCATTGTAGGGGTTCCCTTTACCTATGGAGAATCATAACTCTCTTGCAATTTAGTTTTAGAAAGGTGTCTAGGGTAGGGGGAAATTAAGGAACAGGCTTGGAATATAGAGGGATTGTTGCTCACTCATGTTAATAATAATAATAATAATAATAATAATAATAATAATTGCATATATTTACATATACATATACATTTTATATGTATACATACATATGTGTTTGTATGTGTATGAATGTATATGTATATATGATATTGATTTCCCTTGGACCTCCCTTGACTAAGGCTTCTATAGATGTTTTCACTGGGCTCTGGATAACCTCAAAAACTAAACAATGCATCATCTAGCCCAGAAATCATCTTCTTTTTAACTGGTTGTTCCTTCACCAATCCAAATATAATGTAAATATGTAAGTGAAAAAATCATAATACTGTATTAACAAAAAATTAGGTGAAACACATGGCACACTCACTATGCTTCCCACCACTGTACCACAATTATCCTTAGGTGAGACCCCAAATTCAGATCCAGACCTCTTCACTCACCAGATGCCAAATTTCACCAGTCATCATAACTCTTTTGCAGAATACTTTAATAAGTTTCACTGTCCTTAGTTCCTCAAAACAGTATTTTCATTTGGCATCTTTTTTGCATAGAATTAAAAGGAAACTAAGTAGAGGAATGAAGACTTTAATCAACATAAATGAAAGAATCCAATGTGTATCATGAAGAAATTTCTTCTTAATGAAAACTCAAGTGAAGCACTTCCTACATGTAGCAATATTGTATGCCACATATCAAACCAAAAGAGGGAGAAGAGAATTATATCCAATTTTCTCACAGTATCATCACTGAGTTGTACACATCAGCTTTTCCACTAAAAATAAGACTTTTAAGCATTGATCATTTTATCTTTTAAAATCTCTCATTCTAGGGCTCATAATACTTGGTGCAGCCGGTAGGCGCACTGAGCCTCGAATCAGGAAGATCTGAGTGCAGATCTAGCCACAGATAGTAACTTGTTGTGTTACCTTGGGGTAGTAAGTTACCTCATTTGCCTCAATTCCCTCATCTGTAAAATGGAGAAAATAATAGCATCCACCTCCCAGGGTTATTGAAGAATCAAATGAAATAATCATTGTAAAACATTTAGCCCAGTGCCTGGCACATAATCAGCAACTTTAGTTGCTATGGTACTCAGCTTCCATGGTGATATATATTTTTTAATTTTCTATGGCAGGAAAAAAAGTACTTAAGATTCACATGCCAATGACCACAAGAAAAGTTTCTATTATAACAGGTAGCAAATTTTCAATGCATTTACTCTGGTTCCAGTCATTCTACTTTAACCTTTAACCTTCTAAAACAGGACAATTCTGATTTTAGGCTGAAGCTTCACCCTTTATCTTATTCTCACTTCGATAGAAGTTTGACTCTCTGACATTACACCATCTGGGCCAAGTCTCTAAACAGCAGGCAGAGTTGTTAAGTAGAAATGGTTCTGTCATGTGAAATTCACTTGCTTCCTGATGTCTAAGTAAATCTTGGGTTTACCTAACTCTAGGTAAACACAACCCTTCTGGGCAAGCCAGTTTAATAAGAAAATCTGCTTTTAGTTTTATACTCCCTGAGTAGACTGCATCTCCAAAGCTTCACAGCCACAGGTTTTATTAATGTTAGTTTACCATGGGGCATACTCTTCAAAAATCTTTCACTCAGGTCCTTGTCTTTCACATCCTCTTACTTTCTTTTACTTGTTTTCCATTTTCCTGAAATGAAGTCACTCAGATTAGTCCTGAATAGAAAGACTAAATAATTGAGAAACTATAGGTTGAAGACTTTTTAAATAGTCTTTTTGCATGGTCTACCGTTTTAGAAGAATATTGTGATGATCACTCTATAAAGAACAGCTTTGTCATTTTTATAATACTTCAGATTTTTTTAAAAGGAGAAGGACTGAAGTTACTGTTATCAACGATAACCCTTGGTCTACTTACTTGTGCCCTCAAGAGGATAGAATCAGAATAACTCTCATACATTCTCAGAATTGGTTTCAAAATCATCATCAGAATTTTAATATAGCTTGCATCTTCAGTGGTAGCTTTATTATAGAAAAATCAACTGTTTAGGGCAAAGTACTACTTCAGTTGTCTTTCACTCTAACCAGAATCTGAGTCAAACAAAAAGTAATCACAAAAAGAATTTTTTTTAAGTTTTTTAAAGTTTTCAATAAATTTCTATCTTTGTTTTCCAAAAATAATAATGTTTATCTTATCATGTTTTGGAAATATGTGAATTAAAAAAGGAATAAGTATGTGAGCATTTCATGGGTTAGATTCACCTACTACTTACTGTCTTTCAGAGTTGGATATGTTTAAAGGTAATCAATGAAAACGGATTTCTCTTTGTAAGCAATTTCCTTTACTGCCAGGAAGAGTAACAGTCTGTACTAATTAAGGAGAACAGAATGCAATACTTACTGTAAAAAAGAAAAGTCATATTTCTTTATCCAGGTGACGTGCCAAAATCAACCCATTTATGAGTGGAGAAAAATAATGTGGTCCCATCTATTTAAAAATGCCTACAAAAATGAGGCATTTACAAGAATCAGAACTTTTATGTATACTTCTGAAACAACTTTGCTATCTATGTTCCAGTTACAAAGGAGCCTACTCTTTGTTCAAATGTTAAATTGAATCGCAAAAAGATGGGGAAAAAACCCACAATGGTTTTACCATTTGCCCGAGTTCTCTTTATCACCCAACAGAAGAAAATCAGAAACCAGCATAAAAACCAAGAAAGTGGAAAATATCACATTTAAAACTTTCATTTGTTTTTCTGCAGTACTGTTCCTTGCAGTCTCTGAAGAACTCCACCTTTTCAAACAATGTTACTGAGCGGTTCCACACCAGATAAGCTGATTGACTATTCTGAGAATGAAAAGAAGACTCAAGGGATAAACATTCTTGGCTTGCTTTTCCTGGATCTTCTCAGTAACACACCAGAACTTAAGAATTCACTTTTCCTTCATGACAAAGTTACATGCTTTGAAGAATTTTCCATTCTCCCTGGTTTTCTGCTATATCTATGAATGCCATATTTCCAGAGTAGACTCCAAATCTGACAGACTCAGCCAGTCAGCTTGAAGAATAGAGGTGAAAAACACAGTGGAAAAACATATAATGTACAATTAAGACCATATGATCAGAAGGAGCAAAGCAAAACTTGCTGGACAAAGTTTTTTCTGGTGTTTATCAATAGAAATGTCCAATCTGGTAGAAATCAAAAATAATTTCCATGAATATTTTCCTTTGCCTATGGCAAGGTCTTCAAGAACGGGTAAAATCTTAATGCTATAATCAAGCTTCTAACATTAATTCTCTTTCCAGTGGTCAGCCTTGTAGTGATGACAATGTCACTAGACTGTGTGATTAAACTGCTTCCATTAGCATAGTAAGTAAAGAGCTAACCTTGGATTCTGGCAAACCTGAATTTCATTCTCATTCTAACATCTAATACTGACTGGGACCCCCCCTGGGAAACAAATTTAACCTGTCAGAGCTTCCCACTAACTCCTTGAGTATAAATTTAAAAAAAAAAAAAAGTAGCCTATATTGTAGAAGTACTTCACCAAGAACTTGCTATAAATAATGAAGACACAAATTCCCTTCCCACAATATATCATTTAATTAAAGATACAATGTAAAACTAAGTTGTTATGATTTTTTTAATTATTCCAAAATTTCATCACGAACAAGAAAATAGCAGAGTAATACAAATAGCAAAGACTGCAAAACCACTTTCCATTCCATATGAAATCTTAATCACCAAAATTTTCATTATGTAATCTTATTGTAAAATCATGGCAAGATGATGACTGGAAATGTAAATTCTATCTTCCCTTCTTTGTTTCCAATTTAATCCAGTACTGTTCCCCCATACAGGTGAATTTGACAGGTCAATGATGCATCACGCTTCAATGCATATGTGAAACATGCATGCTGCTATAGAGTATTGTAGAATAATTCCAATGAGTTCTTTTAATTCTGTCCTACCATTAGGGGCACAGCATTATATAGCCCATCCAGCTGTTAAGTGGTATCTGAACAAGAATGACAGGGACCCTAGCAGAAAAGCAGCAACACAAATTAAAATAGAGATTACAGGAACCAACCTGAAAATTACATAAAAATCAAGTGATCACTTACCCCCTAGGAACTGAATTCCTCCTGCCACCCTGCCGACTGTTCTTGAGATGAGCTCAGACACACAGCAACCCATGAGGGCAGTCAGTGCCACCAGGAGAAGAAGGCCACAACCCAGCCCCGTCACTACAGTACAGATCCTCCATTCTGCACTGGGGATACCTTGAAAGGAGGCATAGCGCCCACATTCCTCCACCATCACCGTCACCTGGCGATTCTCATCATGCACTGGATATGAGCACCTCCGAAAAGTGCCAAAGGACACTGGTTTTCCCATTTGGGATCCCAAAAGCCAGTAAGGCATGAAGAATCCTACACAGGAGGCTGCAGCACAGAGAAAGGAGAGCAGCGCCCATATCACACCTGTGCAGGTTAAGCTAGATGCCATGATTTCATCCAAAAACACTAGATGCTTCAATGACGACCCACAAAGGACCAGAACTAAGTTGTTCCTGAGAATAAAGAGTATTGATATGTCAAAGGAAGACTCACAGGAAGCCTTAATCCTTTAGCTTTGGAAAATCTGATTGAGGCAATCTTAAATTTTACTGGCCATCAACTTCTTTTCTTCTGTAGTAAGGAGAATAGTCCCTAGAGGAAAAAAAAAAAAAAAAAACAGTAGAAGAAATAACGTTAAGTATCTTGAGAAAAGTGATCACATCAACTAAGTCGACTCAGTTTGAAATTCTATGAAATCCCAAGCCTTTATAAATAATTTTCATTATAACCCAAGTTAAGTATGCCTGGCTCTGTCCTCCCACAATCTTGGTCCAGTAATCATTGACAACTATTACAGAAATGCATGTCATCTATTTGCCAAATTAGTAAATTCACTTCATGTTACAGCCAATAAAATTAGTTCAGAAAGTTCACTAGCAGTAAACTTATCCTAGGGTTTTAAAATAAAATGTCACAGCATAGATTGTTTACTTTCTTAGCTTTTAGCCTCCAAACATTTGTTCCAATACGGCTTTCCTAAGTTTTTACTCTTCAAGTTCATTCTGAGAATAAGAGTACTGAGTACTCTTAGAGATGTACTGGCTCACTGTCTGTGTACAGTAGACAACTAAAACTGGGCTCCTTTCCTTTCACACACCCACAGAGATACACAAAGTGGAGAATCTGGTCATTCCTTTAGCCTTAGCAATGACTGTCCTCCAGTGAAAATGAAAGCATGTGTATGTGTGGTCTCACAATGAAACCTACTTGCCCAACCGATTCAGCCGGTCGACTTTCACCCAGAGATATAAAGCAAGCTCTCTATTTCCTTCACCGAGGACCACAGATGGAATCTGGATGTCCTCCTCCGTCCCTCATCTTCCGTCTCTCTAGGTTTGACTCCCCAAAACTTTCCACAAACGAGAGAAAATGTGAAAGAAATCCCTTCTAGCTCAACCGCTCAAACTCCATTACTTAAGTATCCAGTCAAGCTTTGGGCTGCCCCTGGAGGGTGGCTTAGGTTGGGCTCTCTCTCCAGAGCAACTCTGGATGTCTTTGGGAAAGGGAATCTTTGGCCCCTTTCCTGAATTCTTTCGATGGCAGGTCACTCTGGAGTTAGCCCGTGTGAGCTATGCTGGTCACAGCCAAGTTAAGAGAGGAAACAAACAGCAGAATCAAAGAAAAGGGTCCCTCATCTACAGCTGGAGATTAGAAACCATCTTCACGCCCCCACGATCGGGGATACCCCAGCTTAAAGACGCACAAAGAATCCAAAGGAGTTGGAGAGTCTTTGCTCGCTCTCTCTAATCCCGTTCCTTGCCCTGCCCTGCCCGGGAAGGGAGACAGAGAGTGGGAAAGGAAGGATGGGAAGCAGCACCTCCCGGGAACAGATACAGAAATCAGACCCTGCCAAGGAGGGAGGACGACAGGAGAGCAAAGCTTAGCCGAGTCCCTGAATCCCGGAGCTGAATCCCGGACCCCTAGCCAGAGGTCAAGGGAGAGAGAGATCCCTTTCTAGCCCGCATCCTCATCCCGGTCCCAGTCCGCCAGTCGGAGCTCGGAGAGCGGCACTTACATGGTTCGCAAGGCGGCTGGCTCCTTTCCTTCCCGGTCCCGGACGCACATGCAACTTGCTGCCTTTCCCGAGCAGTAACATCCACGAAAAAGACGCCCCAGTCTTGTCTTCTGCCTCCCGGCCAAAGACTGGGAAGCTGACTTTAGAAAGCTATAATCCTGTGGGAGGCAAGGGCGCGCCGGGTGGACAGGTTTTCCAGGAGGAAGGAGCAGAGATATTTCAAACTCCTGCTGCTAGTGCTGCTGCCGCCGCCGCCGCTGCTGCTACGCTGTGTTCCAGAGAAGGAGGGATGTGGACGCGCCGGGGCGGCCAGGATCACACGCAGATGAACAGATCTCCCTTTGGCAGGCAAGGCACGCACAGCCAGCCTCCTCCCCTCTTCTCCCCAGCCCTCCCCTCGCTCTTCTCCCCTCCCCCTTGCACCCGGTGGGACCCCGCCGCAGACAGAGCGCGAACTGAGGCGGGCGGATGAGGACATTCCTGGAGAGCTAGGAGGACTATTGGAGGGGGGAGTGGGGACGTAGGAGGCAGGGAGCGGGTTTTCAAACCTTCTCCCAAATGGGAATGTTTCTCAGTTAGGGAATAAAGAGTCTAGTAATCTTTCCGTACTTCCCTGCCCTCCCTCCCTCCCCCCAAACGTCTTTACTAAGTAGTGTTAGTTGGACATGGGGAGAAGGGGCGGGGGGAGGGGGGAGGGGAGGGAAAAAAAGGGGGGGAAATAAACCAGAAGACGAAAACGGACCAGAAGACGGAGACAGAAAAATGGGGAAGTTGGTTGCTTTCTTGTGGCCATCCTATGGTGTTAAATGAAGACACGCCCTTATTGCCTCTTCTTTAACCTCTATGCCTGGTTTCCTTGCCTTCCTTAAGGGATGCTCTCAGGAGGCAGAGCCTGAAAGTTCCATACTCTAGTCTTTACAATGCGAATCGCCTGCTGTCAGAGCGCTTTGAACCCTACTTCGGAAGGTCTCCAAGAGGTGGGTGTGTATTTCAGAATGGAAGAGGAGAGAGAGTAAGATCTTTGTTTGAGGGTGGTCAGGGACACCAACAGCCGCCTCTGGCAGACAGCTATGGAAAAGGTCAAGGGAAGGAGCTATTGGCACATAGTTTTCCGCGACAGAATCCGGACACTTGGGAACATTTTCATGGGCGTGGCTTACGTGTGATGGAATGAAATTACAGCAAATTTACACTTTTCATGCCCGTAGCGCTTGAACTCTTTCAGACATTAGCTCTAACCCTTTTGGAAATGGAGTTCAGTTTTAAAAGAGTAATTAACTGTAGTTTGTGGATTCTCAACTGAAGGCATTAAAGGCATTAAAAATCATCTGTGAACAGAAAAACCTCTGACCTGGAATAAACTCTACAAGACTATTAAGTTGTCAAAAGCCATGAAGGAGCAAGTTTATTTTAAAGATATAAATATGGATATATTGCAAATATATAATTGTATATTTTTTTTAAAGTGGAATAATTTTAATTGCTAGTTACCCTGAACTCGTGGCCATTGACTTTTACATCAATAGAAGTTGAAAATATGGGTCCTTTTACCTTGTTTTTTTTTGGTTTGTTTCTTTTTTTCCCCAAAAGACTGAAATAGTTCAACAGTTTGTAAGAAAATAAAAAATAAAAAACAACTACCAAGCTCCATTTAATTTTTAGATGGAGTTTTCCCCTGATGTTCATTCTTTTTCCCCCGTAAGTTATTAATAAGAAATAATAAGACCAGAAGTGTAAACATATTTTAAATATAAGGAAATGCGATTGTCCATTGTAACTCTAGACAGTAAACAGCAGGGCCTTTGACTTAATCTAGCTAGAGAGCAATCACATATAGGGCACGTTGGGGAAATATGACTGAGAGTTGAAGAATCTAAATCTTTGTAATGACACAGGAAACCCGGGTAATCGCTTAGTTCCTCCTGCCTTCCAAGGCTGCAGGAGGAGGGGTAGGCTTTCTAGGAGAGGACTAACCACTGAACCTGGAGTGGCCAATACAGTAGATCGTAAAGATAAGTAATCTGCTATATGACTCCCTCTTTCCTCCTCTCAGATCAACCTGTCAGGACTCTTCTGAGCCTTTCTTTGGAATGATTGTACCCTTTTCCCCTCTACCAAAAGGGAAAACTAATTTGCTTACAATTGGAAGCTGATAATTTGCTGTCCTAAATAAGCTTAAGATGTATATTAAACAGGCTGATTTCAGAAAAGCCTAGAAAGACTTACAGGAACTGATGCCCAGTGAAGTGAGCAGAACCAGGAGAACATTGTACAAAGAAACAGTAAGATTGTGTGATGATGAATAATGATAGATTTATTTTACTTAGCAATATAGTGATCCAAGACAATTCCAATTGACTTGAGATGGAAAAAGCCACTCACATCCAGAAAAAGAACTATGGAGGCTAAATGTAGATTGAAATGTAGTTTTCACTTTTTTGTTGTTATTTCTTTCTCCTGGTTTTCCCCTTTTATTCTGATTTTTCTTTCACAATGTGATTATTGGAAATGTGTTTAAAATGACTGTACATATATAATCTAATTGGTAATCTATATTGGATTGTTTGCTATTTTGGAGAGGGAGGAAGTGTAAAGGAGAAAGGAAGAAAAAAATTCGGAACTCAAAATCTTACTAAAATGAATGTTGAAAACTATATGTAATTTTAAAAAATACTAAAGAGTGGGAGGGGGAAAGAATATGTCTCAAAGCACTGGCTGCCTCTTCTGATTTGTGTTTCTCTCCTGAGCATAGGTGACTGAGGAGAGATGAACACTTCTATCTTCAGAGGCCACCTTGTGAGTTGTGAGCTCCTCTGTCTTCTGTTGGAGCTAGTTGTGCTTTCTAGAGATTGGTCTCTCTCTGCTACAATTATAGAACTTCTTTGAGAAAATGATCTCTATGTGGATGAGCCCAACTCCCCAGTTTGGCTTGTGAGAAAACATGACCCTAGAGGGAAGTATTTCAACAGTGAAAGCAAAATGTCAATTCAAGAGCTTTGAAAAATACTTTGTGTGTTGAAATTTTAAGTTCAACCTTGGAGAAAAGTACAATGGTAATTATGTTGCTGCTTACATTATTTAAGTCTTTGTCAGTGTGTGTTTTTGAGTCATATTAAACATTTTTTGTGAGTGGTGTCTTATATCTAGTTTACATTGAATACCTTTTTTTCTTCCATTTTGGGAAAACCCTAAATATGAGTTAATACTAAACTTCAAGTGATTCTTCTTGAGTTTCTAGGCAGAGGGCATAAAGAGCCACAGAGCATGTGAAAAGAGAGTATGATTCTTTTCTCTAAGAGAAATGAACCCAGTGTCACTGAAGAGAAAGAGAAAGTGAATGAGCTAGTTATCTCTGGAGGTGTTATTGATCATCCTTCAGTTTTGAAGAGAGCCGTTGATATGTGTGGAGGGCCAATAGGTCCATATCCATATTGGCTCACCAGCTCCCTAATAATTGGAAAGATGTATTTAGTAAAAATCAGGCTAATCTTGTTGGAGAATGCCTGCAACAAAAACAAGACATTTTAACTATACTATTTACCCCTTAATAATAAATTAAGGACATACTTGAGGTAAATACATTAGTATGATAATTTCTGCTATTTACTATTCTGTTTTGACAAGTACTTTGATATTGATAAAATATCACAACTATTTACAATTCTGTTGATGCTGATGAGCATCATAACTATGCTATTTACAATTCTGTGTTGATAAGAAACTTGATCTTATTAGTTAAGGTGGATACTGAAATGTCAAAGTGTGGAATGTGCATTAACCCTGGAGGAATATGATGTCAACTGAAGCTAACTAGAAATGTCATAACATTAGCCTTAAATGTATATTAAGCCTGGCACTCAGATTAATAAATGAAGACTGCAAAACATATCTTCTGCCTGGCCTCGGATATTCATTCACATTCTCGGTATTCAGTGGAATTGGAGTCCAACAGACATCACTGGATAATGTCTCTACTTATGCTTGAATTGTAGGAAACCATTAGCCTTATTCTCTCTTCTAGAAGTATTGAAGTCCAGTAGTAAGACAAAAAGTCAAGACGGCTGCCTATAATCCAGGATTCTGGGGATGATTTTGATATTTTGGAAGTCTGACCAAGCTCTAAGCATCCCACATAACTGTCTTCATGGCACGTAGAACACATTTGTCCTCATCTACTCTATTCCGCAGCGGAATGTTTTCATATTTTTGAGGTAGATATATTCCTAAGTCATTAACAGGTTTGATGACTTTCGCCCTAGTTTATTTTATATTCCAGGATATGGCCACTGCTCATGCTACAGTTTTTTGGATTCACAGGTGAAGTTGGGTAACAGGAACATATTTCTTTCCCTAGAGCTAGCCCTCATCCAAGCCCAGAAATCCATGGGTGCACTAGTTATGTGTTTACTATCCATTGCTTACCTATATACATTTTACATAATTCATAAAGGATTATATAAATTTTAGTTTTATTATCTTATTTTATTATTTTTACTTTTTATTATTGAATTCGACTCAACAAACATGTATTGGACTCAATATGTGAAAGAAGGAAACAAGTGGTTATTAAGCACCTATTATGTGTCATACATTGTGCTAAGCACTAATATTTCCCCTGGGAGGTAGATGCCATTATTACACCCTTTTTGCAGTTGAAGAAATTGAGGCAAAATGAGATTTAAATGATTTTCTCAGAGTCAGAGAGCTAATAAGTAACTAAGGTTTGTTTTGAATACAACTCTTTCTGACCCCAGAGTCATTATTGTAACCATTGAGTGACTTAATCTGCAACATAATGTTGTTTAATGCTGGATTTCTTTTTTTTTTCTTTAATAACTTTTTATTGACAGAACCCATGCCAGGGTAATTTTTTACAATATTATCCCTTGCACTCACTTCTGTTCCGATTTTTCCCCCTCCCGCCTCCACCCCCTCCCCCAGATGGCAAGCCGTCTTATACATGTTAAATATGTCACAATATAGATACAATATATGTGTGCAGAACCGAACAGTTCTCTTGTTGCACAGGGAGAATTGGATTCAGAAGGTAGAAATAACCCAGGAAGAAAAACAAAAATGCAAACAGTTTACATTCATTTCCCTGTGTTCTTTCTTTGGGTATAGCTGCTTCTGTCCATCATTGATCAATTGAAACTGAATTAGATCTTCTCTTTGTCAAAGAAATCTATTTCCATCAGAATACACCCTCATACAGCATGGTTGTTGAAATATATAATGATCTCCTGGTTCTGCTCATTTCACTCAGCATCAGTTCATGTAAGTCTCTCCAAGCCTCTCTGTATTCATCCTGCTGGTCATTTATTACAAAACAATAATATTCCATAACATTCATATACCACAATTTACCCAGCCATTCTCCAATTGATGGGCATCTATTCATTTTCCAGTTTCTAGCCAGTACAAACAGGGCTGCCACAAACGTTTTGGCACATACAGGTCCCTTTCCCTTCTTTAGTATCAGTTTGGGATATAAACCCAGTAGTATAATGCTGGATTTCAAAGAAGAAAAACAACATAGTTCCTATACTCAAGAGATTCATGATCTACTAGGGAGATAGGGCATGTATGCAAGTAAATATAATACGAGACAGATTATGGAAGAGGCAGTTTGGTGGCACAATGGATACAGTTCTGAATAAGGAGATAAGAAAATTTAAGTTCAAATTCAACCTGTCATTGGAACCATATTCAAAAACTTTCCAGATTGGTAGAATCCAGCAGGGATTGGTTTTTTCTGACATTTTCTTAAAGAGCCTAGCTCTAAAGAGCTTCCTTACTAGTAGGATTAAAATATGGCTTTTGTGAAGGTGTAACACTGACAGTGTCTGAAGGAGGGAACAGAGAATGCTGGAAATCACACACTTTATAGACTATGAATAAACATTCTTTCCATTGTTTGAACTCCAAATGTGAAATCCTTGTCCAAAGGTCAATGATGAAATGAATTGTATAAGTACTGATACTTTCACTTCAAATAGAATACCAAGTTATAATAAGGAAATTGCAACTGAATAGAAAAAGAAATCACAAATTTTCTTCTAAGATTCAAATCTAGGAATAGTCAGCTTTGGGATATCCAAAGGCAACAAGAATATAATTTCATAAAACAAAACAAAATATACAACAACTTGGTCATCTCACCTTGTGATTCTCATGGGGAATAAAAGTAAAGTTTCAACATGAAGATAATTGCAGTTTTTGTGCTAAAATCTACAACAGAGAATGAAGATGAGAACATTTATAAAGAATGTGGAAAGATCACCAATTCAGCAGATACTTTGAAACTCAGTGATTTCAGTGTGAAACAGGTAAGCACAGGTGAGGATAAAGAAAACTGTTTCAAACTAGAATTCAGGATTGAAAATGAAGGATGTCAAATCATTCATGTTCCATGTTGTGAATATTTTCTTAAAAATACTAAATGAGGCAAATGCAAATTTAAATGACTGAATGTGAAATTGACTGTATTTTCATAGCCAAAAAAAAAAAAAACCTGGTTATTGATAATGGGAATAATTTTCAATTCAGTTATTTTTTATTTGTAGATAGATGGCCTGTTAGAGGGAGCAAAGTTCAAAATAAGCACCAAATTAATTGAATAACATAAAGAAGAATATATTGCATTCAGTTACAAAAGCTTCAACCTGACCTATTTAAACAAGTTGTTGATGCTGAATGATAGGAAATGGATAAAAGTTGCCTGATTTTGATAATTTCTTACAGAAGTTTCAGTAATATAAAGCAATCGCCATAATAAGGTGACCAAAAGAGTTCAGAAACTCTTTTACTCGGCAAACACAACGTTTTCTTAGGGAGAAAGACAAAAGAACTAAAGGCAAAAATGATTTAGACGAAATATTCATTTGTAAAACATTCTAGAAAAACACAATATGGGATTATAAACCTTATTGTTCACAGAACATAAAAAAGGCATAAAAGGGAAAATGAATCCACAAAAAGCTTTGTAATGGTATCAACCAAGCAAAACCATCCTAAGGACATATATAGAAGAAACATCAAAAAGATAGAAATGGACTGATCTGTCAGCATTTCCCCCATCATGACAGAGGAACTACTCATTTGGACTTTAATAGCTCAACACTTGATGGATATGAGGAAATGGAAATGCTGGCCCAGACTGAGTAAACACAGAACAAATCTGCCAGAGGCAACACAATCTTGAAAACATTTCAGGAATTGATTTTCAAGAGATTCAAAGAGAGCAAAATATCAAATAAGTGAGAAAAACATAGTAGAATTATAACTTCTTCTTTTATTTTTTTTTTTTTTTTTATAATAAATTTTATTTTATTTAATAATAACTTCGCATTGACAGAATCCATGCCAGGATAATTTCTACACGACATTATCCCTTGCAATCACTTATGTTTCGTTTTTTCCCCCTCCCTCCCTCCTCCCCCCCCCCCAGGATGGCAAGCAGTCCTATATATGCTAAACATGTTGCAGTATATCCTAGATACAATACATATTTGCAGAACCAAACAGTTCTCTTGTTGCACAGGGAGAATTGGATTCAGAAGGTAAAAATAACTCGGGAAGAAAATCAAAAATGCAAATAGTTCACATTCATTTCCCAGTATTCCTTCTTTGGGTGTAGCTGTTTCTGTCCATCATTTCTCCAATGAAACTCAGTTAAGTCTCTTTGTCAGAGAAATCCACTTCCATCAGAATACATCCTCATACAATATCGTTGTCGAAGTGTATAATGATCTCCTGGTTCTGCTCATCTCACTTAGCATCAGTCCATGTAGGTCTCTCCAAGCCTCTCTGTATTCATCCTGCTGGTCATTCCTTACAGAGCAATAATATTCCATAACATTCATATACCACAATTTACCCAGCCATTCTCCAATTGATGGGCATCCATTCATTTTCCAGTTTCTAGCCACTACAAACAGGGCTGCTACAAACATTTTGGCACATACAGGTCCCCTTCCCTTTTTTAGTATCTCTTTGGGGTATAAGCCCAATAGAAACACTGTTGGATCAAAGGGTATGCACAGTTTGATAACTTTTTGGGCATAATTCCAGATCGCTCTCCAGAATGGCTGGATTCGTTCACAACTCCACCAACAATGCATCAATGTCCCCGTTTTCCCGCATCCCCTCCAACATTCATCATTGTTTTTTCCTGTCATCTTAGCCAATCTGACAGGAGTGTAGTGATATCTCAGAGTTGTCTTAATTTGCATTTCTCTGATCAATAGTGATTTGGAACACTCTTTCATGTGAGTGGTAATAGTTTCAATTTCTTCATCTGAAAATTGTCTGTTCATATCCTTTGACCATTTATCAATTGGAGAATGGCTTGATTTTTTATAAATTTGAGTCAGTTCTCTATATATTTTGGAAATGAGGCCTTTATCAGAACCTTTAATTGTAAAGATGTTTTCCCAGTATAACTTCTTCTTTTAAAAACATATGATAAAAAAAAATGTCAACAACTATAAGATCCTTCAAGTAGTATTTGTTTGAGAATGACATTGTCAACAATTCCATATTGTCTTTAATCCCAGTATACTACAAGGTCTCCTAAATCAAATCCATAAAAACTCAAAACAAGTTACAACCCATCCATTCCTGCTATCACAGACTGGGCCTAACTCAGGTAATTTAGATCTATAATTGAAAAGGAATGAGACATTCATTATTTATCAGTTAACAGAAAGAGGATTATTTAGCCATCACAGGAGAAGCACACTCAGAGCAGAAAACGGGTGTTCATCCAGGATAAAACAATGATTCAGTTGATCACTATTTTCATTGTTGCTCATGCTGCTGGTCTCTGGTCACTCCAGTCCCTTATGCCCCACATATTTTGTACCCAGGTGGCCAAAGAGTTGCATCAATGACCTGATCCTTAGCCCCCGAGCCAATTAAATCTCATTGACAATTTCAATACCTTTTAAAGAAAAACTATCTCAACTTGTACGTTCAATGGGAAAAGGAATTCTGGGATTTTGTTCAACTAATATATAATGTTTGTCTATGTATTCCCATAAATTCATCACAAAGAATCCATATAAAATTTGGGGAGACTCTCTATCTAGTTTTATTGGTATTTTGAGTACCCCATTGATGCATTCAGACTATCCACCAGTTATCCTTTGCCCTTACCACCATGTTAGCCCATTTTCTTTTTCATTTATATTTTTTCCTTGATAACATCCTTCACACTGATCTTTCATAATTCTATTGTCTAATGTGTAGCAGCTGCTCACATCTACCATATTCCTCTCTATCACCCATCATCAACTTTAATTCTTAGGATACTGTAGTGCTTCATGACACACAGCCATATAAACATCACAAGAAGAATATTGTTATAAAAAGATGGGTTCTTTATTTCAGAGAGAAGCATGAGGTTTTTCAAATGACTTTTCATTTTCCCAAAGGCAATTTAGCTCTCTTTCCTCCTGTTTAATTCCAGGGTCAACTCATTGTCCATTTGTAGTGTCTGTCTAAGATATACACAATGATGCATGAACTTTATTGATTGCCCATCCAATTTTATATCATTATCTGGACAAGAGGCATTCTTTATTCACTTGATTTTTCCCATATGGATAGCTAGATCAAATTATTTTTATTAGTTACAGGTCTTATTTAGAAGGCTGTGCAACATTTTGGAGCTTTCTGGAATCAGCAAAATCTCATGTGCAAATCTAGATATCTCATCATCTATAGGTAATCAAAATGGAATAAATTAACAATAGGAAAAATCAGTTCAATCTCATAGAATGACAAATCTTCATGGAAAGATAAAACAAAAATCCTTGGATGACCTATAAAGATTAAATGAATTTTTCAAGGTCAAATAGCTAGTTGGTGACAAAGTATAAAACTGAAAACAAGTTTCCTGATTTTTAAATCTGGTTCTCTTTTAACTATATCATGCTGCCAGGTACTGTCATACTTTGTAAAGTTATATATTCATCTTAGTTTCCTTCTAGCCTTCCTTCATCTACACTTTAATTGATAGTATGAACAAAATACCCTAAATTCCTTTAGAGTATCTAAAAAAATGTACATTCAAATGTACAAAAATGCAATTCAATAGTCAAATAATTAAATGTTACTGCATATTCCTACTCTGTTTCTCTCTCAAAAAAGCAATGCCTTTCCCAGTTTACCAAAAATGTGTTTTCATTCTAGCATAGAGAAGAATGACTTCAATTGTCACAGTTTGGCATTTCCCTCTTGGGAGGTTGAGTAATAGCTTAAACGAGAGAAAATGTTGATATGGGAAATCCTACTTCTAAAATCCCCCTTAAAATATTGTTGCTCTTTTCAGTGTAGAAGAAAAATAATGTCCTTCTAGTCCATTCTGATCTGTTTCGTGCTTTGTAGCCCTTGTCTCAGTCATCATTAGCCACTAGAGCCAAGAAAGTCCCACAGCTATCATCAATAGGCACAAGAGAATATATGAGAATAATATTTCTTGGAAACATATTCCAAATACCAGTATTCTGTGTTCTGTTGAAAATTATGGGATAGATTAACTCACATTCCTTTATGGTTCAATTTCTGCCAAAATTCCAGCTCAGTCTCCTTCTGATTATTCTTAGTTATTCCATCTCATTGCTTTAGATCCAAGTGGCAAATCCATACTACTTACTGATGAATCTTCATTCCTATATGATTTATAACTACTCCTCCCTAGGCTTATTCCAATCAGATTTAGGCAACTGTAAGCCCACACCCCTGAGTCCTTTGGAACCTTCTTTTTATTTGCAACAAACTCCCTTATAGTGCTGAACTTTTCAACCGTTATTTCTTCTATCTCCTCATTTTAACTTAAACCTGAATTCCCTTGAGGATCCTTTAGCCCTCTTGTTTCTCTTAAGTGTAAGCCACATCATATCATCATCATCATCATCATCATCATCATTACCATCATCACTAGCAGAGGAACCAGATACTAAATTGCCAATACTTGATGATTATTGAGAAAGTAAAGGAGTTCCAGATGTAAAGAAAATCTTGTTTTATTGACTACAGTAAAGCCTTTGAATGTGTGGATCACAACAAAATGTGTCAAATTTTCAAAGAGATAAGTATATCAGATCATCTTACTGGAGTCCAGAAGAACCTGCATGTGAGTTAAAAAATCAACAATTAGAACCAAATATGGGATAATTACCTGATTGTTTTAAGGTTGAAAAAGGAATATTACAAAGCTATGTTACCTTATTTATTTATTTAACTTATATGTAGAATAGTTTATGCAAAATGCCAGACAGACAAATCAAAACCTGGAATATATATATATATATATATAATATATATATATATAATATATATATATATATATATATATATATATATACAGAGAGAGAGAGAGAGAGAGAGAGAGAGGGAGAGAGAGAGAGATAAACAGAGACAGAGAGACTGAGAGAGACAGAGAGACAGAGACAGAGAGACAAAAAAAACACACAGAGAGAGACAGAGAAAGAATGAGAGACAGAGACAGAGAAACAGAGAGAGAACATTACTTTAGGGCCAAAGTTAAATCCTTATAAGTAAAGGAGGGAGTAAAGACAAAGAGCCTCATTATATTAACACTTATTGTGTTAATTAAACACTTATTGTAGGCCTCATTATATAGGAAATGCTTTCTACATGTCTTTTTAAAAAAATTTTTTTTTGATTTTGGTTTTGGAAGTTTAAGTAATTTCCTTTGATCATTTCAGACTGAAAATCAGCAATTGTTTCATAATATTCAGTCTTAGGGAGTTGTATAGAGCACTCAGAACTTAGTTGCCTTGCCCAGGGACCATTCAGATAACATGAAGCAAATGTAGGAATTCAGCCCAGGTCTTCCTCTAAGACCATTCTCTATTCACTACATCACATCATTTATCTAGAGCCATTCAATAAATGTTTGGTGAGTTGAATTAAATGAAGAGAAGTTGAAAAGAGTGAAAAAGCATATTGATTGCTTGGAAAACTGAATAGTAGCACAGAAAAAGTGATTGAAGGGGCATGAAGTAAATTAGACTGTGTTAAAAGGTTGATGGTATGAGAGAAAGGATCCTGAGTCACTGAATTTATTAGCAAGTATAGAGCTAAAACTTTAGGTATACATTGGAATCTTGGAGGGAAAGGCAGATAACTTGGTGGTCTAGATTACAGTATTCTCTCCTACTCATTGTAAATACTAATAGAAAGGTATATCATGAAAGGCAGCAAAGCATATTTTGTTTTCTATAAGAAATCTGAATAATACATCTTTTGAATTTCTAGTTCTCTTTTGGAAAGGAGTGAAATAGGGTAAGTCAAGGCATGGGGCATATCTGATAATCAATCAACAAATGTTTAAGTGGCTTCTATGTGCCAGAGACTGTGCTAAGCACTGAGGATACTAACATAGGCAAGAATGTTTCCATTTCTCAAGAAACTCATAGTTTAATGGAATCAAAGAGAAAGGAATAAGTATTTATTAAGAATTTGCTATGTGCTGCTATGCTAAGTACTTTCCAAGTGTTTGATCTTCATAGCAACCCTAGGAGATAGTTGCTATTTTTATATCCATTTTACAGATGAGGAAACTGAGACAGAGAGGTTAAGTGATCTGAAGCTATATTTGAATTCAGGTCCTCTAGATTCCAGATCCAGTATTCTATTGAACCACCTAGCAGGCTGATGGGAGAGACAACATGCAAATAATGAGATACAGAACTGACATATCAAAGACAAATTGGATTTAGACTCAGAGAAATGGTACTAAGAATAAGGAGAAAGGCCTCTTATAGAAGGTGAGACTTTAGCTGAGATATACAGAAAGACAGGGAAAACAAGAGATAAGGAGGGAGAGTATTTCAAGCATGAGAGCAACCATTCATTAAAAATACTCATAGTTAGGAGATGGAGTATTTGTACGCAAGGGAACAGTCAAAGGACCAGTATTACTGGATCACAGTAGCTTGGAAAGGGGGGGAGGGGGAATAAGAAGACAGGAAAGATAGGATAGAGTCAGTTTATGAAGGATTTTAAAAATCAAAATATTTTGTATTTGATTCTGGAAAAAAATAGGGAGACACTGGCATTTACCAAGTGGGAATGAAAATAACATTGCCAGCCTGGCACTAAAGATCACTTTGACAACTGAAAGGAGAGGATGGATTGAAGAAGGGAGAAATGGGGCAGGAAGTCTAGCTAGCTGGCTTTTCCAATAACATAGATTTGAAGTGATGAAGGCCTACATCAGGGTCATAGCAATGTGAGAAGAGAGGAGAATATATGGGAGATGTTATCAATGTAAAATCTTTAGGATTTGACAAGAGATTATATATGGGGTATTGAGAATGAAGAGTTGAGGAGCACAACTAACTTGTAAGCCTCAATAATGAGGAGCATAGTACTAAGGAAGTTAGGGGAAGAGGAGGATTTCAAGAGAAAGACAATGAGTTCACCTTGGGACTTTGAGATGTTTGTGGGACATCCATTTCAAGATGTTCAATAGACAATTAAAGCTGCAAAAGTGGAAGTCAGGAAAGAAATTGGAGCTAGATAAAGAGGTCTGAGAATCATCTGCATGGAGATAATTGAATACAAGGGTATGGATAGACTCTCCAAGCTAATGAATTGATATAGACAGTATAGAGCTTAAATATAAAGATCCATCACAGGACACTGAGAAGAAGCAGTCTAAATAGGAGAGGTCATGTCACAAAAATCTAGAGAGAAGAGAGTATCAAGGAAAAGTTAGTTGAAAGTATCAAAAACTATTGGTTTGATTGCTATTCTTGAAGAGGACCAAAATGACATCACTAAGTTAGAGTCAAATTAGTGTGTCTGACTGTGGCTGATCAGACCAATATGAATTCAGAATGCTCTGCCACAAGTCAGAAACAAATAGTCCATGTGAACATTTGGGATTGCTTTTCTAAGTGCACCTCATATTTATTCTGAGCTAATTCAATTCTGTTTTGCACATAGAGCACATAGAACCTTCTTTGATAAGATTATGCCATTGTGGGAGGGATCCAGTGCCAGTGTCTCCCATGTCATACAATCAATTCTAAAATTCTTAAGAGAGATCTTCAGAGTGTCCTTGTATCATTTTTTTTCTGACCACCTTGTAAGCTTTTATGTTATGTGAATTCTCCATAAAATGGTCTTTTTGGCAAGCACACATTTGGCATTTGAGCAATGCGGCCAGCCCAACAGAGTTGTGCTCTTTGTAGTATAATTGGAATGCTTGGCAGTTTAGTTCAAAAAAGGATGTAAGTGTCTGGTATCTGACCCTGCCAGGTAATCTTCAGAATCTTCCTAAGACAATTCAAATGGCAGCAATTCAGTTTTCTGGCATAGCATTAGTATATTGCCCAAGTTTCACAAGTATACAACAAGCAAGTCCCCACAATGGATCTATACATAAGAACCAGCTCAGGATTTGGGAGACGTCTAAGGGAAGTGTGGGAGAGAAGTATAAATTAAAGACTACAAGATATGCAGAAAAGGATGGAGGTTTTTAGTAGTACAATAACAGTTCTACTGTTATTCATTTTTCAGTCACATCTGATTCTTCTTGATCCCTTTTGGGGTTTTCTTGGCAAAGATATTGGAGTGATCTGCCATTCCTTTTTCAGCTCATTTTACAGATGAAGAACTGAGGCAAGCAAGTCACTTGCCCAGGATCACACATTTTAGAAGTGTCAGATTTGAACTCCTGGCCCAGCACTTTATCCACTGTGCCACCAGTCATTCTCCGATTTTTTCCCCATGAGTATAAAATCTGGTTCATTATATTCACCTTCACACAATATCCTACTATCATTTTCATGATTTTGAATAATATTCAAGTTGACAAGTATTCTAGCATCCTAAACATTAAAGACCTCAGACTTTTGAAGGAAAAATAATTTTCTTCACTCCACCTCAGCCAAGTACTGGTATCACTGAAAATTATACTTTTTTATTTCATGGGATAGCACTATTTCCAAAGCTACCTATCTACCTACCCATCAGAGAATCTCTTGTCCTTTCACCTGTCCTATCCTCTCATTCATCCTAAACCTATTCTTTGTTTTCTCTGAAACTTCTTGATCTTTGGGCCTTCCATATTCTCCCATTCTATTTCAAACCCTACCCCTCTTTTTGCTTTATTTGCTTCTATTCCTAGCCTTGACCCAAAGTAAGTCACCATGATCTACTAGTCCTACTCTGGAATCCCTTGGCCCCAATCAAATAATAATAGCTAGCATGAGCCAGAGGTACCATATGGCTACTGCTTGGTAATTGGTATGCTATATTCTTCTGCTCTAGCCTTCATTCCAGCTCTGCCATAAATGCCTGGGTTTCTGATTGGTGAACATTCATCATAATGAACTTGATGAAGATCCATTTTACTGCAACTTTATAACCATTCTTATGTCATGTATTATCTCCATACTCCCACCTTCTACTTCTACCTCTAACAGAAATCCACATTACAAAATATTAAAAAACCTTCCTTATCATTATTTCCTAATATATCTTATCTTTTTTTATTAGAATGTAAATTCCCTGAGGAGAAAAGTAGTCCTGTTTTTTAAATCCTAGAGCTTTTCTTTCAAAGATTCTCTCTAATATAAGCAGAAAAAAAATTTAGAATAAAATATTTTATTATATTATTAATTTTACATAGAGAAAAATAGTCATAACAAGTAATTTCTAAGATTTGATCCTTAATCTTGTACTCTTTTTGTATGATACTCTTTTTGTATGATTTTATGTATTTGCACACATTTTTAGGAACAAAATTCAATGATTTTATACCAGTTTTTATCTCATATTAAAATAAGCTTACTTATCAAGATTTACATTTGATCTTTCATGTGTTTGATAAATTCAAAGCCTCCCTTTCCATGTATATGCTTGTTTAGCTATTTACAATTTCTAAATATAATAATTTTAAGACTATAAAAATCAGGGATGCTCATGCATATTGTAAGTTATCAACTCCTAGGAATTTCATGTGACTTATTCATTAAAAGTCTCAAATTACTACAGAAATTACTATGTAATTTCTACCAATTATTATTTCATGAATGAACCTAACAGACAGAATTTTAAATCAATAATCTTGTTCATACAAAGAAGAAAGTATTAACAGAACTAAATCATTTCTGAAACAAAAGTAGACCTCAACAACGTAGCAACAGAATGTAAAATATCCCTACCACTCCTACTTATAAATTGCTGGTATAAGGCCAGTATATATTTACCTAACTTTGAAAGCAATATATAATTATGTTAATAAATTTCTGTCACATTTATGGTTCTTAACTATTTTTTTCTAGAAGGCCAAAGGTTATTTTGGCTTTTTGAAGATGCTATTACATTTTTTTCTTCCAAATTGTGTAATAAACTGCTGAATTTAGAGAGCATGGGCAAGCATAATGAAAACATGCATGTGTGCTGTAAAATGTAAATACTTTTTACAGTTTATAAAGTGCTTTTCTCACAAGAGTACTGTGA